>NC_048574.1:7942675-7982675 GCF_013265735.2 Oncorhynchus mykiss | reverse complement strand
GGATCAGTAGTTGTTGTAATGTGACTACTCCTCCTCTGGACCCTAGTCTGTCAGAGAACCAGTCCATGATCAGGATGCCTCCGTGGGTCAACTTCTGGCTGCTGGGAGCAATATTCCTCTCCATGTCCCTCCACTTCCTCATCCTCTACGTTGAGCCGTTGCCTGTGAGTACAGTGTGTGTGTGTGTATATATACAGTCTCTGTCCATCGGGTTGGCTGTCTCTGTCTGTCGGCAAGAGTATGATTTATTGTGTATCCCTCTCACTTTCTGTCGCTCTCTCTCTCTCTTTCTTTCTCTCTCTCGCTCTGTCGCTCTCTCGCTCTCTCGCTCTCTCTCTCTCTCTGATCTCTCGCGCTCTCTCTCTCTGATCTCGCGCTCTCTCGCTCTCTCGCTCTCTCTCTCTCTCTCTCTCTCTCTCTCTCTCTGACCTCTCCCTCTCTATGACCTCTCGCGCTCTCTCTCTCTGATCTCGCGCTCTCTCTCTCTCTCTCGCTCTCTCTCTCTCTCTCTCTCTCTCTCTCTCTCTCTCTCTCTCTCTCTCTCTGACCTCTCCCTCTCTCTGACCTCTCCCTCTCTCTGACCTCTCCCTCTCTCTGACCTCTCTCTCTCTGACCTCTCTCTATCTAGCTGATCTTCCAGGTGATCCCTCTGACCTGGTGCCAGTGGATCGTGGTCCTAAAGATATCATTTCCTGTCATCCTATTGGACGAGGCCCTCAAGTACATCTCCCGCAACCACTTAGACGGTACAACTCACAGTGTCTAAAATGAGCTTCCTGTAGAGGAATGTGATTGTTTGGTTTCCATAGAGACTGTAACGGGGCTTTGGTGAGACAACAGAGTTAAGGATAGCTTCTCTTCTAGGGCTTACTGGAAAAATCCCCCAAAGTGACGGTTTCTTGCTTTCCCCTCTTTTTCTGCATTCTTTATTCAGCCTAAACACTCTCCTCTCTTCTTCTAGAAAATGTATTCTTTCCTTAGTCTTTTCTTCCCCTCTGCTTCCTCCTTCCACCTCTCGGAACGTACATATTTAGCTAAAAACCTGCTAGGTTTTGGACTTAGCTATATATTTTGTTGTTAGTTTCCATTAGTTTTTCTGGCTCCGGGTTAAGCCCTATGCATGGACACATCCATGTACTGTAGACGTTCATGTGGTATTATTATTGATGTTGTGTTTCTCCTCCCCAACAGACAACGACGACAAGAAGTACAGGAACAGGCAGCTAAAATATTAAGACTCTCTCTCACTCACACACACACACACACACACACACACACACACACACACACACACACACACACGTAGGCCCAGGAAAGCGTGATGAAAACTACAAAACACACCCAGGACTTAAAAACTTTCCACTCATCGCTTTTGACTCTGTACAGTAACATAGTGGTGCAATAGGTAGACCATGGAGAGAGCGAGAGATGGGTAGGAGGAGAGCGGGGAATTGTGATGTCTACACACCGAGAGAGAGAGAGAGAGAGAGCGAGAGAGAGAGAGGGGCATAACCTGGAGGCTACAGACAGACTTGATGGTACCAACAACAGACAGAGACTGACATGCAGGAGAAGATACTACCAACGGGCAGTAAGAGGAACCACGCTGCTCGGCCTGAGGTGTCGGCCCACCCCCCATGCCAGATGTCTGTGGCAGACTGTTTTGGGTGTATCCAGTACTCATGTGTCCATCCCACCCCATATGAACCCCTCGGTCTGCCAAGGCTTCTGTCATTCAGATCCACAGTATTGTCAGTGGTCTGTGCTGCTCTGCCAGGGTCATGGTAGTCAGACCATCACACTGTAACTACTCTCTTTTAACTGGATCACCACATTCCTCTCTTCCTCCTTTTCCTTTCCTCCCTCTTTCTCTTCCTCTACATCCTTTCCTCCCTCTTTCTCTTCATCTACATCCTTCCCTCCCTCTTTCTCTTCCTCTACATCCTTCCCTCCCTATTTCTCTTCCTCTACATCCTTCCCTCCCTCTTTCTCTTCCTCTACATCCTTCCCTCCCTCTTTCTCTTCCTCTACATCCTTCCCTCCCTCTTTCTCTTCCTCTACATCCTTCCCTCCCTCTTTCTCTTCCTCTACATCCTTCCCTCCCTCTTTCTCTTCCTCTACATCCTTCCCTCCCTCTTTCTCTTCCTCTACATCCTTCCCTCCCTCTTTCTCTTCCTCTACATCCTTCCCTCCCTCTTTCTCTTCCTCTACATCCTTCCCTCCCTCTTTCTCTTCCTCCTTTTCCTCCCCTCCGTCTTTCTCTTCCTCCTTTCTCTTATTCTACATCCTTCCCTCCTTCTTTCTCTTCCTCATTTTCCTCCCCTCCCTCTTTCTCTTCCTCCTTTTCCTTCCCTCCCTCTTTCTCTCCACATGGACATCTGCTTGCTGTATATTGAGCTGATTTCTGCTGTTTGGCTCTGATTTTGTCCTCTCCTCTCTCTTATATCGCTCTCCCTCTCTTTCCCTCTCTTCTCTCCCTTTCTCCCTTCTCTCTGTTGAAGAGGCAGGCAGGCATCTTTGGGCCTGAGTTGTGACTCATTCAGCCTTGGGCAGTGTAGTGTAGGCCTCTATCTCCTGAATGTGTGAATAGCTTTCTGCTGCTTAGCTGCTACTGGGGGAGCCGGGGTCAGCCCAGAGACAAGCCAACCAAGGTGAAATGATTTCTCCACCCACTGAGTTCAAACCCACTCTGGCCAGACTATTGTGACAAGCCCATCCAGCCTCACAGCCAACCTTCAGCCCTCTTCCCATGTCCATTCCAGAAGAACTATGTTCCTTAATCACAGCTGGAGCTGTGGAGTGCTACTCGTACGGCTGTAGCTGAAGAGTGCTGCTCGTACAGCTGTAGCTGTAGAGTGCTACTCGTACGGCTGTAGCTGTAGAGTGCTACTCGTACGGCTGTAGCTGTAGAGTGCTACTCGTACGGCTGTAGCTGTAGAGTGCTACTCGTACGGCTGTAGCTGTAGAGTGCTACTCGTACGGCTGTAGCTGTAGAGTGCTACTCGTACGGATGTAGCTGTAGAGTGCTACTCGTACGGCTGTAGCTGTAGAGTGCTACTCGTACGGCTGTAGCTGTAGAGTGCTACTCGTACGGCTGTAGCTGTAGAGTGCTACTCGTACGGCTGTAGCTGTAGAGTGCTACTCGTACGGCTGTAGCTGTAGAGTGCTACTCGTACGGCTGTAGCTGTAGAGTGCTACTCGTACGGCTGTAGCTGTAGAGTGCTACTCGTACGGCTGTAGCTGTAGAGTGCTACTCGTACGGCTGTAGCTGCACAAAATATACTTCTGCTTTGGAAAGGATGCTTAGAGGAGGGTGAGGAGGAGAATTTACAAGCAAGGTAGCTGAATTGGCTAGCCTTCATAGAGGTATATCAGAGACCTTTGTCTCCCACACAGAAGAACATGCACACATGTCAATCATGTCAAGACTCTTAACACTCCCAACATGCTGTACTTCCACTTAAGGTCAAATAATTAATGTATTTTTTTTCCCATAGACCCCCCCCCATCACTCCCACTCTACTTCCAGGCTTCCAGCCACCCCCCCCTCCCAAACACTTGTTTACACTGTTAACCCCATCTAGCCCTTTTTAGTTTTGATATTAATGAATAGGAATAACACCCCGTCAGTATCCTTAAAGAATGTCCAGTAAGACAAGTTGACTCCAGCTCATCCGCCTGATCTTTGTGCTGCTACTGCCAATGCTTTTTGCCTTTACAGGTTATCTATTTGTGTATTGTTTTTAAAACTAGTAATAATGGCGTATTTGACTGAATGAATCTAGGAAGTTTTGGATTGTGTTTTTAGCTCTTGTTTTTTTGGTGGGGTGTGGGGGGGGTTCGCTGTGGAACCGTGCTGGGTGGGCTGAGGCCAGTGGGATAGCTGGAGGGAAGAAGACTCTAATCAGTGTCTCGTCCATACTGAGCCTCCATACTAAGCCTCCATACTGAGACACCTTTTTATAGGGCATCCTTGGTTAGAGCACCAACCAGTAGGACTACTGGACTGGTCTTGGGTCAGTCCTATCACTCCAGATCAGACGAGTTCTGACCAGGTCAGTCTCGATTTCATCGAAGAACAGCGTAGCCTACAGTTGTAACAGTTGAAAAGAAAGACCGGCTCTTAAAGGTGAGACAACCAGTTAACAACAACCAGTTAACAACAACCAGTTAACAACAACCAGTTAACGACAACCAGTTAACGACAACCAGTCAACGACAACCAGTTAACGACAACCAGTTAACTCTTTAGCCAGTTAGCCACACAACACAGCATTGAGCTTAGTGTAGAGAGTCAAGATCGAGAACACTGTAGCCACGCTTGGTTTCATCAAGGAAAATGTATACCAAGGTGATGCAGAAGCGCTTTCTAGTGTATCTATTAGCTTATCAGTGGCAGAAGGCTTCAGGACCGCTGGTGTGCTTCCTAGCTGGTCCTCAGCCCCAGATCATGATGGTACTCAGGCTGTCCAGCAGTGATGTGGGTTTGTACAGTATCTTGTTGTTTATTTACTACTGAATCCTTGAACTTTGTACAGCAAAACGAGAAAGAACGATCGCATGGATACTTTGTTACTGTAATTAATAACCTATACTGTATATTATGACTTTTTCTGATACGTGACATCAATGAAACCTACTTACTTACCAACAGCAAGAGAGAACCAACTACAAGAAACTATTTCAGTTTTACTTTCAGCTCATCTAAGGATCTCCCTTTTCTCGTCGACTAGGGAAAAAGGTTTTATTTATCATTGCTGTTGTTTTTTTTACGCGGTTGCTAGGAGAGAAGAAAATGACAAAAATAAACAAATAATCTTCATAATGACCAAGAGAATAATAATTTTGATGAGTAAATAATTAATTACAATGATAGTAATCTGGTTTAAGAATGTTTGATGAGCACTTCTGAATGAATTATGTCTTTACACAGGGTGATGAGCACTTCTAAATTAATTATGTCTTTACACAGGGTGATGAGCAGGGATGAATCTTGTGTAATGAAGCTTAATGTGTGTTGAAAGGCTTGGAGTGACTACAGGCTCCAGAGACCCCCCCCCCCCCCCCCCCCCGTTAGTCATTTGGGTCACAGTTAGGAAGGTGGTCCTCTTCTAACCATGGTACGCTTCGATAGCCTGGTCCTAGATCTGTTTGTGCTGTCTTGCCAAGTTTCCAATTGACATCGACCATAACAGTTGACTTGACCATAGAAACAGATCTGGGACCGTCAGGCTAACGGTTGGCATCTTGTGCTCTGATAAAATAGCCACCCCATGTGCGCATTATCAATCAGGTAGTCACCAATCTAGAGTTGGCTCTGCTCCCATTGGACCATTCTCCCTGTCAACCAATAGGAAACATTTACAAGCCTCTGGAGCCTGAATCGCACCACTCAGAAATAAAGGATTTTCTTTATTGCCTTGTTAATATTAAATGTGGACACAATTTTATATGTGACAAATACATGGAAATAAAAAGTATTTATCTTATTTATTTAGAGAGGTTTGTTTCCTTTTGCTATACTATGTGTTGAATGCGGTGGGTTGGGTTGTTTTAAAGAACATTTCATGGGGAGACGAACAAGATCTGTACTCTCTGTTCAGTATAAGTTTGGTTCTTCGATATTACGTGTGTACGGCAAAGTGATAGTGCCTGAATTAAATCGTACCAGTAGAGGGAGGGATTGTATCATTTTGCCATCGGTGAAGATGTCTGTGACTCGCATCACTTCACTAGAGGAGCCAAATGTCTGTGACGCGTCACTAGAAGAGCCAATGGAACCATATAGGGGCGGCAGGGTAGCCTAGTGGTTAGAGTGTAGAGGCGGTAGGTAGCCTAGTGGTTAGAGTGTAGAGGCGGCAGATAGCCTAGTGGTTAGAGTGTAGTGGCGGCAGGGTAGCCTAGTGGTTAGAGTGTAGGGGCAGCAGGTTGTCTAGTGGTTAGAGTGTAGGGGCGGCAGGTAGCCTAGTGGTTAGAGTGTAGGGGCAGCAGGGTAGCCTAGTGGTTAGAGTGTAGGGGTGGCAGGTTGTCTAGTGGTTAGAGTGTAGGGGCGGCAGGGTAGCCTAGTGGTTAGAGTGTAGAGGCGGCAGGGTAGCCTAGTGGTTAGAGTGTAGAGGCGGTAGGTAGCCTAGTGGTTAGAGTGTAGAGGCGGCAGGTAGCCTAGTGGTTAGAGTGTAGTGGCGGCAGGGTAGCCTAGTGGTTAGAGTGTAGTGGCGGCAGGGTAGCCTAGTGGTTAGAGTGTAGGGGCAGCAGGTTGTCTAGTGGTTAGAGTGTAGGGGCGGCAGGTAGCCTAGTGGTTAGAGTGTAGGGGCAGCAGGGTAGCCTAGTGGTTAGAGTGTAGGGGTGGCAGGTTGTCTAGTGGTTAGAGTGTAGGGGCGGCAGGGTAGCCTAGTGGTTAGAGTGTAGAGGCGGCAGGGTAGCCTAGTGGTTAGAGTGTAGAGGCGCAGGGTAGCCTAGTGGTTAGAGCATTGGACTAGTAATCGAAATGGTTGCAAGTTCAAATCCCTGAGCTGACAAGGTACAAATCTGTCGTTCTGCCCCTGAACAGGCAGTTAACCCACTGTTCCAAGGCCGTCATTGAAGATAAGAATTTGTTCTTAACTGACTTGCCTAGTTAAAGGTAAAAAAATAAAATATACTAGGTAAGGTCATATCTGGTGTTTTATAATGAGGAGAACAGAGAGTGTTACATGGAAGATAAAGATGAATCACTACCTGAGCCGTCTCCTGAGGACCTGATTGGAAGGTAGCCACACACACACACACTGAGCATGAAGTGTGGTATTAAGCCTGAGTATTACTCGGACACGCGTGCACCTGTAAATCCTACTGTGAATGATCTATGATGATCTGACTGAGCGATGATAAGAGGTCAGATCATTAATCAGAGATAATACATTTGACACACAATCAAAGTCAGTTGCACTTAATGTGCTCAGGCTGGTCTACAATTACTATGTTGTGGTGCAAGGCACAGAATTAAGTTTAACATTTTGAAAACCACTAAATAGCTTAACATTCTATTCCCCCTGCGAGTGAAGGCCCACATCTTTAGGCAATTTTATTTTTTTTATTCTCATCACCCCCCCCCATCATAACGTTTCATATGCTAGGCTGCCTCAAGTCACAGAAGAGGATAATGGGACATTACTGAAAGGCTCAACTGAGACTTGTGTGATTATTCTGGAGAAACATTCAAATGTCTCTCTTCAGGTAATTCCACTACACAGTCAATCAACCACTTGCACTTACTTCATTTAGATTTGTAATTAGCGCTTAATATTCTGCTTTCACAAAGACGAGTTACACTGGAGAACTGGCTACACAGTCAATGATAAATCTCTCAATAATAAAACAGTATTTTGTTTAGGCCGTCATTATTTAATAGACTTTCTTGTTAAAGAACAAACATCTTTAATAAGTCAACATTTACCATGGAAAAACTTCATTACTATGCATAGTAAGTTCAGCTAAAAAAAAGAAAGGGTAAAATGGTCTGTACTCGGTTGCAACACTCACTACCGAGCTCCAAACGGCCTCTGGAAGCAACGTCAGCACAATAACTATTTGTCGGGAGCTTCATGAAATGGGTTTCCATGGCCGAGCAGCCGCACACAAGCCTAAGATCACCATGCGCAATGCCAAGTGTCAGCTGGAATGGTGTAAAGCTCACCCCCCATTGGACTCTGGAGCAGGGGAAATACATTCTCTGGAGTGATGAATCCGACGGACAAATCTGGAAACGCCACCTGCCCATATGCATAGTGCCAACTGTAAAGTTTGGTGGAGGAGGAGTAATGGTCTGAGGCTATTTTTCATTGTTCGGGCTAGGCCCCTTTGTTCCAGTGAAAGGAAATCTTAACGCTACAGCATATAATGACATTCTAGATGATTCTGTGCTTCCAACTTTGTGGCAACAGTTTGGGGAAGGCCCTTTCCTGTTTCAACATGACAATGCCCCCGGGCACAAAGCGAGGTCCATACTGAAATAGTTTGTCGAGATCGGTGTGTAATAATTTGACTGGCCTGCACAGAGCCCTGACCTCAATCCCATCGAACACCTTTGGGATGAATTACAACGCAGACCTCGGACCAGGCCTAATCAGCGCCTAACGTCACTAATACCCTGACTACACCGCTACACTGCTCGCTTGCGCCAATGAGTGTCGGCGTTGCCACGGGTTAAAATAGAAAGTAGTTCTATTTGTGACGCAGATCGCGCCGCAAGTCCTGCCTCTCCCATGTCCTCATTGGTTATACCCACGTGGGTGACTGAAAGACGAACGAGGTTGGTGGCAGTAATGCACCTAATTTATGTAAGTTGCCAATCGCAATATAAAGTCCAGAGAAGAAAAAGCCTGGAAGGAGGAGAGATGACTAGAAACGATTTGGTTTACTATTTTATGTGTGGATTAATTGTCAGAGTAGAGGACCTTGTGCATTTAAGGTAAAATAACTTGTTTATATCCCAGGACAAATTAGCTAGCAACAGCAAGCTAGCTAAATAGGACAAATTAGCTAGCAAGTGCAAGCTAGCTAGTTAAATTGCCATAAATGTTTATTGCTTTTTGACCTGTCCCCGAACTAATGTAATTGGTTCAGAGTTTGTTTTGAAATTTTAACCTGCGCGTGGTGATCGCGTTTGGTGTGGGGGAACAAAATACATTTATGCACGATGGTAAACGATGGCGCACGCGCGCAGCCTGTTTGGGTTCGTGTAAGGCTTTTGTGGCTGAATGGAAGCAAGTCCCCGCAGCAATGTTCCAACACCTGATGGAAAGCCTTCCCAGAAGAGTGGAGGCTGTTAGCGCAGCAAAGGGGGGACCAACTCCATATTAATGCCCGTGATTTTGGACTGACATGTTGGACAAGCAGGTGTTCATATACTGTTGATCATGTAGTGTATAACTTTACACACATTTGGAATTTTGTCAAACATTGTTAAAAAGGCCCAGCCTTCTCCACATAACTTGATCCTCGTTTCTGCTCCAATCACCTGAAAAATCAGCCTTCACACTACTGCCCATTTTAACCAATCAATCAGTGCTTTTGAATGCACCGTTGGACAGGGACCGAATGATAACAGACAGTGACATCTTTGCCGGGAAAGAGGCACGGGAAAAATCGACTTTGGAGTGCTTGTTTCATCCAGAGACCACTACTTGTTTGTGTAGCTTTACGGACTTCCAAACATTTTGTACTTTGAAGTGGGGGGGGGGGGGGGGGTTATTGATGACTGAGGGTTGGTTAGCACCTGTATCCTATTGTACTCGGTATAGCTTGAGAGAAGCCGACCACTCTGACTGTGCCAGCTAACTGTGACAAACTCCAATTATCAAACAAAACACCCAATACTGATCTCCCTCCATACACTTACTTCTCTTTCTGACCACGCCAAACATTTATCTTCAACCAGACTGCATAAAATGGTCGCCCTAAACACACATCAAACCTGCATTACAGCACGGTGAACAGACTAGAGATGGACCTTTTCTTCAGTGGGCAGAAGCTCTCTACATAGAGGAGAGGAAGAGAGAGGCCTGACTCAGTGGAAAATCTGTCTCCCTCCAGCAGGTGGAGTTTTTCCCGTTGTTTCGCCCACCAAGCAATGAGTTTTTTGTATGGAGGTCAATGAGCCTCGAATTTTGTCAGGAAAAATTTGCTATCTGTCTTATTTGCTATCTGATGTTAATTTGATTGAATAGAAGTTTCGTAATGCTTAAGTTTTTAGGAGTGTATTGATATAAGTAGGACAACTTTGAGAAAAAAACACTTTATATCGTAGTTGTCTTGAGATGGCTATGCATATTCATAGCATGAGGCTAGTAGCATAGCATCTCCATTGAATACAGGTGGTTGACAACCGTCTTCTAATATTAAAATAATGAGATGTATCTACCAATCAAAAGAAAGGATTGGCGGGAGCTAGACAAACCGCAGTGCCGCTTTGTGGATGACTCCCATTTTTAGGGCGCAAAGATGTGTATCTTGTCAGTATATCCATAATCTTTGGTTTCTATCAACAGGCCTTGTGGGTGTGTTTCATAGAGATAGATGACTCGCCTTTATAGCGTCTGTGAAGCATGGCTAGCACCATTGAGGCAATCTCCATTTTGAAGTAGTCCATTTGCTTCATCACGATAGGCTGAGTCCTCCTGATGACCTGGTTGGACATGACTCCAACAGGGTGATCAGGAGGGATCAGCCAATGAAGTTGTAAGTCCCACCCGGTTGACTACATTAAAATGGTTGTAGCCCTCAATGGTGCTGCCCATGCTAAATGGCCTTTTGGCCACTAGAGGCCTCTATTATTCTGTATGGTGTGTTTATACATTTCCCCCCTGGTCACCACTAATAGCGTTCCCCTGAGAAACACGAATGCAAAACTTAGTTCCTACGCTGTCAATTCTGTCAAGTTAAATTAGAAAGTTCAGGTGATTTTTATTTGTGTTGCCCCAAACTACAAAAAGTATAACAGAAAATAAAACAATCTAAAGTTGCTTCTACAAAGACCCCCCCCCCCCCCCCCCCCCCCCCCCCCCCGCAAGAAAACCCCTCGATTAGAATTTGCCATCCTTTTCATTAGCCCTAAGTGAATGTATGGTGTCTTTAGAAAAGGATCATTGCGCTATATTGTAAGAAAGGGGGCTCATTATGATAGAGGAGCCACTTCTGCCTCCACTAGAGAGACGACAGTGAGTACAGTACATGAAGTACTTCACTGAAGCGTTACTCTTTTCATTCACATGCACTTCAACTGAAAGGGCATCTTTGCATTAGTTTAAAAAAATAATTCAGATTTGCAACTTTTCTGTTTTACACTGTCCTCCATTATCCTTGGATGTGATGTGGCCAAAGCCACATTCCTGCTTTGTGTGTGTACAGCTATTATCTTACCGTAAATACCATAGTATATACACACAAACAAAATAAGGAAAGCTTTTCAAACTATACAGGAGCTTCTCATCTAAACCATATTGCACATAATATTGCACACTTGATTAATGCAACAATTCACTAATGTTGGGACATTTAAAAAAAAGCCTAATTTTCCATTTGGCTAACAACAATAATGCTGTCTAGCGGTATTAGTGTAATTAAGGTCGTCCTTGCAGGGGGCATGTGGTGTCAGAGAGCCATTGTCTTTAAACTAAGGGGTGTCAAACTCATTCCATGGATGACCTAGTGTCTGCTGGTTTTTGTTTTTTTCCTTTCAATTAAGACCTAGAGAACCAAGTGAGGGGTGTTCTTTACTAATCAGTGGAGAATGGTGTCAGCTATTATTCGTAGCTGTCTATTTACCACCACAAACTTGCACTAAGACTGCACTCAATGAGCTTTATAAGGCCATGAGAAAACAAGAAAATGCTCATCCAGAAGCTATGCTCCTAGTGGCCGGGGACTTTAATGCAGGCAAAGTTAAATCTATTTTACCTAATTTCTACCAACTAGAGGAGTAAAAAACTCTAGACCACCTTTACTCCACACACAGAGACATGTTCAAAGCTCTCCCTCACCCTCCATTTGGCAAATCTGACCACAATTCTATCCTCCTGATTCCTGTTTACAAGCAAAAACTAAAGCAGGAAGTACCAGTGAAGAAAATAAGGAAATTCAGGGGGGCAGAAATCTCGCTATGCCCTTAGATTAACCATTAAACAGGAAAACCAGCAATACAGGACTAAGATTGAATCCTACTACACCGGCTCTGACGCTCGTCAGATGTGGCAGGGCTTGAAAACTATTACGGACTACAAAGAGAAACCCAGCCACGAGCTGCCCAGTGAAGCGAGCCAACCAGATGGTCTAAATGCCTTTTATGCTCGCTTCGAGGCAAGCAAAACTGAAGCATGCATGAGAGCACCAGCTGTTCCAGACAACTGTGTGATCACGCGCTTGGTAGCCGATGTGAGCAAAACCTTTAAACAGGTCAATATTCACAAGGCCGTGGGCCAGATGGATTACCAGGACGTGTACTCAGAGCGGACCAACTGACAAGTGTCTTCACTGACATTTTTTAACCTCTCCCTGTCTGAGTCTGTAATACCAACATGTTTCAAGCAGACCACCATAGTCCCTGTACCCAAGACCAACCTGCCTAAATGACAACCGCCCCGTAGCACTCACGTCGGTAGCCATGAAGTGCTTTGAAAGGCTGGTCATGGTTCACATCAACACCATCATCCCGGAAACCCTAGACCCACTCCAATTCGCATACTGCCCCAACAGATCCACAGATGATGCAATCGCACTCCACACTGTCCTTTCCCACCTGAACAAAAGGAAAACCTATGTGAGAATGCTGTTCATTGACTACAGCTTAGTGTTCAACACCATAGTGCCCACAAAGCTCATCACTAAGCTAAGAACCCTTGGATTAAACACCTCCCTCTGCAACTGGATCCTGGACTTCCTGACGGGCCGCCCCCAGGTGGTAAGGGTGAGCATCAACACATCTGCCATGCTGATCCTCAACATGGGGGCCTCTCAGGGGTGCATACATAGTCCCCTCCTGTACTCCTTGTTCACCCAGAACTGTGTTGCCAAGCACGACTCCAACACCATCATTAAGCCCCCCCCCCCCCTTTGTTTTTACATTATCTCAGTACTAATACCCCTTTATATAGCCTCACTATTGTTATTTTATTGTGTTACTTATTTTTTTTAAATCTTATTTTAGTTCATTTAGTAAATATTTTCTTAACTCTATTTTCTGAACTGCATTGTTGGTTAAAGACTTATAAGTAAGCATTTCACGGTATGTTGTATTCGGCGCATGTGACAAATACAATTTGATATTGATTTAATTTAATTAATCAATCAAGTACAAGGGAGGAGCCAAAACACGCAGATGCTCGGCCCTCTGTGGATTGATTTTGACACGTACTTTACACTAGACCAATCAGAGGGGAGTACAGTATGTGGTAGAAGTGTCCTACGAGGTTTACACAACAAAAACAACAACAAATGTGTGCTGGAACTAGTTTAGTGTAAAGAGAGGCTCTTATGCTTGGACAGGGATGTCTGTTTCATCTCTCATCACAGTTTGTGTACTTTCACTTGATGGCTCTTTTCAGTTACTTCATCTGAACGTGCATCTGGCGTGATATTATTTAGAAGAAGCTGAAGCTGTCTGTGTGTTTCATGGTGGCTGGCTGGCTTTATTAATGTGGTGTAAATCCTCTCTCGTCTCCGTTTGTTTACTCAACTCTCTTCATCCCATTATTTACATGTGATATGTTTGAGACTCCCTCCCCATGGCAACGTGTCTTCCCCCTCCCCCACGGCAATGTGTCTTCCCCCTCCCCATGGCAATGTGTCTTCCCCCTCCCCATGGCAATGTGTCTTCCCCCTCCCCATGGCAACGTGTCTTCCCCCTCCCCACGGCATCGTGTCTTCCCCCTCCCCCTGGCAACGTCTCTTCCCCCTCCCCATGGCAACGTGTCTTCCCCCTCCCCATGGCAACGTGTCTTCCCCCTCCCCATGGCAACATGTCTGCCCCCTCCCCATGGCAACGTGTCTTCCCCCTCCCCATGGCAACATGTCTTCCCCCTCCCCATGGCAACATGTCTTCCCCCTCTCCATGGCAACATGTCTTCCCCCTCTCCATGGCAACGTCTCTTCCCCCTCCCCATGGCAACGTGTCTTCCCCCTCCCCATGGAAACGTGTCATCCCCCTCCCCATGGCAACGTCTCTTCCCCCTCCCCATGGCAACATGTCTTCCCCCTCCCCATGGCAACGTGTCTTCCCCCTCCCCATGGCAACGTGTCTTCCCCCTCCCCATGGCAAGTTCTCTTCCCCCTCCCCATGGCAACATGTCTTCCCCCTCCCCATGGCAACGTGTCTTCCCCCTCCCCGTTGCAACGTGTCTTCCCCCTCCCCATGGCAACATGTCTTCCCCCCCTCCCCATGGCAACGTGTCATCCCCCTCCCCATGGCTACGTGTCTTCCCCCTCCCCATGGCTGCGTGTCTTCCCCCTCCTCATGGCAACGTGTCTTCCCCCTCCCCATGGCAACGTGTCATCCCCCTCCCCATGGCAACGTGTCATCCCCCTCCCCATGGCAACGTGTCGTCCCCCTCCCCATAACAATGTGTCTTCCCCCTCCCCATGGCAATGTGTCTTCCCCCTCCCCATGGCAACGTGTCTTCCCCCTCCCCATGGCAACGTGTCTTCCCCCTCCCCATGGAAACGTGTCGTCCCCCTCCCTATAACAATGTGCCTTCCCCCTCCCCCTGGCAACGTGTCTTCCCCCTCCCCATGGCAACGTGTCTTCCCCCTCCCCATGGCAACATGTCTTCCCCCTATCCATGGCAACGTGTCTTCTCCCTCTCCATGGCAACGTGTTTTCCCCCTCCCCATGGCTACGTGTCTTCCCCCTCCCCATGGCAATGTGTCTTCCCCCTCTTCATGGCAACGTGTCTTCCCCCTCTTCATGGCAACGTGTCTTCCCCCTCTTCATGGCAACGTGTCTTCCCCCTCTTCATGGCAACGTGTCTTCCCACTCTTCATGGCAACGTGTCTTCCCCCTATCCATGGCAACGTGTCTTCTCCCTCCCCATTGCAACGTGTCTTCCAACTCCCCATTGCAACGTGTCTTCCCCCTCCCCATGGCAACGTGTCTTCCCCCTCCCCATGGCAACGTGTCGTCCCCCTCCCCATGGCAACGTGTCTTCCCCCTCAGTGCTCGGTCTAATAAACACTTCCAAGTTCAAGGACTGGTGGATATTTATACCATACCTGCTTCAGCTGCCAATAACTTAAATGCTGCTCATATAAAGTGACTGATGTGATGCTGTGTATTTAGGCTTATGGCTCCAATTGTGTTTTTTCATGTAAACTTAATGTAAAACTTATTTCAGATTTGGTAGGAAATTACTTTTTTGACGTGTGTGTGTGTGTGTGTGTGTTCGTGCATATGCTCTGTCATGCCGTGTCAAAAACACATCACACACCACCATCCCAGGGTATTACTAATCCGATCCCAATGCACAGCCGGCGTCACTGTTCCTGGGGAGGGAGGAAGTGGGTCCCTTATTCATCAGGACCAGTGTGAGGTAGTTAGTTCCACCCAGGACTCCAGTGGGCTCCAGGCTCCCCCAGTACTTTGACCAATGGAAAATAGTTGTGTTTATCATGGAAGTGGAATGGACAGTTTAATTGGTCGGAGTACTGTTCAACAAGGGACGCTGTTTTTTGGTCAAACTTGTAGACATTTCCTGGAGGCCACTATGGAAGGTACATTTGTTAAAGATGGGATAGAGAGTAGACTATTACTTTATTAATCCCAACTTGGGAAATTGTTTTATCCCAGCATGCATCATCAATTACTTACACTGACAGGACACGCAACAACCAACACCTGATACGAACATTTTTTTTTAAACACATTGACACAAATATCCCAGTATCCCTGAAAATATTAATCTGATTCAAGTGTTTTTTTTCTTCTATCCTACTCTGAGGAAAACAGGCAACAACATATTACGATGGAAAGATCTCATAAAACAGTTAATGTCATGTACTGTCATGTTGTCTTGTCTCTGTCCTTTCCCTTCACCCTGTCTCCCTCTGCTGGTCGTGTTAGGTTACCTTTTCTCCCCCGCTTTCCCCCAGCTGTCCCTTGTCTCCTCTAACTACCCATTCACCCCGTTCCCCACCTGTTCCCTTTTTTCCCTCTGATTAGGTCCCAATATCTCTCTCTGTTTCTGCTCCTGTCCTTGTCGGATTCTTGTTTGTTTGTGTCATTCATGCCTGAACCAGACTGTCGTCATGTTTGCTGTAACCTTGTCCTGTCCTGTCGGAATCTGCCGGTCCATCTGAGCCTACCTATGTTTGGTAATTAAAGAAGCTCTGTTTAAGTTGATTCGCTTTTGGGTCCTCATTCACGCACCGTAACAGAAGAATCCGACCAAGAATGGACCCAGCGACTTCGGATCCTCTCCACTCAGCCGTCGAGATCCAGGGAGCGATGCTAGGCAGACACAAGCAGGAATTGTCTGCTGCTCGACATGCCGTTGAGACCCTGGCCACCCAAGTCTCCAACCTCACAGAACAGGTTCACCATCTCCGCCTCGATCCATCGGCCACTTCCAGGGCTTTCGAATCTCCGGAGCCCAGAATCAATAACCCGCCGTGTTACTCTGGGGAGCCCACTGAATGCCGCTCGTTCCTCACCCAGTGTGATATTGTGTTTTCTCTCCAGCCCAACACTTACTCCAGGAGCACTGCTCGTGTCGCCTACGTCATATCTCTCCTTATTGGACGGGCTCGTGAGTGGGGCACGGCAATCTGGGAGGCAAGGGCTGAGTGTACTAACCAGTATCAAGACTTTAAGGAGGAGATGATACGGGTTTTTGATCGATCTGTTTTTGGGGAGGAGGCTTCCAGGGCCCTGTCTTCCCTATGTCAAGGCAATCGATCCATAACAGACTACTCTATTGAGTTTCGCACTCTTGCTGTCTCCAGTGGCTGGAACGAGCCGGCCTTGCTCGCTCGTCTTCTGGAGGGTTTCCGCGCAGAGGTAAAGGATGAGATTCTCTCCCGGGAGGTTCCTTCCAGCGTGGATTCCTTGATTGAACTCGCTATTCGCATTGAGCGACGGGTTGATCTTCGTCACCGAGCTCGTGGAAAGGAGCTCGCGCTCTCCGTCGCCTCCCTCTCCGCATCACTACCATCTTCCTCTGCCGGCTCGGGTGCTGAGCCCATGCAGCTGGGAGGTATCCGCATCTCGACTGAGGAGAGGGAACGGAGAATCACCAACCGCCTCTGTCTCTATTGCGGTTCCGCTGGTCATTTTGTCACTTCATGTCCAGTAAAAGGCCAGAGCTCGTCAGTAAGCGGAGGGCTACTGGTGAGCGCTACTACTCCTGTCTCTCCTTCAAGATCCTGCACTACCTTGTCGGTCCATCTACGCTGGACCGGTTCGTCAGCTTCCTGCAGTGCCTTAATAGACTCTGGGGCGGAGGGCTGTTTTATGGACGAGACCTGGGCTCGGGAACATGACATTCCTCTCAGACAGTTAAAGGAGCCCACGGCCTTGTTCGCCCTGGATGGTAGTCCTCTCCCCAGGATTCAGCGTGAGACGCTACCTTTAACCCTCACTGTTTCTGGTAATCATAGTGAAACCATTTCTTTTTTAATTTTTCGTTCACCTTTTACACCTGTTGTTTTGGGCCATCCCTGGCTAGTTTGTCATAATCCTTCCATTAATTGGTCTAGTAATTCTATCCTCTCCTGGAACGTCTCTTGTCATGTGAAATGTTTAATGTCTGCTATCCCTCCTGTTTCCTCTGTCTCTTCTTCACAGGAGGAGCCTGGTGATTTGACAGGGGTGCCGGAGGAATATCACGATCTGCGCACGGTGTTCAGTCGGTCCAGGGCCACCTCTCTTCCTCCACACCGGTCGTATGATTGTAGTATTGATCTCCTTCCGGGAACCACCCCCCCCCCGGGGTAGACTATACTCTCTGTCGGCTCCCGAACGTAAGGCTCTCGAAGATTATTTGTCTGTAGCTCTTGACGCCGGTACCATAGTCCCCTCCTCCTCTCCCGCCGGAGCGGGGTTTTTTTTTTGTCAAGAAGAAGGACGGGTCTCTGCGCCCCTGCATAGATTATCGAGGGCTGAATGACATAACAGTGAAGAATCGTTATCCGCTTCCTCTTATGTCTTCAGCCTTCGAGATCCTGCAGGGAGCCAGGTTTTTCACTAAGTTGGACCTTCGTAACGCTTACCATCTCGTGCGCATCAGGGAGGGGGACGAGTGGAAGACGGCGTTTAACACTCCGTTAGGGCACTTTGAATACCGGGTTCTTCCTTTCGGCCTCGCTAACGCTCCAGCTGTCTTTCAGGCATTAGTCAATGATGTCCTGAGAGACATGCTGAACATCTTTGTTTTCGTTTACCTTGACGATATCCTGATTTTTTCACCGTCACTCCAGATTCATGTTCAGCACGTTCGACGTGTCCTCCAGCGCCTTTTAGAGAATTGTCTTTTTGTGAAGGCTGAGAAGTGCACTTTTCATGCCTCCTCCGTCACATTTCTCGGTTCTGTTATTTCCGCTGAAGGCATTAAGATGGATCCCGCTAAGGTCCAAGCTGTCATTGATTGGCCCGTCCCTAAGTCACGCGTCGAGCTGCAGCGCTTTCTCGGCTTCGCGAACTTCTATCGTCGTTTCATCCGTAATTTCGGTCAGGTGGCAGCTCCTCTCACAGCCCTTACTTCTGTCAAGACGTGCTTTAAGTGGTCCGTTTCCGCCCAGGGAGCTTTTGATCTCCTCAAGAATCGTTTTACATCCGCTCCTATCCTTGTTACACCTGACGTCTCTAGACAGTTCGTTGTCGAGGTTGACGCGTCAGAGGTGGGAGTGGGAGCCATCCTTTCTCAGCGCTCCCTCTCTGACGACAAGGTCCACCCATGCGCGTATTTTTCTCATCGCCTGTCGCCGTCGGAACGTAACTATGATGTGGGTAACCGCGAACTGCTCGCCATCCGGTTAGCCCTAGGCGAATGGCGACAGTGGTTGGAGGGGGCGACCGTTCCTTTTGTCGTTTGGACTGACCATAGGAACCTTGAGTACATCCGTTCTGCCAAACGACTTAATGCGCGTCAGGCGCGTTGGGCGCTGTTTTTCGCTCGTTTCGAGTTCGTGATTTCTTATCGTCCGGGCTCTAAGAACACCAAGCCTGATGCTTTGTCTCGTCTCTTCAGTTCTTCAGTAGCCTCCACTGACCCCGAGGGGATTCTCCCTGAGGGGCGTGTTGTCGGGTTGACTGTCTGGGGAATTGAGAGGCAGGTAAAGCAAGCACTCACTCAAACTCCGTCGCCGCGCGCTTGTCCTAGGAACCTTCTTTTCGTTCCCGTTCCTACTCGTCTGGCCGTTCTTCAGTGGGCTCACTCTGCCAAGTTAGCCGGCCACCCTGGCGTTCGGGGTACGCTTGCTTCCATTCGCCAGCGTTTCTGGTGGCCCACCCGGGAGCATGACACGCGTCGTTTCGTGGCTGCTTGTTCGGTCTGCGCGCAGACTAAGTCCGGTAACTCTCCTCCTGCCGGCCGTCTCAGGCCGCTTCCTATTCCCTCTCGACCGTGGTCTCACATCGCCTTAGATTTTGTCACCGGACTGCCTTCGTCAGCGGGGAAGACTGTTATTCTTACGGTTGTCGATAGGTTCTCTAAGGCGGCTCATTTCATTCCCCTTGCTAAGCTTCCTTCTGCTAAAGAGACGGCACAAATCATCATCGAGAATGTTTTCAGAATTCATGGCCTTCCGTCAGACGTCGTTTCGGACAGAGGTCCGCAATTCACGTCTCAATTTTGGAGGGAGTTTTGCCGTTTGATTGGGGCTTCCGTCAGTCTCTCTTCCGGCTTTCACCCCCAGTCTAACGGTCAAGCAGAACGGGCCAATCAGACTATTGGTCGCATCTTACGCAGTCTTTCTTTTCGCAACCCTGCGTCTTGGTCAGAACAGCTCCCCTGGGCAGAATACGCCCACAACTCGCTTCCTTCGTCTGCGACCGGGCTATCTCCTTTTCAGAGTAGCCTCGGGTACCAGCCTCCGTTGTTCTCATCTCAGTTCGCCGAGTCCAGCGTCCCCTCCGCTCAGGCTTTTGTCCAACGTTGCGAGCGCACCTGGAAGAGGGTCAGGTCTGCACTTTGCCGTTATAGGGCGCAGACTGTGAGAGCTGCTAATAAGCGTAGAACTAAGAGCCCTAGGTATTGTCGCGGTCAGAGAGTTTGGCTCTCCACTCAGAACCTTCCCCTTAAGACGGCTTCTCGCAAGTTGACCCCGCGGTTCATTGGTCCATTCCGTATCTCTCAGGTCATTAATCCTGTCGCAGTGCGACTTCTTCTTCCGCGATATCTTCGTCGCGTCCACCCGGTCTTCCATGTCTCCTGTGTTAAGCCCGTTCTTCGCGCCCCCGCTCGTCTTCCCCCCCCCCCCCCCCCATCCTTGTCGAGGGCGCACCTATCTACAGGGTCCGTAAAATCTTGGACATGCGTCCTCGGGGCCGTGGTCATCAGTACCTAGTTGACTGGGAGGGGTACGGTCCTGAGGAGAGGAGTTGGGTTCCCTCTCGGGACGTGCTGGACCGTGCGCTGATTGATGATTTCCTCCGTTGCCGCCAGGTTTCCTCCTCGAGTGCGCCAGGAGGCGCTCGGTGAGTGGGGGGGTACTGTCATGTACTGTCATGTTGTCTTGTCTCTGTCCTTTCCCTTCACCCTGTCTCCCTCTGCTGGTCGTGTTAGGTTACCTTTTCTCCCCCGCTTTCCCCCAGCTGTCCCTTGTCTCCTCTAACTACCCATTCACCCCGTTCCCCACCTGTTC
The DNA here is from genome assembly GCF_013265735.2 of Oncorhynchus mykiss. Lineage (NCBI taxonomy): Eukaryota > Metazoa > Chordata > Actinopteri > Salmoniformes > Salmonidae > Oncorhynchus > Oncorhynchus mykiss. Next base: position 7,962,350 of record NC_048574.1, on the reverse strand, counting down.
CCTTTTTTCCCTCTGATTAGGTCCCAATATCTCTCTCTGTTTCTGCTCCTGTCCTTGTCGGATTCTTGTTTGTTTGTGTCATTCATGCCTGAACCAGACTGTCGTCATGTTTGCTGTAACCTTGTCCTGTCCTGTCGGAATCTGCCGGTCCATCTGAGCCTACCTATGTTTGGTAATTAAAGAAGCTCTGTTTAAGTTGATTCGCTTTTGGGTCCTCATTCACGCACCGTAACAGTTAATGAATTACACTCATTAAAAAGCCTCCTGTCTGTGGGTAAATATGATCGTCTAAACCTCTCTGTGGAACATCTGGGCAGGATGAACCTGCTACTGAAGCTGCTCCTGTGTTTCATCAGAGCCCTGTGGAGTGGATGTTTTTCATCAGAGTACTGTGGAGTGGGTATGTGTCATTCGAGCCCTGTGGAGTGGATGTTTTTCATCAGAGTACTGTGGAGTGGGTATGTGTCATTCGAGCCCTGTGGAGTGGATGTTTTTCATCAGAGTACTGTGGAGTGGGTATGTGTCATTCGAGCCCTGTAGAGTGGGTGTTTTTCATCAGAGTACTGTGGAGTGGGTGTTTTTCATCAGAGCCCTGTGGACTGGGTGTTTTTCATCAGAGCTCTGTGGAGTGGGTGTTTTTCATCAGAGCCCTGTGGAGTGGTTATGTTTCATTAGAGCCCTGTGGAGTGGGTATGTTTCATTAGAGCCCTGTGGAGTGGGTGTTTTCATCAGAGTACTGTGGAGTGGGTGTTTTGTCATCAGAGCCCTGTGGAGTGGGTGTTTTGTCATCAGAGTACTGTGGAGTGGGTGTGTTTCATCAGAGCCCTGTGGATTGGGTGTTTCTCATCAGAGCCCTGTGGAGTGGGTGTTTCTCATAATTTTGCCACATACCTCCTTCCAGACTCACACCAATCATCTCCAATCCAAAGTTAAATCTAGAATTGGCTTCCTATTTTGCAAGAAAGCGAAATGCTGCCAAACATACCCTCGTAAAACTGACCATCCTACCGATCCTCGACTTCGGCAATGTCATTTACAAAATAGCCTCCAATACCCTACTCAACAAATTGGATGCAGGCTATCACAGTGCCATCCGTTTTGTCACCAAAGCCCCATATACTACCCACCACTACGGCCTGTACGCTCTCATCGGCTGGCCCTCGCTTCATACTCGTCGGCAAACCCACTGGCTGCAGGTCATCTACAAGTCTCTGCTAGGTAAAGTCCCCCCTTATCTCAGCTCGCTGGTCACCAAAGCAGCACCCACTTGTAGCACGCGCTCCAGCAGGAATATCTCTCTGGTCACCCCCAAAACCAATTCTTCCTTTGGCCGCCTCTCCTTCCAGTTCTCTGCTGCCAATGACTGGAACAAACTACAAAAATCTCTGAAACTGGAAACACTTATCTCTCTCACTAGCTTTAAGCACCAGCTATCAGAGCAGCTCACAGATTACTGCACCTGTACATAGCCCATCTATAATTTAGCCCAAACAACTACCTCTCCCCCTACTGTATTTATTTATTTATTTTGCTCCTTTGCACCCCATTATTTCTATCTCAACTTTGCACATTCTTCCACTGCAAATCTACCATTCCAGTGTTTTACTTGCTATATTGTATTTACTTTGCCACGATGGCCTTTTTTTTTTGTGCCTTTACCTCCCTTATCTCACCTCATTTGCTCACATTGTATATAGACTTACTTTTCTACTGTATTATTGTCTGTATGTTTATTTTACTCCATGTGTCGTTGTATGTGTCGAACTGCTTTGCTTTATCTTGGCCAGGTCGCAATTGTAAATGAGAACTTGTTCTCAACTTGTCTACCTGGTTAAATAAAGGTGTTCTCAACTAGCCTACCTGGTTAAATAAAGGTGTTCTCAACTAGTCTACCTGGTTAAATAAAGGTGTTCTCAACTAGTCTACCTGGTTAAATAAAGGTGTTCTCAACTAGTCTACCTGGTTAAATAAAGGTGTTCTCAACTAGTCTACCTGGTTAAATAAAGGTGTTCTCAACTAGTCTACCTGGTTAAATAAAGGTGTTCTCAACTAGTCTACCTGGTTAAATAAAGGTGTTCTCAACTAGTCTACCTGGTTAAATAAAGGTGTTCTCAACTAGTCTACCTGGTTAAATAAAGGTGTTCTCAACTAGTCTACCTGGTTAAATAAAGGTGTTCTCAACTAGTCTACCTGGTTAAATAAAGGTGTTCTCAACTAGTCTACCTGGTTAAATAAAGGTGTTCTCAACTAGTCTACCTGGTTAAATAAAGGTGTTCTCAACTAGTCTACCTGGTTAAATAAAGGTGTTCTCAACTAGTCTACCTGGTTAAATAAAGGTGTTCTCAACTAGTCTACCTGGTTAAATAAAGGTGTTCTCAACTAGTCTACCTGGTTAAATAAAGGTGTTCTCAACTAGTCTACCTGGTTAAATAAAGGTGTTCTCAACTAGTCTACCTGGTTAAATAAAGGTGTTCTCAACTAGTCTACCTGGTTAAATAAAGGTGTTCTCAACTAGCCTACCTGGTTAAATAAAGGTGTTCTCAACTAGTCTACCTGGTTAAATAAAGGTGTTCTCAACTAGTCTACCTGGTTAAATAAAGGTGTTCTCAACTAGTCTACCTGGTTAAATAAAGGTGTTCTCAACTAGTCTACCTGGTTAAATAAAGGTGTTCTCAACTAGTCTACCTGGTTAAATAAAGGTGTTCTCAACTAGTCTACCTGGTTAAATAAAGGTGTTCTCAACTAGTCTACCTGGTTAAATAAAGGTGTTCTCAACTAGTCTACCTGGTTAAATAAAGGTGTTCTCAACTAGTCTACCTGGTTAAATAAAGGTGTTCTCAACTAGTCTACCTGGTTAAATAAAGGTGTTCTCAACTAGTCTACCTGGTTAAATAAAGGTGTTCTCAACTAGTCTACCTGGTTAAATAAAGGTGTTCTCAACTAGTCTACCTGGTTAAATAAAGGTGTTCTCAACTAGTCTACCTGGTTAAATAAAGGTGTTCCCAACTAGTCTACCTGGTTAAATAAAGGTGTTCTCAACTAGTCTACCTGGTTAAATAAAGGTGTTCTCAACTAGTCTACCTGGTTAAATAAAGGTGTTCTCAACTAGTCTACCTGGTTAAATAAAGGTGTTCTCAACTAGTCTACCTGGTTAAATAAAGGTGTTCTCAACTAGTCTACCTGGTTAAATAAAGGTGTTCTCAACTAGTCTACCTGGTTAAATAAAGGTGTTCTCAACTAGTCTACCTGGTTAAATAAAGGTGTTCTCAACTAGTCTACCTGGTTAAATAAAGATGTTCTCAACTAGCCTACCTGGTTAAATAAAGGTGTTCTCAACTAGTCTACCTGGTTAAATAAAGGTGTTCTCAACTAGTCTACCTGGTTAAATAAAGGTGTTCTCAACTAGTCTACCTGGTTAAATAAAGGTGTTCTCAACTAGTCTACCTGGTTAAATAAAGGTGTTCTCAACTAGCCTACCTGGTTAAATAAAGGTGTTCTCAACTAGTCTACCTGGTTAAATAAAGGTGTTCTCAACTAGTCTACCTGGTTAAATAAAGGTGTTCTCAACTAGTCTACCTGGTTAAATAAAGGTGTTCTCAACTAGTCTACCTGGTTAAATAAAGGTGTTCTCAACTAGTCTACCTGGTTAAATAAAGGTGTTCTCAACTAGTCTACCTGGTTAAATAAAGGTGTTCTCAACTAGTCTACCTGGTTAAATAAAGGTGTTCTCAACTAGCCTACCTGGTTAAATAAAGGTGTTCTCAACTAGTCTACCTGGTTAAATAAAGGTGTTCTCAACTAGCCTACCTGGTTAAATAAAGGTGTTCTCAACTAGTCTACCTGGTTAAATAAAGGTGTTCTCAACTAGTCTACCTGGTTAAATAAAGGTGTTCTCAACTAGTCTACCTGGTTAAATAAAGGTGTTCTCAACTAGTCTACCTGGTTAAATAAAGGTGTTCTCAACTAGTCTACCTGGTTAAATAAAGGTGTTCTCAACTAGCCTACCTGGTTAAATAAAGGTGTTCTCAACTAGTCTACCTGGTTAAATAAAGGTGTTCTCAACTGGCCTACCTGGTTAAATAAAGGTGTTCTCAACTAGTCTACCTGGTTAAATAAAGGTGTTCTCAACTGGCCTACCTGGTTAAATAAAGGTGTTCTCAACTAGCCTACCTGGTTAAATAAAGGTGTTCTCAACTAGTCTACCTGGTTAAATAAAGGTGTTCTCAACTAGCCTACCTGGTTAAATAAAGGTGTTCTCAACTAGCCTACCTGGTTAAATAAAGGTGTTCTCAACTAGCCTACCTGGTTAAATAAAGGTGTTCTCAACTAGTCTACCTGGTTAAATAAAGGTGTTCTCAACTAGTCTACCTGGTTAAATAAAGGTGTTCTCAACTAGTCTACCTGGTTAAATAAAGGTGTTCTCAACTAGCCTACCTGGTTAAATAAAGGTGTTCTCAACTAGTCTACCTGGTTAAATAAAGGTGTTCTCAACTAGTCTACCTGGTTAAATAAAGGTGTTCTCAACTAGTCTACCTGGTTAAATAAAGGTGTTCTCAACTAGTCTACCTGGTTAAATAAAGGTGTTCTCAACTAGTCTACCTGGTTAAATAAAGGTGTTCTCAACTAGCCTACCTGGTTAAATAAAGGTGTTCTCAACTAGTCTACCTGGTTAAATAAAGGTGTTCTCAACTAGTCTACCTGGTTAAATAAAGGTGTTCTCAACTAGTCTACCTGGTTAAATAAAGGTGTTCTCAACTAGTCTACCTGGTTAAATAAAGGTGTTCTCAACTAGTCTACCTGGTTAAATAAAGGTGTTCTCAACTAGTCTACCTGGTTAAATAAAGGTGTTCTCAACTAGTCTACCTGGTTAAATAAAGGTGTTCTCAACTAGCCTACCTGGTTAAATAAAGGTGTTCTCAACTAGTCTACCTGGTTAAATAAAGGTGTTCTCAACTAGCCTACCTGGTTAAATAAAGGTGTTCTCAACTAGTCTACCTGGTTAAATAAAGGTGTTCTCAACTAGTCTACCTGGTTAAATAAAGGTGTTCTCAACTAGTCTACCTGGTTAAATAAAGGTGTTCTCAACTAGTCTACCTGGTTAAATAAAGGTGTTCTCAACTAGTCTACCTGGTTAAATAAAGGTGTTCTCAACTAGCCTACCTGGTTAAATAAAGGTGTTCTCAACTAGTCTACCTGGTTAAATAAAGGTGTTCTCAACTGGCCTACCTGGTTAAATAAAGGTGTTCTCAACTAGTCTACCTGGTTAAATAAAGGTGTTCTCAACTGGCCTACCTGGTTAAATAAAGGTGTTCTCAACTAGCCTACCTGGTTAAATAAAGGTGTTCTCAACTAGTCTACCTGGTTAAATAAAGGTGTTCTCAACTAGCCTACCTGGTTAAATAAAGGTGTTCTCAACTAGTCTACCTGGTTAAATAAAGGTGTTCTCAACTAGCCTACCTGGTTAAATAAAGGTGTTCTCAACTAGTCTACCTGGTTAAATAAAGGTGTTCTCAACTAGTCTACCTGGTTAAATAAAGGTGTTCTCAACTAGTCTACCTGGTTAAATAAAGGTGTTCTCAACTAGCCTACCTGGTTAAATAAAGGTGTTCTCAACTAGTCTACCTGGTTAAATAAAGGTGTTCTCAACTAGTCTACCTGGTTAAATAAAGGTGTTCTCAACTAGTCTACCTGGTTAAATAAAGGTGTTCTCAACTAGCCTACCTGGTTAAATAAAGGTGTTCTCAACTAGCCTACCTGGTTAAATAAAGGTGTTCTCAACTAGTCTACCTGGTTAAATAAAGGTGTTCTCAACTAGCCTACCTGGTTAAATAAAGGTGTTCTCAACTAGTCTACCTGGTTAAATAAAGGTGTTCTCAACTAGTCTACCTGGTTAAATAAAGGTGTTCTCAACTAGTCTACCTGGTTAAATAAAGGTGTTCTCAACTAGTCTACCTGGTTAAATAAAGGTGTTCTCAACTAGTCTACCTGGTTAAATAAAGGTGTTCTCAACTAGCCTACCTGGTTAAATAAAGGTGTTCTCAACTAGTCTACCTGGTTAAATAAAGGTGTTCTCAACTAGTCTACCTGGTTAAATAAAGGTGTTCTCAACTAGTCTACCTGGTTAAATAAAGGTGTTCTCAACTAGCCTACCTGGTTAAATAAAGGTGTTCTCAACTAGCCTACCTGGTTAAATAAAGGTGTTCTCAACTAGTCTACCTGGTTAAATAAAGGTGGAATAAAATAAATAAAAACAAATAATAATAAAATAAGTAAAAAACACCGTACAGTAAAAACATGTAAGATTCCTTAAAAAGTCTGTATTGGGCTTTTTTCTGTAGACGCTGAAAATTCTCCTTCAAATTCAGTTTGTTGTCCGGTTTTACTATCTTTTCACAATTCATAGAAATGGGATTAAAAACATATTTATTTTTCCTAAAATATACCACGAGCTCCTTGGTCTTCAGTACATTCAGGTCAAAGTCATTTAAATCACACCATTTCACAAATTACTATTTTATATCCCTGTGATGAGCATCATCTCCTCTCATCACACAGCTGGCTATAGCAGGGTCTCCTCTCATCACACAGCTGACTACAGCAGAGTCGCCTCTCATCACACAGCTGACTAGGGGTTGTGTTATTTTGAAAAGCACTGAAGAAGTCAAGGAACATCTGGTTTTCACCACGCAGCCGGAGGTAGAGCGTCTTCACCACCAGGATCCACATCGTATATTATATTAGTTAGGCCCACACCTCGTCTTTTAGAGCGGGTTTTAAATACCCTTAAGGTTTTCATCACTGGTGATGTCAAATCCACTGGGTCTAAAGTCTATCAGTGCAATCCCTTCCTGCATTCGTTGAGATGGACACTATGCATGATGTTTTCCATTTAGTCGGAATATCTGACAGTATTAGGGGGGTGACAGGTTGAAAATATCCTGCGGTATGAAAGCCAGTTGATTAGCACACACCTCGAGTCCTCTGGCTTTAACTCCATCAGGTCCTGCTGACTTACTGGGATTGATCCTCTTCGGCTGCTTCACCACATGAAAAATAAGGGTAGGGTTGTAGAGAACCGAAGGGTCCATGATTATAATAAGAAACCTTAGGTGCTTGCTTGAGGCCCGTAGTAACCGCTACAGAATGTCTGGTCAGAACAAGGATGAGGCAGATGTCCAGGTTAAGATGGAAGACATCCACACACACACACACACACATCTGACCACTCTTGGTTCAAGATCACGGGGAATCATGTCCAGTGAAAACAGACATTAACTCTGTGGTTCTGGAAGGAAAGAGGAGAAAGAACTTAGGCTATGGCACTGAATTAATATGAATGACGTGGCTGTATAAGCTAGCACAGGTAAGTCTATAACAGCAAGGGCTTTACACTACAGCAGACATTAGCCCTAGACACATGGCAATAGACTAAACAGCTTGTTGGACTTGTACACATGACCCACATACTAATTCAAGAGTTTATTTGTTTGATTTTCTACATTGTAGGATGAAGACATCAACACTATGAATTAACACATATGAATTCATGTACTAACCACCCCCCCAAAAAATTATCAAAATATATTTTTAGAGTCTTCAAAGTAGCCACCCTTTGCCTTGATGACAGCTTTGCACACTCTTGGCATTCTCTCAACCAGCTTCACCTGGAATGCTTTTCCAACAGTGTTGAAGGAGTTCCCTCATTTGCTGAGCACTTGTTAGCTGCTTATCCTTCACTCTGCGGTCCAACTCATCCCAAACCGTTGAGGTCGTGCTAAAATGTTAATGCCAATGCAAAATGCTAACGGTAGTGCTAACACTAGCGGGAGTGCGAGCTAGCTAACAAGCTCATGGGCTCAGTGCTTCCCAGATCAGAGTCCAGCACCTTTCCTATCTGCTATTGCTCTGCAGAGAAATCATATTATTGAATCTGGTAGACTGGTTAAACTCTGCAGCTCTGTCCCTTGTCTCATCACTCTGTAGTTGTCCGCTGGTGCTGTTCTCTTCTTCATATCATCCCAGACATCCTTCATGTTATTCGTTTGTAGCTTACGTTCTAGCTTCAGTTTGTATTCGTGTTTGCCTTTCCTGATCAGCCCTTTAATCTCATTCTACACTACTCTCAACTCATCCCATATCCATTTTCAAAAGCCGTCTTCCTGTTCAGTGCCTCCTTGATTTATTTTGTGTTCCATGGCTTATTGTTTGCATAGCATTTCACCGTTTTGCTTGGCACCATATCGTCAGTACAGAAGTTAACACAGTCCGTTAGACGTTCAGGAAGAACATGAAGATCCTCCCATTAACCCTCCTGTTGTGTTCGTTTCATGTTAATTCATTCTGTGTTCCCGGTCCAAAATGACCGCCCCCATTATAGCTGGTTATAAATCCATAATAATACATATATTATCACCTAATGTTGTGTTAGATATCTTTATCAACTTTTGTTCTTGTGAACATTACAACTTTTATTTGCTATTTATGGCCTGTAGGCCTCATTGACCTGAGCTCATACGACTCGTTTTTGAGTTTAAAAAAAGCATAATGTATGGATTATATTGACTATAACAAATACTCAGATGAAACATATTATGCTGTTTATCACAGACTACTTTGCGTCAAAGTTCAACAAGGAATCTCTGTCACGCCCTGATCTGTTTTCACCTGTCCTCGTTATTGTCTCCACCCCCTTCAGGTGTCGCTTATTTTCACCAGTGTATTTATCCCTGTGTTTCCTGTCTCTCTGTACCAGTGTATTTATCCCTGTGTTTCCTGTCTCTCTGTGCCAGTATATTTATCCCTGTGTTTCCTGTCTCTCTGTGCCAGTGTATTTATCCCTGTGTTTCCTGTCTCTCTGTGCCAGTGTATTTATCCCTGTGTTTCCTGTCTCTCTGTGCCAGTGTATTTAACCCTGTGTTTCCTGTATCTCTGTGCCAGTGTATTTAACCCTGTGTTTCCTGTCTCTCTGTGCCAGTGTATTTAACCCTGTGTTTCCTGTCTCTCTGTACCAGTGTATTGATCCCTGTGTTTCCTGTCCCTCTGTACCAGTGTATTTATCCCTGTGTTTCCTGTCTCTCTGTGCCAGTGTATTTATCCCTGTGTTTCCTGTCTCTCTGTGCCAGTTCATCTGTCTGTTTCAAGTCAACCAGCCTGTTTTTCCTCTCTGCCTGCTTTTGCTATTCTCTCTTTTGCTAGTCCTCCCAGTTTTGACCCTTGCCTGTTTTCTGGACTCTGTACCCGCCTGCCTGACCAGTCTGCCTGCCCTGACCTCGAGCCTGCCTGACACTTTGTACCCCCTGGACTCTGATCTGGTTTTGGCCTTTTGCCTGTCCACGACAATTCTCTTACCTACTGCTTTTGGTACTAAGAAATATCAAACACTCAAACCAGCTGCCTCTCGTGTTTGCATCTGGGTCTGGCCCTGAGGCCTTATACTCTCTCCTCCTCACCAGTGTCATGAACCAAGATATGATCAAGAGCCTCACATACAGTATATAGTTTGGTCATTGTGCTGCCACAGAATGAATCGTGAGAAAGGTCTCAGAAAAGCTTTATATACCAGAGCTGTGAGAGAAGTTCTAAGTATTATTGGAACAATGTTGCGATTGTTTCCTGTGGGGGAAAGATTATATTGGGGAAAGGTTCCCGTGGGGGTTGCCATGGAAGCCAAGAAGGAGAGTGTGTGTGTGTGTGTGTGTGTGTGTGTGTGTGTGTGTGTGTGTGTGTGTGTGTGTGTGTGTGTGTGTGTGTGTGTGTGTGTGTGTGTGTGTGTGTGTGTGTGTGTGTGTGTGTGCTCAAACACACATGCATATGGGGGTCTGGGAGAGGAAGTGTGTCCATCTGATGAATGGGCATGTGCCTGAACTCAATTTTATACACAAATTGTTGTCTCACCCATCCCTTATTGAAGTTTTGGACAGCTGGCATTTTCCCTAACATCAATAGACTTCTAAGGGCCATCATCACCCTCCCTATGACTTCATGTAGTGTTGACAGATTCTTCTCCACTACAGTCCGTATAAAAAAACATCCATCCAATCATACATGTAGACTCAACAATCTCAACAATCTATCCTGCTGTCCTTTGAAAGGGTACTCACTGACTGGGTGGACAATAATGAAATAATCTTCATCTTCAACACCAAATGTAGGTGCGTCTACTATGCCCTGTGCTGTAAAACGAGAAACACACAAGAAAAGTAAGCCTGAATACAGTTTATTTATGATTTAGCTGAGGAGTATTTCTGTCTGTAATAAAGCCCTATTGTGTGTGTGTGTGTGTGTGTGTGTGTGTGGGCGGGCGGGGGGGGGGGGGGGGGGGGGGGGGCCTTAGCCCTCCCAAGCCCATCCATGGCTGCGCCCCTGCCCAGTCAAGTGAATTCCATAGATTAGGACCTAATGAATTTATTTCAATTGACTGATTTCCTTCTATGTATCTCAGTAAAAATCTTTCAAATTGTTGCATTTTACATTCATATTTTTGTTCAGTGTATAACGACTTTATCTTTTAATGTCTGAATGCCTATATACGTTTGATTATTCAAAGTGAGCTATTCATTTCATCCCAGCAGTTCAAGGCATAGGCCTAAAGTGTTTGCATTGTATTGTGTGTGGCTGTTTTCATATTAGCAAAATTGCCAAATGTGTCCACTTATGGGCTTAATGAAATCACTTTCAGTGCTTTCTATTCTTCCTGGCTTCTTTTTACAATAGTGCAATAAACTGTTTTCTGCATATTCCAATCAATTGCCGAGCCGGTGTCCGGCCGATGCGCTGACCGTGGACCTAAATCGACCTGTTGTCGATTGTAATTGTATCGCTCTTTTGAGTTGGAGTGGTCAAGCTGATGCGATAATATGTTGATTATTTCATAAAGGCTTGTCTGTCATCCATTATATGTATTTTGTGTGTTAAAATGATACAGTACGATTGCACTACTCTTTACTTCAATATTTCTGGTAGTGGTGCAGTGGAGGTTATACACTTTTTTTCAGTGGGCATTGCATAAACTCACTTCTTAATCCCCACTGATGCGTATCAAAGTAGTGCAGTGGAGGTAGACGGCCGTATCAGTTATATAGGACAATAGAAATCATGCACAAAGTAGCGTACACAAACACAAATCCTGTGAAATATTTGACAATGTGGGTTTGAAAAGTTAACCACAGCATAGGCCTATAATATTCAGCACCACAGGCAGGTAATGCAGCTTGGCCGGTGTCACGAAATGTAACGTAATGTAAGGTAACCTGTTTAGTTCAGTAAACAACCTGAACCTGACATGACTGTCTCCCGTGTGCTTTCAAGTACATTAGGTATATATCCAGTGAATTACATTCATTACATCTGGCGCTGGCTAAACCCGGGGAAGGTCGGGATCAAAGATTTCAGCACCGGACAGCTCCGCTCTGTTCGCTGACTCCTGATATACAAGGAGAATTGTGGATTTATTCAGGTCTGGTGAGTTCTACAGTTTAGCCAATCGTCTTTGTTTTGCTTCTCGACAGAAGAGCTTTATGGACAGGTTATGAGGTTTAGGCCCTGCCTCGATCCGGTAGCGATCACCATTTCCCCTATAGACGATATAGCCTAGGCCTACATGTGGCAAAGTCTACAACCTAGAAAAATGATACAAGAATAGTAATATTAGGGTAAAAATGTGTGGAAACCATGGTGCAACCCATACATCTCCTCTAGCAAAACGCACAATATAGAGATGAATAAGCAGCGAAAACTGCTGTGAAGTGTAGGAAATCCTCACTATCCTGTTGTCATGTAACGCAACACCACATAAAACTGTTCCATTTCTTACCTCCGCGCTTATCTGGTCTCTTAGCCTAACATATCAGGCCTGTTATTTAATTCTGGACATCATGGTGGATGTCATTCGCATTGCCATGATTTTAGGTAATTCAGAGTAGCCTACTTGCGGAGGTAGGTAGCCTAGTGGTTAGAACGTTGGGCCAGTAACCGAAAGGTTGCTGGATTGAATCCCGGAGCTGACAAGGTAAAAATACGTCGTTCTGCCCCTGAACAAGGCAGTTAACCCACTGTTCCCCGGTAGGCTGTCATTGTAAAAAAAATGTTTGTTCTAAACTTAACTGACTTGCATAGTTAAATAAAGAAATGTAAAATTACATCCGTTTCTCATATAATTTTTTCACACAGGGCACCTTTCATTCGCCAGGCAATCAGTTCGGCTAAATTAGACTATACCCACTCCGCCATGCACCAGGACTGCACCACTGATATCTGGATATTTTTGCTGGAAAATGTCCCAGTCATTGTTATTCAGGCCCACAGCCACGCTGTAATTTCTGCCTAGACCTCCGCCTCAGACTTTAGGCAGTACAGAGGAAGCTGTGAAGTAAATTATTGACGCGATGACTCACATAAGTAAACAGGCTATTTCTAGGCCCACTGTGTAGGACTTGGGCCTGTGTGTGGAGGCCAGTTTCCAAAGACACGTTGACGGATCCAAAGACACACTGACAGTTGAAGTTCTCCAGCTCTGTGTGAGAGACTGTGTGGGTGCATGGCATGTGTGCGTCAGTGTGCACGGATGTGTGTTTGTGTGTGTTCTTGGGTGGGAGATACAAATCTCTTGCTACAAGGAGGGCCAGTCAGTTTTCCCTCCATCCAACCCATGATGTCAGTCCTCGAGCTGTGTTCTCTGAAGCCAGGGTTGTTGCCAAGGAATCAAGATGAACTCTGTATGAACTTCCCTCATGGGGATTGTCGGCAATGACAGAGAAAGTTCTGACCAACAACAAACTTACTTACTGCACTTTCTGACTTCAGTCCCTCGTTGCAATGTTGATTCTCTAGTCTGTGTGTGTGTGTGTGTGTGTGTGTGTGTGTGTGTGTGTGTGTGTGTGTGCGCTCACTGTGTCCGGCCAAACACGTTATTCAGACTGATGAACAAAGAAATGCACCTGTGACTCAAGCTGCTGAGGTAACATCCTATTGATGGAGAAGAGCAGAGGGGGCAGCTAGATCTCTTTCATAATAACACAGTCTCTGCATGTCATTCAATGCTACCTGATTCATCCCAATAGATTAGCTGAATCGTGTAGCCAGCTACAAACTGATGGCCCTGGGTGATGTTCAATCAAACACAGTATACAGACGTTTCAAAGCAGGTGATACCAGCAAGGTTATTCTTCCCACACTGACAGTTTAAATAAGTACTAAAGGCCCAGTGCAGTCAAAAACATGATATACCTGTGTTACACACACACACACACACACACACACACACACACATATATATATCCACAATGTTGTTGGAATAATACTTTGAAAATGTGAAAATTATGATAATGCCATTTTAGTGTAAGAGCTGTTGGAAAAGAACACCTGCAATTTCAGCCTGTTTTAGTGGGTGGAGTTTTGGCTGGCCTGGTGACATCACCAGGTGGTAAATTAGTTAATAGACCAATAAGATTAGAGTTCCAAACCTTTCTGCCAATAACAGACAGTTTTCAGTTTCCCCCTCCCCACTCAGACCACTCCCAGACAGTGGAAGCGAAAATCTCGCTTGAAACATTTAGCTCGTTTTGTTTCTTTTTGCCCATTTTAATTTTAAACCAATCACAGGAAGGTACTTCATTGTTATCCAGAAATGATTTGATATTGAGATAAAAACGGCAGTATTGGACCTTTGATTTTTAACTAGCCTACTACTTTACACATCACAATTCAATTAAGTTACTGTCTTACATATATGGAAAGTCCAGTTTCAGGTTTTGATTGAATAGAGCCATAGATGCCGAATAAATTATTCCTATCCAAAATCCTTTAGATGTCAGACATTTAACCTAATATTTGTGATATTGCAAATGGAGCATTCTTTTCCACAATCCCCGAAAGCATTTGGACACACAATGCTTCTCTATGTTGATAGCTTATAAAAACCTATACAAACAGCTGTTTAAGTCTGATACAATGTGAACGAATAGACTACACATACCGTAATATGACGGTTCGTAGGACCCAACATGACAATTATCCTACAGAAATGTTTTTGACGAATCATAGAAGTTCGTTGTATTATCTCTATATGTGTAGGCTACTGTTGACATGCGAACCGCGTTACGAAGGTCAACAATTTTCCTATAGGTGCTTAAGACTGTTCTAAAGACTCCATATGCTAACAAAAATATTTGTAGGATAGCCTACTGTAGGTTATTTGTACAGTGGCACTTTAAAGTGAAAGCAAGTGAATGGAAGCGCTGTCGCCAATGTGTAGCCTACTACAGTATATTGCGGAAGAGAGGGTGTGAACGATGGGACACATTTCAGCGCACTGTAGATCGCTAGGGACAAGGCGTGTTTATGGAATGATGCGGGTGTGTTTCAGGTTGGCTTTATAAAAGGGGTTGTCCGACAGAGAGTACTTGTCAGTTGTTGTATTATTATTCTGTGTTTAATGTAGTGATTGAACGCTGTGACAGTAACATTATTTTCCACGGTTCCACCCGGGACATCAATCTAGTGCTCGCGGGCTCTCCAAAACACTGGTCCAGGCAGACTTCCTATTCCGGTGAGTGAAACTTTTTAAAATACCATTGGACATATTTCTTCACCCACAATGTTATGTCAAAGCATTCTTACTCTTTTTGCGGGCTTAGGTTTGGGCACATGTGTAGTGCAGCATTTGGAACAAAAGAACCTGGATCATCATTCATTATCATTAGGCTACCTATACCATGTGCTCATGCACTGTACCGGTTACCTATGCTGTAGTCTGTTCTTGACACATTTATTCTTTGTCTGAAATGTCAAAACAACGTTTGTAGGCGGACGAACATGCCGGCGCTTTGTTAGAATGTACGGTAGTAGCGCCTTGACAGTCAATTGAGATTTATGCTACGATCTGTTATGTGCGATCATTGCAATACACACGCCCGTTATTAGATTGCTCTCACAATTTTGGCATATCAAGATAAGATAATGTTATTCAGTATGCTAAAGCAGCATTATCCCCCAATGCATTGTCTGTCCGTGTCCATGCTCACACAGTGATGTAGCTGGTATTATGTGCACGTTGTGCAGTAGCCTAGCCTATAATGATCCAACATAGATGGACTCTGGTTGTGACTAGATGGGGTACAGCTAAGCAGGGTTGCCAGGGTTTACGGACATTTCTAGCCGATTGACCACTCAAAACCCGCACAAAAGGCCTTAAAACTTGCAATTTTTTAGAAAAAAAAATATTATTTTTTTTTTAAAGCGAAAGAGGAGTTGACATATTTATATAATAAACCCTGTTTCCATAACGTTATCGAGTGAATTAAGAACGAATATCGTAGTAACTTGTAACGACGTTAGAATATAAATTCGGTTTTCATCAACATACTTATTGTGAGCTATGACACGACATAATGAAGGAATGTGAATATGTCGCAGGAGAAAAGATAATTCGCCCTTTAAACTCGCCAGACAATTTTCCATCAATGGATGTCAATTTAACTCGTTTTACTGGTATGATTAAGCAAAAAGGCACACGGGCGTATGGTATATGGCCAATTTACCATGGCCAAGGGCTGTTTTTAAGCATGACACAACACAATGTGCCTGGATACAGCCGTTAGCCGTGGTATATAGGCCATATACCACAAACCCCCAGTATGCCGTATTGCTATAGTCTGATATACCACGGCTAATAGCCAATCAGCATTCAGGGCTCAATGCAGGTTTACAATTGTAAATAAATCCCCTCTGGGCATGTGCATAACTAGATAAATCCGACAGGAGAGTTTGAGCGATGAAAGTTGGACAGAGGATCTCGAAATCTCTGAGCAAGAAACACTTGGACTAACATAAACTAATGTCAGGTTGTTTTCTGGTAAATGTGCTGTTATTATGTGCCAGATGTTAATAAATACAAACGGTTATAAATGAATACATACAAACCGTTATAAAGGGCTCATTTGTGAGATTGACTTGTCATTTCAATAGGCTACAGGACTAAAATCTGGGTTTATTATTGTAATTCAACTCTGTCATGGTTTACGTAGATAAAGGCAGATAGTCTATAGCTCCTGATAAGCCTACATATAATTTCAGATGGTATACAGTAGCCTAGACAATAATTAAATATATTAAATATATTAAATATGAATTACCTGAAGCTTAATATGACTATTTTTTACTGTCAATCTAATGCGTTCTAACAACTAATCGGCAATTGCGATAGAGCTTCGACAGCTTCCAATTTAATTAACTAAACATGTCCATTAATAATTGCATAATAACAGAAGGCTACAACAACAATTCACTGAAGTTAATAAATATGTATTATTTGCCAGCTCCAGGTAGGCTACACAAGTGGCACACATTAATTTGCAACGACTCCAGTGATATCGTCATTCCAACATGTCTATTGTATCAAATGGTAGCCTACCATGGCATATAAATGAATAGGTTATTTGATGGCCAACAGAGGCAATTGTATCATTCTCCACATTTAATGTCAGTTTCATTGAGGACTTTTCCCCCATAAAAAGAACCAAGCGAGGGTAGTTCCATAACTTCCATTTCAAATTTATACTCGGGCAGCCCCACCGAGACCCAAGAACTGAGCTTGCATAAAGCACTTCTCTTGATATCATTTTCTTTAATAAGCAAAGTCAAAAACCACCTCCGAGCTTAATTTATGTGATTCGCTCCAGTGTGCCCAAAGTCGTTAGTTTGCCAGTGCTCTGTCTCCATTATTTCTTGATGTGTGTCAGTTTCAGAGTATTAATATGTTTTACGGAAAAAAGGGTTGGGACCAGGTGTCTCCATGATGACACACACACACACACACACACACACACACACACACACACACCACCCCCCTCCGGTCCTCCCCACCACTCACTCAGTAATAGCCTGCCTCACTGCCTGACAGTCAGCAGCAGGTCACAGTGACACGTATATATTTTAAGGGAAATGCCATGGCTTGGTGCAACTTAGAAATAGCCCAAAAACCCACAACCAGCGACCAATACATTTTTACCCGTGACATCGTTTTCAAAGCAGCCCAATTTGGCAGGAAAACTACAAACATGGCAACACTGCAGCTAAGACCGAAAGTTACTTTTAGTAGCAGATTTTAGCTAACCCTAACCATTTTAGCTAATCCTAACCATTTTAGCTAACCCTAGCCATTTTAGCTAACCCTAACCATTTTAGCTAACCATAACCATTTTAGCTAACCCTAACCATTTTAGCTAACCCTAGCCATTTTAGCTAACCCTAACCATTTTAGCTAACCCTAACCATTTTAGCTAACCCTAACCATTTTAGCTAACCCTAGCCATTTTAGCTAACCCTAACCATTTTAGCTAACCCTAACCATTTTAGCTAAACCTAACCATTTTAGCTAACCCTAACCATTTTAGCTAACCCTAACCATTTTAGCTATCCCTAACCATTTTAGCTATCCCTAACCATTTTCCTAACCTGCTACATTAATTATCCTAACCTGCTGCATACGTTCTCCCAACCTGCTATGAAAAAGTCCCTTCCGGTCGTAGCGGTGAGCCTATACCACCTAGTCAAAACCCTGTCTTCATAGACAATATGTTCAATATTCATTCATCATAACAAATGCTTATAAATGACACTGTAATGCATTTATAAAGTGTCTGTAAAGCATCTCATATGGACCTGTTGAGCGATGTCGTTATTTGAAGTCAGTAATGAGTCCTTCATTCACTATGTTGAGTCTTTTTGATAAAGGTGTTGTGCTAGTTGTCTACAGTGCTAGTTGTCTGCAGTGCTAGTTGTCTACAGTGCTAGTTGTCTACAGTGCTAGTTGTCTGCAGTGCTAGCTGTCTACAGTGCTAGTTGTCTACAGTGCTAGCTGTCTACAGTGCTAGTTGTCTACAGTGCTAGTTGTCTACAGTGCTAGTTGTCTGCAGTGCTAGCTGTCTACAGTGCTAGTTGTCTACAGTGCTAGTTGTCTGCAGTGCTAGTTGTCTACAGTGCTAGTTGTCTGCAGTGCTAGTTGTCTACCGTGCTAGTTGTCTACCGTGCTAGTTGTCTACAGTGCTAGTTGTCTGCAGTGCTAGTTGTCTACAGTGCTAGTTGTCTGCAGTGCTAGTTGTCTGCAGTGCTAGTTGTCTACAGTGCTAGTTGTCTGCAGTGCTAGTTGTCTGCAGTGCTAGTTGTCCTACAGTGCTAGTTGTCTACAGTGCTAGTTGTCTGCAGTGCTAGCTGTCTACAGTGCTAGCTGTCTACAGTGCTAGTTGTCTACAGTGCTAGTTGTCTACAGTGCTAGTTGTCTGCAGTGCTAGTTGTCTGCAGTGCTAGTTGTCTACAGTGCTAGTTGTCTGCAGTGCTAGTTGTCTACAGTGCTAGTTGTCTACAGTGCTAGTTGTCTACCGTGCTAGTTGTCTACAGTGCTAGTTGTCTGCAGTGCTAGTTGTCTACAGTGCTAGTTGTCTACAGTGCTAGTTGTCTACAGTGCTAGTTGTCTGCAGTGCTAGCTGTCTACAGTGCTAGTTGTCTACAGTGCTAGTTGTCTGCAGTGCTAGTTGTCTACAGTGCTAGTTGTCTGCAGTGCTAGTTGTCTACCGTGCTAGTTGTCTACCGTGCTAGTTGTCTACAGTGCTAGTTGTCTGCAGTGCTAGTTGTCTACAGTGCTAGTTGTCTGCAGTGCTAGTTGTCTGCAGTGCTAGTTGTCTACAGTGCTAGTTGTCTGCAGTGCTAGTTGTCTGCAGTGCTAGTTGTCCTACAGTGCTAGTTGTCTACAGTGCTAGTTGTCTGCAGTGCTAGCTGTCTACAGTGCTAGCTGTCTACAGTGCTAGTTGTCTACAGTGCTAGTTGTCTACAGTGCTAGTTGTCTGCAGTGCTAGTTGTCTGCAGTGCTAGTTGTCTACAGTGCTAGTTGTCTGCAGTGCTAGTTGTCTACAGTGCTAGTTGTCTACAGTGCTAGTTGTCTACCGTGCTAGTTGTCTACAGTGCTAGTTGTCTGCAGTGCTAGTTGTCTACAGTGCTAGTTGTCTACAGTGCTAGTTGTCTACAGTGCTAGTTGTCTACAGTGCTAGTTGTCTGCAGTGCTAGTTGTCTACAGTGCTAGTTGTCTACAGTGCTAGTTGTCTACAGTGCTAGTTGTCTGCAGTGCTAGTTGTCTACAGTGCTAGTTGTCTACAGTGCTAGTTGTCTGCAATGCTAGTTGTCTGCAGTGCTAGTTGTCTACAGTGCTAGCTGTCTACAGTGCTAGTTGTCTACAGTGCTAGTTGTCTGCAGTGCTAGTTGTCTACAGTGCTAGTTGTCTACAGTGCTAGTTGTCTACAGTGCTAGTTGGCTACAGTGCTAGTTGTCTGCAGTGCTAGTTGTCTACAGTGCTAGTTGTCTACAGTGCTAGTTGTCTACAGTGCTAGTTGTCTGCAGTGCTAGTTGTCTACAGTGCTAGTTGTCTACAGTGCTAGTTGTCTACAGTGCTAGTTGTCTGCAATGCTAGTTGTCTGCAGTGCTAGTTGTCTGCAGTGCTAGTTGTCTACAGTGCTAGTTGTCTGCAGTGCTAGTTGTCTACAGTGCTAGTTGTCTACAGTGCTAGTTGTCTACAGTGCTAGTTGTCTACAGTGCTAGTTGTCTGCAGTGCTAGTTGTCTACAGTGCTAGTTGTCTACAGTGCTAGTTGTCTACAGTGCTAGTTGTCTGCAGTGCTAGTTGTCTACAGT
>NC_048574.1:7915175-7937675 GCF_013265735.2 Oncorhynchus mykiss | reverse complement strand
CTGATCTGATCAGCCTGTGTTCCAGTCTGTCTCCTACAGAGTCTCTCCTCCTGATAGTGAGGATCAGCCTGGGTTCCAGTCTGTCTCCTACAGAGTCTCTCCTCCTGATAGTGATAATCAGCCTGGGTTCCAGTCTGTCTCCTACAGAGTCTCTCCTCCTGATCTGATCAGCCTGAGTTCCAGTCTGTCTCCTACAGAGTCTCTCCTCCTGATCTGATCAGCCTGAGTTCCAGTCTGTCTCCTACAGAGTCTCTCCTCATGATCTGATCAGCCTGAGTTCCAGTCTGTCTCCTACAGAGTCTCTCCTCCCGATCTGATCAGCCTGAGTTCCAGTCTGTCTCCTATAGAGTCTCTCCTCCTGATAGTGATGATCAGCCTGGGTTCCAGTCTGTCTCCTACAGAGTCTCTCCTCCTGATCTGATCAGCCTGTGTTCCAGTCTGTCTCCTACAGAGTCTCTCCTCCTGATCTGATCAGTTTGGGTTCCAGTCTGTCTCCTACAGAGTCTCTCCTCCTGATCTGATCAGCCTGAGTTCCAGTCTGTCTCCTACAGAGTCTCTCCTCCCGATCTGATCAGCCTGAGTTCCAGTCTGTCTCCTATAGAGTCTCTCCTCCTGATAGTGATGATCAGCCTGGGTTCCAGTCTGTCTCCTACAGAGTCTCTCCTCCTGATCTGATCAGTTTGGGTTCCAGTCTGTCTCCTACAGAGTCTCTCCTCCTGATAGTGCTGATCAGCCTGGGTTCCAGTCTGTCTCCTACAGAGTCACTAGTCCTGATAGTGATGATCAGCCTGGGTTCTAGTCTGTCTCCTACAGAATCTCTCGTCCTGATCTGATCAGCCTGGGTTCCAGTCTGTCTCCTACAGAGTCTCTCCTCCTGATAGTGATGATCAGCCTGGGTTCCAGTCTGTCTCCTACAGAGTCTATCCTCCTGATAGTGATGATCAGCCTGGGTTCCAGTATGTCTCCTACCGAGTCTCTCCTCCTGATAGTGCTGATCAGCCTGGGTTCCAGTCTGTCTCCTACAGAGTCTCTCCTCCAGATCTGATCAGCCTGTGTTCCAGTCTGTCTCCTACAGAGTCTCTCCTCCTGATAGTGAGGATCAGCCTGGGTTCCAGTCTGTCTCCTACAGAGTCTCTCCTCCTGATCTGATCAGCCTGAGTTCCAGTCTGTCTCCTACAGAGTCTCTCCTCCTGATCTGATCAGCCTGAGTTCCAGTCTGTCTCCTACAGAGTCTCTACTCATGATCTGATCAGCCTGAGTTCCAGTCTGTCTCCTACAGAGTCTATCCTCCCAATCTGATCATCCTGAGTTCCAGTCTGTCTCCTATAGAGTCTCTCCTCCTGATAGTGTTGATCAGCCTGGGTTCCAGTCTGTCTCCTACAGAGTCTCTCCTCCTGATAGTGGTGATCAGCCTGGGTTCCAGTCTGTCTCCTACAGAGTCTCTCCTCCTGATCTGATCAGCCTGGGTTCCAGTCTGTCTCCTACAGAGTCTCTCCTCCTGATCTGATCAGTTTGGGTTCCAGTCTGTCTCCTACAGAGTCTCTCCTCCTGATCTGATCAGCCTTAGTTCCAGTCTGTCTCCTACAGAGTCTCTCCTCCTGATCTGATCAGCCTGAGTTCCAGTCTGTCTCCTACAGAGTCTCTCCTCCCGATCTGATCAGCCTGAGTTCCAGTCTGTCTCCTATAGAGTCTCTCCTCCTGATAGTGATGATCAGCCTGGGTTCCAGTCTGTCTCCTACTGAGTCTCTCCTCCTGATCTGATCAGTTTGGGTTCCAGTCTGTCTCTTACAGAGTCACTAGTCCTGATAGTGATGATCAGCCTGGGTTCTAGTCTGTCTCCTACAGAATCTCTCGTCCTGATCTGATCAGCCTGGGTTCCAGTCTGTCTCCTACAGAGTCTCTCCTCCTGATAGTGATGATCAGCCTGGGTTCCAGTCTGTCTCCTACAGAGTCTATCCTCCTGATCTGATCAGCCTGGGTTCCAGTCTGTCTCCTACAGAGTCTCTCCTCCTGATAGTGATGATCAGCCTGGGTTCCAGTATGTCTCCTACCGAGTCTCTCCTCCTGATAGTGCTGATCAGCCTGGGTTCCAGTCTGTCTCCTACAGAGTCTCTCCTCCTTATAGTGCTGATCAGCCTGGGTTCCAGTCTGTCTCCTACAGAGTCTCTCCTCCAGATCTGATCAGCCTGTGTTCCAGTCTGTCTCCTACAGAGTCTCTCCTCCTGATAGTGAGGATCAGCCTGGGTTCCAGTCTGTCTCCTACAGAGTCTCTCCTCCTGATCTGATCAGCCTGAGTTCCAGTCTGTCTCCTACAGAGTCTCTCCTCCTGATCTGATCAGGCTGAGTTCCAGTCTGTCTCCTACAGAGTCTCTACTCATGATCTGATCAGCCTGAGTTCCAGTCTGTCTCCAACAGAGTCTATCCTCCCAATCTGATCATCCTGAGTTCCAGTCTGTCTCCTATAGAGTCTCTCCTCCTGATAGTGTTGATCAGCCTGGGTTCCAGTCTGTCTCCTACAGAGTCTCTCCTCCTGATCTGATCAGCCTGGGTTCCAGTCTGTCTCCTACAGAGTCTCTCCTCCTGATAGTGGTGATCAGCCTGGGTTCCAGTCTGTCTCCTACAGAGTCTCTCCTCCTGATCTGATCAGCCTGGGTTCCAGTCTGTCTCCTACAGAGTCTCTCCTCCTGATCTGATCAGTTTGGGTTCCAGTCTGTCTCCTACAGAGTCTCTCCTCCTGATCTGATCAGCCTTAGTTCCAGTCTGTCTCCTACAGAGTCTCTCCTCCTGATCTGATCAGCCTGAGTTCCAGTCTGTCTCCTACAGAGTCTCTCCTCCCGATCTGATCAGCCTGAGTTCCAGTCTGTCTCCTATAGAGTCTCTCCTCCTGATAGTGATGATCAGCCTGGGTTCCAGTCTGTCTCCTACTGAGTCTCTCCTCCTGATCTGATCAGTTTGGGTTCCAGTCTGTCTCCTACAGAGTCACTAGTCCTGATAGTGATGATCAGCCTGGGTTCTAGTCTGTCTCCTACAGAATCTCTCGTCCTGATCTGATCAGCCTGGGTTCCAGTCTGTCTCCTACAGAGTCTCTCCTCCTGATAGTGATGATCAGCCTGGGTTCCAGTCTGTCTCCTACAGAGTCTCTCCTCCTGATAGTGATGATCAGCCTGGGTTCCAGTCTGTCTCTTACCGAGTCTCTCCTCCTGATAGTGCTGATCAGCCTGGGTTCCAGTCTGTCTCCTACAGAGTCTATCCTCCTGATCTGATCAGCCTGGGTTCCAGTCTGTCTCCTACAGAGTCTCTCCTCCTGATAGTGATGATCAGCCTGGGTTCCAGTCTGTCTCCTACAGAGTCTCTCCTCCAGATAGTGTCAGGCAGATAAGGAGTCAGACAGAGAGGCAGACAGTCAGACAGGTAGAAGGGAGGTAGACAGGCAGGCAGGCAGACAGACAGACAGACAGACAGACAGACAGACAGACAGACAGACAGACAGATAGACAGGCAGACAGGGAGACAGGTAGACAGTCAGGTAGACAGGTAAACAGGCAGTCAAGGAGGTAGACAGACAGGCAGGCAGGTAGACAGGCAAGGAGACAGACAGGTGGGCAGACAGGCAGGCAAGCAGACAGACAGGTAGACAGGCAGAACAGTTTAGAGGGTAGAAACCTAGATGTGGAGCGCACTACTATTTATCTCAATTTGTTTCACTGATTGCTCTCTTTGATTAGGTCCTTGGACCACTTAACTGATAAAGATAACACATTTAAAAACCCAACACTCAATAACTTCCATTTTGTGTCAAAGTTTGCAGGACATTCGTCAAACAAAGCTTCCAATAATTAGCAGTGTTCTGCTGCTTGTATTCGGCTGATAGTAATTGCCCAGTGATAGGTGGAGAAGAGCATTGTGATTGGGACTGGGACTGGGGAGATTGTGATTGGGACTGGGGAGAACTGCTGTACATACACACATCACATCATAGTTTATTGGTTGCGTACACAGTTTAGCAGGTTTTTATAGCAAGGAGCAAAGTTACTAGCTCCTAACAATGCAGTAAAATGTGAAACAATTCAAATGTAAGGGGAAAAAAAGACACAAAGTCAAGTACGGCGTGACGAATTTGATTAACAATCCAAATAGCAGTGTAGCAGTAATCAAATGCAATCTACACTTCTGAAGTGCTGCTCAGAACAGATTCAATGAAGAGCACAAGACCCAAGACACTGCCCTGAAGCATGCCGCCTAAAGACCCACAGTGTCCTTCAGAAGCATGCTACCTAAAGACCCACAGTTTCCTTCTGAAGCATGCCACTTAAAGACCCACAGTGTCCTTCAGAAGCATGCCACTTAAAGACCCACAGTGTCCTTCTGGTGCATGCCACTTAAAGACCCACAGTGTCCTTCAGAAGCATGCCACTTAAAGACCCACAGTGTCCTTCAGAAGCATGCTTCTTAAAATACCCACAAGTGAAGCATGAGGCTTTCACTGAGCGTTCTTCTGATGTTTATTTCTAATGCATGAACGTTCACTAAGCACCAAGAATGAATCCTCTCGTGAGTCTCCTCCTTCATGTTTCCGCAGCAGGCTCACCACGTCCAGTATGTTGTTTTCCCATGGCAGGTGTGGTGAGGTGAGCAGGGTGAGGTAACAGAGTGTTGTTCTAACCAGTGTTTCGACTTCAGTCCTCTGGTGCCGGAGTGGTTTCACACTTTCCCCCCAATCCCTAGCAAACACAGATGATTCAACTAATTGCATTCTAAACTGAAGATCATGATTAGTTGATTGTTGGAGTCAGGTGTGTTAGCTGGGGCAGAAGTGGAACACCAATCAGGCCCCTGAGGTCTGGAGTTGCCCATCCCTGCTTCTAGGCCAAGTTCTGGCTCTATTCCTTAAGCATCCTCCCTGCCTCCTGTTTATCTGTACTGAAGTGGAAAAGACTTGACAGGTCAACATAATATAGCAGATGTTTCTCATTAGACTGCTGAGTCCTTCCAGATCAGTGCCAATGTAGGAACAGACTTTTTAGAATCTGTTACTCAGGAAGAGCCTGTCTCTGAGAACTGTTGTGTCTGTCAGTGGAGTGTCTGTCACTGGAGTGTCTGTATCACTGGAGTGTCTGTCACTGGAGTGTCTGTCACTGGAGTGTCTGTCACTGGAGTGTCTGTCACTGTAGTGTCTGTCACTGTTGTGTCTGTCACTGGAGTGTCTATATCACTGGAGTGTCTGTATCACTGGAGTGTCTGTCACTGGAGTATCTGTGTCACTGGAGTGTCTGTCACTGGAGTGTCTGTCACTGGAGTGTCTGTCACTGGAGGGGCTGTCACTGGAGGGGCTGTCACTGGAGTGTCTGTCACTGGAGTGGCTGTCACTGGAGTGGCTGTCACCGGAGTGGCTGTCACCGGAGTGTCTGTCCCTGTAGTGTCTGTCACCAGAGTGTCTGTCACCAGAGTGGCTGTCACCGGAGGGGCTGTCACTGGAGTGTCTGTCACTGGAGTGTCTGTCACTGGAGTGTCTGTCACTGGAGTGTCTGT
Source organism: Oncorhynchus mykiss (assembly GCF_013265735.2). Taxonomy (NCBI): domain Eukaryota; kingdom Metazoa; phylum Chordata; class Actinopteri; order Salmoniformes; family Salmonidae; genus Oncorhynchus; species Oncorhynchus mykiss. Next base: position 7,932,146 of record NC_048574.1, on the reverse strand, counting down.
CACTGGAGTGGCTGTCACTGGAGGGTCTGTCCCTGGAGTGTCTGTCACCAGAGTGGCTGTCACCGGAGTGGCTGTCACTGGAGTGTCTGTCACTGGAGTGTTTGTCACTGGAGTGTCTGTCACTGGAGTGTCTGTCACTGTTGTGTCTGTCACTGGAGTGTCTGTATCACTGGAGTGTCTGTCACTGGAGTGTCTGTCACTGGAGTGTCTGTCACTGGAGTGTCTGTCACTGGAGTGGCTGTCACTGGAGTGGCTGTCACCGGAGTGTCTGTCACCGGAGTGTCTGTCACCAGAGTGTCTGTCACCGGAGTGTCTGTCACCGGAGGGGCTGTCACCGGAGTGTCTGTCACTGGAGTGTCTGTCACTGGAGTGTCTGTCCCTGGAGTGTCTGTCACCGGAGTGTCTGTCACTGGAGTGTCTGTCCCTGGAGTGTCTGTCACCAGAGTGTCTGTCACCGGAGTGTCTGTCACCGGAGGGGCTGTCACCGGAGTGTCTGTCACTGGAGTGTCTGTCACTGGAGTGTCTGTCCCTGGAGTGTCTGTCACCGGAGTGTCTGTCACTGGAGTGTCTGTCCCTGGAGTGTCTGTCACCAGAGTGTCTGTCCCTGGAGTGTCTGTCCCTGGAGTGTCTGTCCCCGGAGTGGCCGTCACTGGAGTGGCCGTCACTGGAGTGGCCGTCACTGGAGTGTCTGTCACTGGAGTGTCTGTCACTGGAGTGGCTGTCACTGGAGTGTCTGTCACCGGAGTGTCTGTCACTGAAGGTTGTCTGTCCCTGGAGTGGCTGTCGCCGGAGTGTCTGTCACCGGAGTGTCTGTCACCGGAGTGTCTGTCACCGGAGTGTCTGTCACTGGAGTGTCTGTCACTGGAGTGGCTTTTCTATAAGTGTTTACAAACCAACTGTCTTCAGTTTTATGGTAGCGAGTGATCCCTGGCTTACCATTAACAGCCTTGATGACACAGATCTTGGGGGAAGTGTATGGGATGACACTGGACTCTCTAGCTCAGTGTTTATTAATCCTGGTCCCGGGGACCCAAAAGGGTGCACATTTTTTTTTTTTTTACCCTCGCACCACTACACACCTGATTCCACTAATCAATTCATCATCAAACCTTTAGTGGAATCAGGTGTGTAGCGCTAGTTTGTTGTGTGGATGCAAAGCATTGTTGAACTCATGGTGTTGTTTTGTTGTTGACAGATTTTGAGAGCATGCTTAATTGTTTTTGGGTTGTGTGTTTAGGCAAGGCTGCTCGGTGGAGGAGGTGTGTGTGTGTGTGTGTGTGTGTGTGTGTGTGTGTGTGTGTGTGTGTGTGTGTGTGTGTGTGTGTGTGTTTCCATTCGAATAATTAATTTACAGAGCAGGAAGATTTTAATTTACCGGCCAGTTAAGAAATTTGCCAGACCCATAAACATTGTGTGCCTAACCCGTTAGGGCATCTACCCACGGTGCTCAGAATGACAGAAATCACATCTAGATTATGGTGATGCCTCTTAACAGAACATGCAACTCATGTAATGAAGTAGCCAATAAAACTTAATTTTCAAACATTTGCCAAAATGCAATTCTCGGGAAAACACCATTCTAAACAGCACACCTGAGAAAACACCATTCTAAACAGCACACCTGAGAAAACACCATTCTAAACAGCACACCCGAGAAAATACCATTCTAAACAGCACACCTGAGAAAACACCATTCTAAACAGCACACCTGGGGAAACACCATTCTAAACAGCACACCTGAGAAAACACCATTCTAAACAGCACACCTGAGAAAACACCATTCTAAACAACACACCTGAGAAAACACCATTCTAAACAGCACACCTGAGAAAACACCATTCTAAACAACACACCTGAGAAAACACCATTCTAAACAGCACACCTGATAATAGTTCCGTATGTGACAGAAATGAAATCTCTGTTAGAAACTTAGAAAGAGGGGGAATCTTAAGATGCAACAACTCAATATGTCTGGGATGGTGCCTTAGGCTTCTGGACTACGAAAGAAAGTCAATAGGAAAACCAATAGAACAGGAGAGAAATGGCATATAGGTGGATCCAATAGAACAGGAGAGAAATGGCATAGAGGTGGGTCCAATAGGAATACCAATAGAACAGGAGAGAAATGGCATAGAGGTGGGTCCAATAGAACAGGAGATAAATGGCATAGAGGTGGGTCCAGTAGAACAGGAGAGAAATGGCATAGAGGTGGGTCCAATAGAACAGGAGAGAAATGGCATAGAGGTGGGTCCAATAGAACAGGAGAGAAATGGCATAGAGGTGGGTCCAATAGAACAGGAGAGAAATGGCATAGAGTTGGGTCCAATAGAACAGGAGAGAAATGGCATAGAGGTGGGTCCAATAGAACAGGAGAGAAATGGCATAGAGGTGGGTCCAATAGAACAGGAGAGAAATGGCATAGAGGTGGGTCCAATAGAACAGGAGAGAAATGGCATAGAGGTGGGTCCAATAGAACAGGAGATAAATGGCATAGAGGTGGGTCCAGTAGAACAGGAGAGAAATGACATATTTGTGGGTCAAACAGAACAGGAGAGAAATGACATAGTGGTGGGTCAAACAGAACAGGAGAGAAATGACATAGAGGTGGGTCCAATAGGGAAGTAAATGGAAATAAATTATATTATTACTCCTGTCTAAATAGAAATAAAATCATTCCAAATATTTCACCAGAAAGCACGACTTATCCTCGATTCCTCCGTGGATCATTAGCTTCTTTGGAAAAATACTGTTGCAGTGGACTGACAGTTTTATATCCCAAAGGTCGTATGTCTTTTGCCATAATGGCGCTGGTCAAATTGCGCTTGGGATTCAAAACAGTCCACAGCAACAGCATTTTTCCAAAGAAGCTACTGATCCTCGATTCCTCTGTGGCTAAGTCGTGCTTTCTGGTGAAATATTTTGGCCTAGCTGGTTATTGAGTTGCGACTGAGTGAAACACATCTAAAATATGAAGATAATGTGTCTGGAGTATAATTCCAAATGTTGAGACAAGAAGAAGGGGAGGGCTGTGTGGTAAAGATTTAGACCAGTCTCTCTCTCTAGAATGGCACGGCTGTCTCCCGCCAATTCATGCACTTTCATTGTTTAATTTGTGAAGTGTTTGTCCTTTTATTTAATGTTTTATAAATTCCCCATTACATATGTCACCAGTAGTAAATATATACCATTAATCCCCGTCTTTTAGTTACATACATTTTTTTCAATGCATGTTTTAATTACAGTCATTTGCCGTTCTCATTCTCGGAGTGGAAACGTTGTTTGCGGAGTTCACACCCTGCTGCACTTGTGAGAAAAACGTTTTGGTTTATTTCATAACCATAATTATTGAGATTTGTAAAATGTTTTCATTGTCTTGTTTGAAGGACTGCATCTGAGCAATGAGCAAGTGTCTGGTTTTTCTGCCCTGATAATGTTGAGGGAGAGCGCGCGTCTGAGTACGGTTAGAAGTACTGGGCCTGCTGCGCAGACATGTAGGAATGTGGGGGTTTTAATGTCAAATTGCGAATGATAATATAGTAACACTATAGTTCCTCACAGTAAGCTATTTGATAAATCTTTCCAACAATCTCCCCTCTTGATAGTCACCAATCCTCGGTGTGAAAGAGCAATGGAAGTTTAGTTATAGGCTTAACACGTCATTACGGTGTATCAATGTGTCCATTAGGTAGAGGCTGGTGATCTCAGTAGTAGTTGATTTTTAACTTTTAGAATTTTATCATTTGAATTCAGATTTGTATGATTAACCACGTGACAATTACTTTGACAAACAAACTTTATTATTGAAATGAAACAGAAAATACGCATATGAAAATCATAACTGGCACGCAGAACGGTAGAAAGCGGAGGATCAATTGTAAGCTTCCAAAAACTTGAAACTCAGCACCGCTTATGAAATCTTTATAAAATAATTGGCTCCACGTTTCCATGGTCGGATTTTACATGTAGGCTACTTTTAAGCAAGGTAAGACATGCCTCATAATATGAAATAAAACATTCAGATTTCAAATAATTAAGTACAGTGCATTCGGAAAGTATTCAGACCCCTTGATTTTTATCCTCATTTTGTTACTTTACAGCATTATTCTAAAATGGTTCAAACATTTAAAAAAATCCTCATCAATCTACACACAATACCCCATAATGACATCACAATACCCCACGATGACATCACAATACCCCATAATAACAAAGCGAAAACAGGTTTTTAGAATACCTTATTTACATAAGTATTCAGACCCTTTGCTATGAGACCTGACATTGAGCTCAGGTGCTATCTGTTGCCATTGATCATCATTGAGATGTTTCTACACCTTGATTTGAGTCCACCTGTGGTGAATTCAATTGATTGGACATGACTTGGAAAGGCACCCACCTATCTATATAAGGTCAGCATTCTTTGTCCTCCAAACACGACGAGTTGAGTTTTTACCAAAAAGTTATATTTTGGTTTTATCTGACATCCTCCCAATCTTCTTCTGTATTCAAATGCTCTCTAGCAAACTTCAGATGGGCCTGGACATGTACTGCCTTAAGCAGGGAGACACGTCTGGCACTGCAGGATTTGAGTCCCTGGCGGCGTAGTGTGTTACTGATGGTAGGCTTTTTTTACTTTGGTCCCAGCTCTCTGCAGGTCATTCACTAGGTCCCCCCGTGTGGTTCTGGGATTTTTGCTCACCGTTCTTGTGATCATTTTGACCCCACAGGGTGAGATCTTGCGTGGAGCCCCAGATCGAGGGAGATTATCAGTGGTCTTGTATGTCTTCCATTTCCTAATAATTGCTCCCACAGTTGATTTCTTCAAACCAAGCTGCTTACCTATTGCAGATTCAGTCTTCCCAGCCTGGTGCAGGTCTACAATTTTGTTTCTGGTGTCCTTTGACAGCTCTTTGGTCTTGGCCATAGTGGAGTTTGGAGTGTGACTGTTTGAGGTTGTGGACAGGTGCCCTTATACTGATAACAAGTTCAAACAGGTGCCATTAATACAGGTAACGAGTGGAGGACAGATGAGCCTCTTAAAGAAGAAGTTACAGGTCTGTGAGAGCCAGAAATCTTGCTTGTTTGTAGGTGACCAAATACTTATTTTCCACCATAATTTGCAAATAAATTCATAAAAAATCGTACAATGTGATTTTCTGGATTTTTTTTCTCATTTCGTCTGTCATAGTTGAAGTGTACCTATGATGAAAATTACAGGCCTCTCTCATCTTTTTAAGTGGGAGAACTTGCACAATTGGTGGCTGACTAAATACTTTTTTGCCCCACTGTATGTTGGATAAATAAGATACATGATGACTAACGAAAATAAACACAGGCAAATTTAAATCCACTTATGCAAATTAATCTATAAGCATGATGGTCAAATGTATTTCCATCGACTGGTATTTCCATCAATTAATTTAAAAAAAGCATTATTTTGCAACAGGATTTTCTTTCCTCTTGGTCATCTTGGCCAGCTACAGTTTTATTTATTGGCTGTCATTAATCATCATTATGGCCCTGAGTAGTTCCTAATGAACCTCTAGTTCAGAGTTACTCCTGAGGCAGAGTTACGCATCAATCAAGCAACTAATTGCTTCTATTTGGCCGTGAGAAATAGCACGGGCTGAATCATCTGATAACCCATTAAGATAGAAATAGGGATCTCTTTTCGCTGGCAGAGTGAAACGTAATTTATTAAGGGAAGAGAGAGATGATTTATGGGAGGGGCTATGCTAATTACGTTGGAAACACTTTATTTAAAGGCTTGAAGTGTAATTCTTTATATCTTGTTACAAGCATGTGTGAGTCTTTGTAATGAGCCTCTGTAACGACTGGCTCATCATATAGTCTCCCTATGACACAGACTTTTTCCCAAGACAAAGAATAGGATCCGAGGTCTTGTTTAGGCCCTTACATGCTATTGTCACGTTAGTTTTTAAGGATCGGACCAAGGCGCAGCATGGTATACATTCTCTTTTAATGAATTAAACACTTAACAAAAACAACAAAACCAACAAACGAAACGTGAAGCTATACGACTTAGTGCAGACAGACATCTAAACAATAGTCAAGATCCCACAACACAAATTAGGAAAATGGCTACCTAAATATGATCCCCAATCAGAGACAACGATAAACAGCTGTCTCTGATTGGGAACCATATCAGGCCAACATAGACATACAAAAACCAGAGACCTACAAAAAAAACCTAGACATACAAAAACCAGAGACATACAAAAAAAACCTAGACATACAAAAAACATAGACATACAAAAACCAGAGACATACAAAAACTAGAGTACCCACCCTAGTCACACCCTGATCTAACCAAAATATATAGAAAAACATCTAAGGTCATGGTGTGACAGCTATTCTCCTGGTTAGTTTACTTGGTTCATTAACATCATGTTATTCATAGACAGGCTCCAGCAAGATAATAGCTCTCAAACAGACCTTTGTTTGTGATATGAAAACAACCTGTGGGATTTCGATTAGCTTGTAGATATGTTAAGTACGGCTTTATTCGTTAGGTGTGGTAAATGTTCTGAAATATCAGTTTCAGTAAATTGTACCTTTCGGTACAATTAGCCACACTTGAAATTGATTGAACCATATTAAAACAGAACACCAAAGCCACAAATCAAAGCTAACGAAACCAATTCTCGTTAAGACACTGCCATGTGAAACATATCTTGTTGCTGTCTCGTCTACATTGTAGCCAAGACAGAATAACTTCTAATTGTGTGACACACCTGGACCTAATGTAATTAATTAGTGGGCAATTGCAACTAATAACCTTGACTTTATTGAACCATTAAGGCCAGTCCGAGGACGTGAACATCACACCATGTTTAACTACATGTGATTGTGATAGATGCTAGGCGAAACCAAAACATGCTTTAGATAGCTTGCTGATTGTGATAGACGCTAGGCTAACCAAAACATGCTTTAGATAGCTTGCTGATTGTGATAGACGCTAGGCTAACCAAAACATGCTCTAGATAGCTTTCTGATTGTACGCTAGGCTAACCAAAACATGCTCTAGATAGCTTGCTGATTGTGATAGACGCTAGGCTGACCAAAACATGCTCTAGATAGCTTGCTGATCATGATAGACGCTAGGCTGACCCAAACATGCTCTAGATAGCTTGCTGATCGTGATAGATGCTAGGCTAACCAAAACATGCTCTAGATAGCTTGCTGATCATGATAGACGCTAGGCTGACCCAAACATGCTCTAGATAGCTTGCTGATCGTGATAGATGCTAGGCTAACCAAAACATGCTCTAGATAGCTTGCTGATCGTGATAGATGCTAGGCTGACCAAAACATGCTCTAGATAGCTTGCTGATCGTGATAGATGCTAGGCTAACCAAAACATGCTCGACAGTTGGCACCTTTAAAGATGCAGCTCTACATTTTCTCAGGTAAGGGTTGCTAGACAAGCCCTATGGTCTCACTCACTCACACACACACACACACATACACACACACACACACACACACACACACACACACACACACACACACACACACACACACACACACACACACACACACACCATCTTGACTTTCAATCGAAGACTATGAGGACGATGCTTGTCTTCTGAATATTGGAAAGGGATGGTTAAGGGCTTTTGGCGCTCGTGCCACTTCATGTGGCTGTGGAGGCCGATGTGGGACACACGCACACACACACACACACACACACACAAACACGCTGTACCTGTCAGCTCTCATGGCTGTTGTCATGGCTGTAGCTCATTGACATTTTTCACTTCTGCTCTTTACATTGCTCCTTTCTTTCTTAATTGGGTTTACCAGGCTGGGAGGACACACACACACACACACACACACACACACACACACACACACACACACACACACACATCCCCTCGTATACTCACTTTTTAATCCCAAGGCTCCGCATCAACGTAGTGTAGTGGAGATATACGGCGTATCAATTATAAGGCTGATGGATCAGATCAGAATGTTTTGCTTAAAATGTTGATGAACTGTTAATTCTTCACATTTTCAGCTCAGCGGTGTACACATAAGGCGTTAGACTTAGAACAGTGCCACATGTCCCAAAATACAAATTGCGGGAAAACATTGTTCTAAAATACGCAGCGCATGCAAGCGGTTTCATGGTCACAGGTGGAAATATCCATTTGAAATTTAGAGAGGAGATATCTAAGAATGCAACAACTATCCTGGGTTGCTAATATGATGATGCCTTTGGCTGCTGGACAAAGAAAGAAAGTTGAAAGAAAACTAATAGAACAGCAGAATGCATATGACAAAGTAAAATAATAATTTCTCATTGAGTTTGACGTTGTTTCTCATAGAATAGTTCCTTGGCCGTTGGAATTAATTTGACAAAATTTGAGTGTACCCACTTCTCCATGCACCACTACACCTCTGCTTGGTTCACAACATTGATTTACATCTGACAGGCAGCTTGGCTAACAAGGATGTCACAGGATGGAACATGGTGGGGCATTGTGATACCTCGCTAGCCTAGCCCTAACATATTTCAGAGAGGATGGTGCACGACAATAGCAGGGCATCCTGCCACTGTGAAATGTTGTTATAATCCACAAAGTTCACGTCCTGTTGCTGCAGGATTATTTTCCTGCTGTAGAAAACTTGATCAAATTAAGATCCTGCATCTGTATAATGTGACATGAAACACATACTTCAGGTCTTTCTCTCTCTAGTCTGTTCCTGTAGAACTCCTTTCCACAGAGGGTTCTACTTGGAACCAAAAAAGGTGGTTCTAGTTGGAACCAAAAAGGGTTCTCCTATGGGGACAACCACAGAACCCTTTTGGAACTATTTTTGAGGAGTGTACCTTATCTAGAACCCTCCGGTTCCCCCACTGCACCAGAGCACTTTTCCAGACAGTTCCTTCCATCTATCCTCAAGTAGCATCCATCAGCATGAGGGATGCACTTCAGTATATAAGTGTAATGTGTGGGTGTGTACACTCAGGCATGTAACTCCCACTCCCATCTGTCGGGACGGAGACAGGGAGAAAGAGCGAGAGAGAGGGAGGGAGGGTGGCCCCATGAGAACCTGATGACACGCAGACTCTCACTGCCCTGAGGGTACAGTGGTACGATTACCTCTTACTAATCTCTTTCAAAACTCCCCACGCCTGGGCTAACCCCTTTTTAAAAATAGACACACAACCAACCAGTGGCTTTTTGAGGTCATGGGACCTCCATCAGTGTGAGTGGTGGCATTGGATTAAGGGGAGGGGCTCCAGTCCTGCTGCCAGTGTGAGTGGTGGCATTGGATTAAGGGGAGGGGCTCCAGTCCTGCTGCCAGTGTGAGTGGTGGCATTGGATTAAGGGGAGGGGCTCCAGTCCTGCTGCCAGTGTGAGTAGTGACATTGGATTAAGGGGAGGGGCTCCAGTCCTGCTGCCAGTGTGAGTGGTGGCATTGGATTAAGGGGAGGGGCTCCAGTCCTGCTGCCAGTGTGAGTGGTGGCATTGGATTAAGGGGAGGGGCTCCAGTCCTGCTGCCAGTGTGAGTGGTGGCATTGGATTAAGGGGAGGGGCTCCAGTCCTGCTGCCAGTGTGAGTGGTGGCATTGGGTTTAGGGGAGGGGCTCCAGTCCTGCTGCCAGTGTGAGTGGTGGCATTGGATTAAGGGGAGGGGCTCCAGTCCTGCTGCCAGTGTGAGTGGTGGCATTGGATAAAGGGGAGGGGCTCCAGTCCTGCTGCCAGTGTGAGTGGTGGCATTGGATTAAGGGGAGGGGCTCCAGTCCTGCTGCCAGTGTGAGGGACACAGGGCTGCACTCAAGGGAGGGCTGTTGGAGGCTGGTTACACCAGGGGGCTATCCTGGACGTCCCTGCCCCTGTTGTGAAGGCCCAAAGTGAGACCTTTAAACAGGTTAACGTTCATTACCAAGACGTGTACTCAGAGCACGCGCTGACCAGCTGGCAAGTGTCTCCACTGACATTTTCAACCTTTCCCCGACCCAGTATGTAAAACTTACATGTTACAAGCAGAACATCATAGTCCTTGTGCCCAAGAATGTCAAGGTAACCTGTCTGAATGACTGTCTCCCCGTAGCACTCACATCTGTAGCCTTGAAAGGCTGGTCATGACTCATATCAACACCATCATCCCAGACACCCTGGACCCACTCCAATTTGCATACCGCCCCAACAGATCCACAGATGACGCAATCTCTATTGCACTCAACACTGCCCTCTCCCACCTGGACAAGAGACCTATGTCAGAATGCTGTTCAATGACTAGAGCTCAGTGTTCAACACCATAGTACCCTCCAAGCTCATCACTAAGCTCAGGACCCTAGGACTGAGCATCTTATTTTGCATCTGGATCCTGGACATCCTGACGGGCCGCCCCCAGGTGGTGAGGGTAGGCAACAACACATCCGCTATGCTGGCCCCTCATGAATGTGTGCTTAGTCTCCTCCTGTACTCCCTGTTCACCCACAACTGCTTGGCCGCGTACGACTACAATACCATCATTAAGTTTGTTGACGACACAACAGTGGTCGGCCTGATCACTGACGACGATGAGACAACCTATAGGGAGGAGGTCAGAGACCTGGCAGTGTGGTGGCAGGAAAACAACCTCTCCCATAAGGTCGGCAAGACAAAGGAGCTGATTGTGAACTACAGGAAATGGAGGGCAGAGCACAACCCCATCCACATCGGCAGCGCTGTAGTGGAGTGGATCGAGAGCCTTCAAGTTCCTCAGTGTCCCCATCACTAAGGAATTAACATGGTCCACACATACCAACACAGTCGTGAAAAAGGTATGACAATGTCTCTTCCTCTTTACATCTCAAGAGGATGTAAAGATTTGGCATGGGTCCTCAGATCCTCAAAAAGTTCTACAGCTGCACCATCGAGAGCATCTTGACTGGCTGCATCAATGTTTGGTATGGCAAATGCTTGGCATCTGACCGCAAGGTGCTACAGAGGGTAGTGGGTATGGCCCAGTACATCACCGGGGCTGAGCTCCCTGCCATCCAGGACTTATATACCAGGCGGTGTCAGAGGAAAGGCCTAAAATTGTCAAAGACTCCAGCCACCCAAGTCATAGACTGTTCTCTCTGCTACTGCACGGCTAGCGGTACCGGAGCACCAAATCTAGTCATAGACTGTTCTCGCTGCTACTGCACGGCTAGCGGTACCGGAGCACCAAGTTTAGTCATAGACTGTTCTCTCTACTACCGCACGGCTAGCGGTACCGGAGCACCAAGTCTATTCATAGACTGTTCTCTCTGCTACTGCACGGCTAGCGGTACCGGAGCACCAAGTCTGGAACCAATACGACCTTGAACAGCTTCTACCCCTAAGCCATAAGACTGATAAATAGTTAACCAAATAGCTCCCCGTACTATTTGCATTGACCCTTTTTGCACAAACTCTTTTGAGTCATCACATATGCTACTGCTACTGTTTGTTATCTATCCTGTTGCCTATTCATTTTACCCTTACCTACAGTATCTTCAGAAAGTATTCACACCCTGTGACTTTTTACACAGGTTAGAGCCTGAATTTAAAATGGATTCGATTGGGATGGCGAGTCAATGGCAGTTAAACCCACTGTTCCTAGGCCGTCATTGAAAATAAGAATATGTACTTAACTGACTTGCCTAGTTAAATAAAAGGTTAAGTAAATAAATAAATGGCTCATCATTTCAAAGTGGAATTATCTTTTTATGAATTGATAAATGAACATTTTAAATATCTTGTATTCAACCCCTTTGTTATGGCAAGCCTAAATAAGTTCAGGAGTAAATATGTGCTTAACATGTCACATAATAAGTTGCATGGACTCACTCTGTGTGCAATAATAGTGTTTAACATGATTTTTGAATGACTACATCATCTCTGCACACAGGGGGAAAGTGGCTGCTGGGACTTATAGCCTTGTCAACCACACTCAGTCATGTGTCAGTAGCTAGTGAGTACAGGGAAGCTGTACTTAGTCTAAGTACAGAACCCTATTAATAACCTGTTATAAACCTGTTATAAACCTTGATATTAATACTGTCGCTAATACATGATCATCCCGTTCCTGGTGCCACCTAAGTTCCCGAGCTTGGGCTCCCGAGTGGCGCAGCGGTCTAAGGCACTTCATCTCAGTGCTAGAGGCGTCACTACAGACACCATGGTTCAAATCCAGACTGTGTCACAACCGGCCGTGATTTGGGAGTCCCATAGGGCGGTGCACAATTGGCCCAGCGTCGTCCGGGTCTGGCCGGGGTAGGACGCCATTGTACAAAAGAATGTGTTCTTAACTGACTTGGTCAAATATTCCTAGAACACAATGACTACATCAAGCTTATGACTCACTTTTTGGCGGTTTGTTTTGGTTGTGTTTTGGGATTGTGTTGTGCCAAATAGGAACTGAATGGAACAGTTGAAGTCGGAAGTTTACATACACTTAGGTTGGAGTCATCAAAACTCGCTTTTCAACCACTCTACAAATTTCTTGTTGACAAACTAGTTTGGGTAAGTCGGTTAGGACATCTACTTTGTGCATGACACAAGTAATTTTTCCAACAATTGTTTACAGACAGATTATTTCACTTATAATTCACTGTATCACAATTCCAGTGGGTCAGAAGTTTACATACACTAAGTTGACTGTGCCTATAAACAGCTTGGAAAACTCCAGAAAATGATGTCATGGATTTAGAAGCTTCTGACAGGCTAATTGACATTATTTGAGTCAATTGGAGGTGTATCTGTGGATGTATTTCAAGGCCTACCTTCAAACTCAGTGCCTCTTTGCTTGACATCATGGGAAAATCAAAAGAAATCAGCTAAGGCCTCAAATTTTTTCTGTAGACCTCCACAAGTCTGGTTCATCCTTGGGAGCAATTTCAAAACGCCTGAAGGTACCACGTTCATCTGTACAAACAATAGTACGCAAGTATAAACACCATGGGACCACGCAGCCGTCATACCGCTCAGGAAGTCTCCTAGAGATGAACATACTGTGGTGCGAAAAGTGAAAATCAATCCCAGAACAACAGCAAAGGGCCTTGTGAAGATGCTGGAGGAAACAGGTACAAAATTATCTATATCCACAGTAAAACGAGTCCTATATCGATATAACCTGAAAGGCCGCTCAGCAAGAAAGAAGCCACTGCTCCAAAACTGTCATAAAAAAGCCAGACTACGGTTTGCAACTACACATGGGGACAAAGATCATACTTTTTTGGAGAAATGTCCTCTGGTCTGATGAAACAAAAATAGAACTGTTTGGCCATAATGACCATCGTTATGTTTGGAGGAAAAAGGGGGATGCTTGCAAGCCGAAGAACACCATCCCATCCGTAAAGCATGGAGTGGCAGCATCATGTTGTGGTGGTGCTTTGCTGCAGGAGGGACTGGTGGGCTTCACAAATGATGTGGATATATTGAAGCAACATCTCAAGACATAGGTCAAGAAGCTAAAGCTTGGTCGCAAATGGGTCTTCCAAATGGACAATGACCCCAAGCATACTTCCAAAGTTGTGGCAAAATGGCTTAAGGGCAACAAAGTCAAGGTATTGGAGTGGCCATCACAAAGCCTTGACCTCAATCCTAAATAAAATTTGTGGGCAGAACTGAAAAAGCGTGTGTGAGCAAGGAGGCCTACAAACCTGACTCAGTTACACCAGCTCTGTCAGGAGGAATGGGCCAAAATTAACGCAACTTATTGTGGGAAGCTTGTGGAAGGCTACCCAAAACATTTGACCCAAGTTAAACAATTTAAAGGCAATGCTACCAAATACTAATTGAGTGTATGTAAACTTCTGACCCACTGGGAAAGTGATGAAAGAAATAAAACCTGAACGAAATAATTGTCTCTACTATTATTCAGACATTTCACATTCTTAAAATAAAGTGGTGATCCTAACTGACCTAAGACAGGGCATTTTTACTAGGATTAAACGTCAGGAATTGTGAAAAACTGAGTTTAAACGTATTTGGCTAAGGTGTATGTAAACTTCCAACTTCAACTGTATATTACAATATATGTTTCTGAACACTTCTTCGTTAATGTGGATGCTACCATGATTAAGGATAATCATGAATGTATTGTGAATGTGAGAGAGAGAGTGAGAGAGGATGCATTTTTTGAAAAAATCTGTTTATGACTATTGAAAGCCGTATTGTCTTTGCCAAACCAACGTCCTACCTCCCTGCCATATAGACCAATAGAGTGGGCACTAATCTGCTTATGGTACCCACTCACTCTCTCTCACTCCTAATATTTGACCTTTGGTAGTTTAAACAGCTTTGAAGAAGAAAAATCATTTGTTGTTCAGGTGTTTAGAACTAGAGAAAGCTTTGGCAGGCTTCCAATGTGCTGCTGTTTGCTTTGTTGGGCATTTAGGCTAAATGGAGGCATCAGCAGTGCTCTGAAGTCAGGCTCTCTGTTGTTCGGGCCAAAATTGTTCTCTTGTGTCTAATATTTAAAACATTTTCTGGACTTGACTATGTGCCTGTTGGGCTCAATGCTGGCCCAGACTGTGGAATGATTAATGGGCTGAGTGTTAGATAAAGACACAGTGGCATGGGGGGTGTTGTCTGCCTGGAAGACTCATGCAGGATGGAAACACAAAGATACTGGCTGGCTGCATTAAGACTGTGGAAGATACTGGTTGGCTGCATTAGGACTGTGGAAGATACTGGTTGGCTGCATTAAGACTGTGGAAGATACTGGTTGGCTGCATTAGGACTGTGGAAGATACTGGTTGGCTGCATTAAGACTGTGGAAGATACTGGTTGGCTGCATTAGGACTGTGGAAGATACTGTTTGGCTGCATTAGGACTGTGGGAGATACTGGTTGGCTGCATTAGGACTGTGGGAGATACTGGTTGGCTGCATTAGGACTGTGGAAGATACTGGTTGGCTGCATTAGGACTGTGGAAGACACTGGTTGGCTGCATTAGGACTGTGGAAGATACTGGTTGGATGTATTAGGACTGTGGAAGATGCTGGTTGGCTGCATTAGGACTGTGGAAGATACTGGTTGGATGTATTAGGACTGTGGAAGATGCTGGTTGGCTGCATTAGGACTGTGGAAGATACTGGTTGGATGTATTAGGACTGTGGAAGATGCTGGTTGGCTGCATTAGGACTGTGGAAGCAGCTCCCTTGTCTCTTCTTTTTCTTTCTGTTGATTGTCTCAGGCTGGACTGTATTAGGTGGAAGGTCAATCAAATCAAATCAAAGTTTATTTGTCACGGGCGCCAAATACAACAGGTGTAGACCTTACAGTGAAATGCTTACTTACAGGCTCTAACCAATAGTACAAAATAGATGTTAGGTGAACAATAGGTAGGTAAAGAAATAAAAACAACAGTAAAAAGACAGGCTATATACAGTAGCGAGGCTATAAAAGTAGCGAGGCTACATACAGACACCGGTTAGTCAGGCTGATTGAGGTAGTATGAACATGTAGATACGGTTAAAGTGACTATGCATATATGATGAACAGAGAGTAGCAGCAGCATAAAAGAGGGGTTGGGGGGGTTGGGAGGGGCACACAATGCAAATTGTCCGGGTAGCCATTTGATTACCTGTTCAGGAGTCTTATGGCTTGGGGGTCAAATCTGTTGAGAAGCCTTTTGTCCTAGACTTGGCACTCCGGTATCGCTTGCCATGCGGTAGTAGAGAGAACAGTCTATGACTGGGGAGGCTGGGGTCTTTGACAATGTTTAGGACCTTCCTCTGACACCGCCTGGTGTAGAGGTCCTGGATGGCAGGCAGCTTTGCCCCAGTGATGTACTGGGCCGTACGCACTACCCTCTGTAGTGCCTTGTGGTCAGAGGCCGAGCAATTGCCATACAAGGCAGTGATGCAACCCGTCAGGATGCTCTCGATGGTGCAGCTGTAGAACCTTTTGAGGATCTGAGGACCCATGCCAAATCTTTTCAGTCTCCTGAGGGGGAATAGGCTTTGTTGTGCCCTCTTCACGACTGTCTTGGTGTGTTTGGACCATTCTAGTTTGTTGTTGATGTGGACACCAAGGAACTTGAAGCTCTCAAAATATTATCCCGCTATGTAACTGTACCGATTACCCCCAATCAACTGTGAATACATGTTAAATGTAATACAGTATTTAGACTACTGAATGTATTACAGTATTTAGGCTACTGAATGTAATACAGTATTTCGGCTACTGAATGTATTACAGTATTTAGGCTACTGAACGTAATACAGTATTTAGGCTACTGAATGTAATACAGTATTTAGGCTACTGAACGTAATACAGTATTTAGGCTACTGAATGTAATACAGTATTTAGGCTACTGAATGTAAATAGGGTTTTTAGGCTACTGAATGTATTACAGTATTTAGGCTACTGAATGTAATACAGTATTTAGGCTACTGAATGTAATACAGTATTTTGGCTACTGAATGTATTACAGTATTTAGGCTACTGAATGTAATACAGTATTTCGGCTACTGAATGTAATACAGTATTTAGGCTACTGAATGTATTACAGTATTTAGGCTACTGAATGTAATACAGTATTTCGGCTACTGAATGTAATACAGTATTTTGGCTACTGAATGTATTACAGTATTTAGGCTACTGAATGTAATACAGTATTTTGGCTACTGAATGTAATACAGTATTTAGGCTACTGAATGTATTACAGTATTTAGGCTACTGAATGTAATACAGTATTTCGGCTACTGAATGTATTACAGTATTTAGGCTACTGAATGTAATACAGTATTTCGGCTACTGAATGTATTACAGTATTTAGGCTACTGAATGTAATACAGTATTTCGGCTACTGAATGTAATACAGTATTTAGGCTACTGAATGTATTACAGTATTTAGGCTACTGAATGTAATACAGTATTTCGGCTACTGAATGTATTACAGTATTTAGGCTACTGAATGTAATACAGTATTTCGGCTACTGAATGTAATACAGTATTTAGGCTACTGAATGTATTACAGTA
>NC_048574.1:7837675-7910175 GCF_013265735.2 Oncorhynchus mykiss | reverse complement strand
AAGTGACAGATATAGAGGAGGCAATCAGTGACATGATTAAGTCCGATGAAGCGCTGGTACGCATAACGATGGTGACAGGTGTGCTGAATGATGAGCAGCCTGGAGAGAGAGAGAGAGAGAGAGAGGGAGAGAGAGAGAGAAAGAGAGAGAGAGAGAGAGGGAGAGAGAGAGAGAGAGAGAGGGAGAGGGAGAGAGGTGGAGAGCACATTGGCATATTTACTTGATAGATATTTGTCTCAAGCTTCAGCTGTGTGATGGATATTGGTGGTGGATGAGGACTCTGGAGTACTGTAAATTGAGGTAGTGATGTATATTAGTGGTGGATGAGGACCCTGAGTACTTTACATTGAGGTAGTGATGGATATTGGTGGTGGATGAGGACTCTGGAGTACTGTACATTGAGGTAGTGATGTATATTAGTGGTGGATGAGGACCCTGAGTACTTTACATTGAGGTAGTGATGGATATTGGTGGTGGATGAGGACTCTGGAGTACTGTAAATTGAGGTAGTGATGTATATTAGTGGTGGATGAGGACCCTGAGTACTGTACATTGAGGTAGTGATGTATATTAGTGGTGGATGAGGACCCTGGAGTACTGTACATTGAGGTAGTGATGTATATTAGTGGTGGATGAGGACCCTGGAGTACTGTACATTGAGGTAGTGATGTATATTAGTGGTGGATGAGGACCCTGGAGTACTGTACATTGAGGTAGTGATGGATATTGGTGGTGGATGAGGGCCCTGAGTACTGTACATTGTGATGGATATTGGTGGTGGATGAGGGCCCTGAGTACTGTACATTGTGATGGATATTGGTGGTGGATGAGGACCCTGAGTACTGTACACTGTGATGGATATTGGTGGTGGATGAGGACCCTGAGTACTGTACATTGTGATGGCTATTGGTGGTGGATGAGGACCCTGAGTACTGTACATTGTGATGGATATTGGTGGTGGATGAGGACCCTGAGTACTGTACATTGTGATGGCTATTGGTGGTGGATGAGGACCCTGAGTACTGTACACTGTGATGGATATTGGTGGTGGATGAGGACCCTGAGTACTGTACATTGTGATGGCTATTGGTGGTGGATGAGGGCCCTGAGTACTGTACACTGTGATGGATATTGGTGGTGGATGAGGACCCTGAGTACTGTACATTGTGATGGCTATTGGTGGTGGATGAGGGCCCTGAGTACTGTACACTGTGATGGATATTGGTGGTGGATGAGGACCCTGAGTACTGTACATTGTGACGGATATTGGTGGTGGATGAGGGCCCTGAGTACTGTACATTGTGATGGATATTGGTGGTGGATGAGGACCCTGAGTACTGTACATTGTGACAGATATTGGTGGTGGATGAGGGCCCTGAGTACTGTACATTGTGATGGATATTGGTGGTGGATGAGGACCCTGAGTACTGTACACTGTGATGGATATTGGTGGTGGATGAGGACCCTGAGTACTGTACATTGTGATAGCTATTGGTGGTGGATGAGGGCCCTGAGTACTGTACACTGTGATGGATATTGGTGGTGGATGAGGACCCTGAGTACTGTACACTGTGATGGATATTGGTGGTGGATGAGGACCCTGAGTACTGTACACTGTGATGGATATTGGTGGTGGATGAGGACCCTGAGTACTGTACACTGTGATGGATATTGGTGGTGGATGAGGACCCTGAGTACTGTACATTGTGATGGATATTGGTGGTGGATGAGGGCCCTGAGTACTGTACATTGTGATGGATATTGGTGGTGGATGAGGACCCTGAGTACTGTACACTGTGATGGATATTGGTGGTGGATGAGGACCCTGAGTACTGTACACTGTGATGGATATTGGTGGTGGATGAGGACCCTGAGTACTGTACACTGTGATGGATATTGGTGGTGGATGAGGGCCCAGAGTACTGTACACTATGATGGATATTGGTGGTGGATGAGGACCCTGAGTACTGTACATTGTGGTGGATATTGGTGGTGGATGAGGACCCTGAGTACTGTACACTGTGATGGATATTGGTGGTGGATGAGGGCCCTGAGTACTGTACACTGTGATGGATATTGGTGGTGGATGAGGACCCTGAGTACTGTACTGCCCTCTCCACTGAAGAGAGTTTTGTCTTGGTGGATTGATATTTGAGACTGACATGATCAATTCGGTCCAAGTCGACATGGCCGTGTACTGTACAGGCTTGCGTTTCAGATAGGTAGAGGAATGAGGATTTGTATCAATGACTCTGCTGTCATCTGGGAATGAAACCCAGCGAGAAAACCGCTCAGCGAGAACCTCACTTATAAACAACTCCACGAAGAACACATTATTTGATCACCAGTCTTATTGAGATGTATTCATGAGGCGAACCTCATTTCTTAGTGTCCAACAAGCGTTTCTCTACCCTTACCTTTGTTTTGGAGGTGTTCAGAATAAAGGTATGTGGTTTGGTAAGAAGAATGCCCCTCTCCCCACAGGTGTTATTACTACCTCTGAGGGTTTAGATCTTGAGGTAGTCACCTCATACAAGTACTTGGGAGTATGGCTAGACGGTACACTGTCCTTCTCTCAGCACATATCAAAGCTGCAGGCTAAAGTTAAATCTAGACTTGGTTTCCTCTATCTTAAATCGCTCCTCTTTCACCCCAGCTGCCAAACTAACCCTGATTCAGATGGCCATCCTACTACCCATGCTAGATTACTGAGACGTAATTTATAGATCAGCAGGTAAGGGTGCTCTTGAACGGCTAGATGTTCTTTACCATTCGGCCATCAGATTTGCCAGATTTGCTCCTAATAGGACACGATCACTGTACTCTATACTCCTCTGTAAACTGGTCATCTCTGTCTACCCGTCGCAAGACCCACTGGTTGATGTTTATTTATAAAACCCTCTTAAGCCTCACTTCCCCCTATCTGAGATATCTACTGCAGCCCTCATCTTCCACATACAACACCCTTTCTGCCAGTCACATTCTGTTAAAGGTCCCCAAAGCACACACATCCCTGGGTCGCTCCTCTTTTCAGTTCAGCTAGCGACTGGAACAAGCTGCAACAAACACTCAAACTGGACAGTTTTATCTTCATCTCTTCATTCAAAGACTCAATCATGGACACTCTTACTGACAGTTGTGGCTGCTTTGTGTGATGTATTGTTGTCTCTACCTTCGTGCCCTTTGTGCTGTTGTCTGTGCCCAATAATGTTTGTACCATGTTTTGTTCTGCTACCATGTTGTTGTCATGTTGTGTTGCTACCATGCTGTGTTGTCATGTGTTGCTGCCATGCTGTGTTGTTGTCTTAGGTCTCTCTTTATGTAGTGTAGTGTTGTCTCTCTTGTCGTGATGTGTATTTTGTCCTATATGTGTGGTTTGGTAAGAAGAATGCCCCAGGTGTGATTACTACCTCTGAGGGTTTAGAGCTTGATGTGCAAGTAGTTAGGAGTATGGCTAGACGGTGCACTGTCCTTCTCTCAGCACCGGCTGCAATTAATATGGTGAGAACAATATGTGGGGAGGCAGAGACACAGAAACGCACATCAATACCTGTGTCAGATAACATGGTTAAACAAGAGTTTCTGTGTCTCTGTCTCCCCACATATTGTTTTCACCATATCAATTGCAGCCTGTGCTAGAGATTTCCCAGTTCCCAGTTCACAGTATATATATATATATATATATATATATATATATATATATATATATATATATATATATATTTTTTTTTTATCCCAGCCCCCGGCCCCGCAGGAGGCTGTTTGCCTTTATGTAGGCCGTCATTGTAAATAAGAATTTGTTCTTAACTGACTTGCCTAGTTAAATATAAAATAAATGTTAAAAAATCCACATTTCCATGTCGTCCTTGACAATCTTTGTTTGCTGCCTGGAACACGACAAACTGATTTAGAAGACAAATGAAGACCAAGCTGGAAGTGGGTCTCTACTTGAAGAACATAGAACAATCAGCAGACCCTGTGTGCATTCTCTTCATCTCCTCCTAATGTCCACCTATAGATGGGGACGGATTGAAAGAGCATTTGGCTCTCTCAAAAGTTTCCATCTCTTATATGTATCTATTTATTAATGTATTTAATTTTTTGCTCTGCTCTGCTCTGCCTCTGCAATATGATATGAAAACAGTAAGCTTGTATTGTATGTTTGGCAACGGAGAAGCCAAAATGGGGTACCATAGAGAAGTACTGTGGCTCCTGTTGATGCTTAAACCTCGTGAAGGACGGACACACACACACACACACACACACACACACACACACACACACACACACACACACACACACACACACACAGTGTAGTACAAGCAGCACAAGATATCAGATTTATATAATTTTCCTTGTAGGGCACTTCATTTAAGGTAACAGGCTTTCAAAATACAGTATTGAGATATAATTTCTAGTTAAAGGGGCGCAAAAGGCACTCATTTTCTGGAATGACCCAAATACCTGAAAATTCTCTTGACCCCACCCATGTGAAAAAAAGTATGTAGTTAACAGCCAATGTTTACTCTTAATGTGGGGCTGTGACAGTCAATTGCAAATTAGTCTGACATAATGTACTGCATCTTATCTCACCGCCGCTAATGAGATGGGTGTGACTTGATGCATGTCTCGCCGGAGCTTCTCAAAGTCAGGGGGCGTGGCTTCTCAAAGTCAGGGGGCGTGGCTTCTCAATGTCAGGGGGCGTGGTCGACAGGGACCACCTCATCTCTGCTGTCACATCCAACCTGGATCGAAATTTGGTTTTGGTGCCTTCAAGACAACTGGGAACTCAGGAAAATACGAGGTCAAATCATGATGTCAGTGATCTTCAGGTCGGAAAGTCAGAGCTCTAGAAAGAGTTCCTGAGTTGGAATTCCGAGTTAGATGACCAGTCAAAATGTTTTTTTTTCCCCCAGTCAGAACGCGTTTTTTTTTTTCAGAGTTCCCATTTGCCTTGTACGCACCGAAGTCGGAAGTTGGAAATTTCCCAGTTGTCTTGAACTTGATATTAATGCTCAGAGGGAGATGGCAGTGTATTCCCTTTGAGTTAGGGACCAAAACTCCTACGTAGTGAACCGTGAATGCATTCGGTCAAATGACAGCTCGATCAGCTGTTCAATTTCACTTACCGGCATGTCAACTGAGCCAGGATCACAGTCAAACGGATTGGGAAGTAGGTCCCAAGGTGCTATTCCAAGTGTTGGAGGTGAGCAGTCATCACTCGTGTGGGACACTTACTGATGCTGTTTTTTGAAACATGGTTCGTTTTTGTATGAATCTCTCTCCAATAGGAATTATTTCCTCTGAATCCACTGATTCGATCACTCATCTGTAGAAGGTTTTAGTATTTTATATATAAAATGCAAATTATTTACTTAAAAATCATAAAATGTGATTTTCTGGATTTTCATTTTAGATTCTGTCTTTCACAGTTGAAGTGTACCTATGATAAAAATGACAGACCTCTACATGCTTTGTAAGTAGGAAAACCTGCAAAATCAGCAGTGTATCAAATACTTGCTCTCCCCACTGTATATATATATATATATATATATACACCTTTTTTTCAACATTACAATAATTTTGAGATTCACTATATGACCACCTGCTCGTCGAACGTCTCATTACAAAATCACGGGCATTATTAATATGGAGTTGGTCCCCCATTTGCTGCTATAACAGCCTCCCCTCTTCTGGGAAGGCTTTCCACTAGATGTTGGAACGTTGCTGCTATAACAGCCTCCACTCTTCTGGGAAGGCTTTCCACTAGATGTTGGAACATTGCTGCTATAACAGCCTCCACTCTTCTGGGAAGGCTTTCCACTAGATGTTGGAACGTTGCTGCTATAACAGCCTCCACTCTTCTGGGAAGGCTTTCCACTAGATGTTGGAACGTTGCTGCTATAACAGCCTCCACTCTTCTGGGAAGGCTTTCCACTAGATGTTGGAACATTGCTGCTATAACAGCCTCCACACTTCTGGGAAGGCTTTCCACTAGATGTTGGAACATTGCTGCTATAACAGCCTCCACTCCTCTGGGAAGGCTTTCCACTAGATGTTGGAACATTGCTGCTATAACAGCCTCCACTCCTCTGGGAAGGCTTTCCACTAGATGTTGGAACATTGCTGCTATAACAGCCTCCACTCTTCTGGGAAGGCTTTCCACTAGATGTTGGAACATTGCTGCTATAACAGCCTCCACTCTTCTGGTAAGGCTTTCCACTAGATGTTGGAACATTGCTGCTATAACAGCCTCCACTCTTCTGGGAAGGCTTTCCACTAGATGTTGGAACATTGCTGCTATAACAGCCTCCACTCTTCTGGTAAGGCTTTCCACTAGATGTTGGAACATTGCTGCTATAACAGCCTCCACTCTTCTGGTAAGGCTTTCCACTAGATGTTGGAACATTGCTGCTATAACAGCCTCCACTCTTCTGGGAAGGCTTTCCACTAGATGTTGGAACGTTGCTGCTATAACAGCCTCCACTCTTCTGGGAAGGCTTTCCACTAGATGTTGGAACATTGCTGCCATAATAGCCTCCACTCTTCTGGGAAGGCTTTCCACTAGATGTTGGAACATTGCTGCTATAACAGCCTCCACTCTTCTGGGAAGGCTTTCCACTAGATGTTGGAACGTTGCTGCTATAACAGCCTCCACTCTTCTGGGAAGGCTTTCCACTAGATGTTGGAACGTTGCTGCTATAACAGCCTCCACTCTTCTGGGAAGGCTTTCCACTAGATGTTGGAACATTGCTGCTATAACAGCCTCCACACTTCTGGGAAGGCTTTCCACTAGATGTTGGAACATTGCTGCTATAACAGCCTCCACTCCTCTGGGAAGGCTTTCCACTAGATGTTGGAACATTGCTGCTATAACAGCCTCCACTCCTCTGGGAAGGCTTTCCACTAGATGTTGGAACATTGCTGCTATAACAGCCTCCACTCTTCTGGGAAGGCTTTCCACTAGATGTTGGAACATTGCTGCTATAACAGCCTCCACTCTTCTGGTAAGGCTTTCCACTAGATGTTGGAACATTGCTGCTATAACAGCCTCCACTCTTCTGGGAAGGCTTTCCACTAGATGTTGGAACATTGCTGCTATAACAGCCTCCACTCTTCTGGTAAGGCTTTCCACTAGATGTTGGAACATTGCTGCTATAACAGCCTCCACTCTTCTGGTAAGGCTTTCCACTAGATGTTGGAACATTGCTGCTATAACAGCCTCCACTCTTCTGGGAAGGCTTTCCACTAGATGTTGGAACGTTGCTGCTATAACAGCCTCCACTCTTCTGGGAAGGCTTTCCACTAGATGTTGGAACATTGCTGCTATAACAGCCTCCACTCTTCTGGAAAGGCTTTCCACTAGATGTTGGAACGTTGCTGCTATAATAGCCTCCACTCTTCTGGGAAGGCTTTCCACTAGATGTTGGAACTTTGCTGCTATAACAGCCTCCACTCTTCTGGGAAGGCTTTCCACTAGATGTTGGAACGTTGCTGCTATAACAGCCTCCACTCTTCTGGGAAGGCTTTCCACTAGATGTTGGAACGTTGCTGCTATAACAGCCTCCACTCTTCTGGGAAGGCTTTCCACTAGATGTTGGAACATTGCTGCTATAACAGCCTCCACTCTTCTGGTAAGGCTTTCCACTAGATGTTGGAACGTTGCTGCTATAACAGCCTCCACTCTTCTGGGAAGGCTTTCCACTAGATGTTGGAACATTGCCGCTGGGACTTGCTTCCATTCAGCCACAAGAGCATTAGTGAAGTTGAGCACTGATCAAATCAAATCAAATCAAATTTATTTTATATAGCCCTTCGTACATCAGCTGATATCTCAAAGTGCTGTACAGAAACCCAGCCTAAAACCCCAAACAGCAAGCAATGCAGGTGAAGAAGCACGGTGGCTAGGAAAAACTCCCTAGAAAGGCCAAAACCTAGGAAGAAACCTAGAGAGGAACCAGGCTATGTGGGGTGGCCAGTCCTCTTCTGGCTGTGCCGGGTGGAGATTATAACAAAACATGGTCAAGATGTTCAAATGTTCATAAATGACCAGCATGGTCGAATAATAATAAGGCAGAATAGTTGAAACTGGAGCAGCAGCACAGTCAGGTGGACTGGGGACAGCAAGGAGTCATCATGTCAGGTATTCCTGGGGCATGGTCCTAGGGCTCAGGTCCTCCGAGAGAGAGAAAGAAAGAGAGAATTAGAGAGAGCATATGTGGGATGGCCAGTCCTCTTCTGGCTGTGCCGGGTGGAGATTATAACAGAACATGGCCAAGATGTTCAAATGTTCATAAATGATCAGCATGGTCGAATAATAATAAGGCAGAACAGTTGAAACTGGAGCAGCAGCACAGCCAGGTGGACTGGGGACAGCAAGGAGTCATCATGTCAGGTAGTCCTGGGGCATGGTCCTAGGGCTCAGGTCCTCCGAGAGAGAGAAAGAGAGAAGGAGAGAATTAGAGAACGCACACTTAGATTCACACAGGACACCGAATAGGACAGGAGAAGTACTCCAGATATAACAAACTGACCCTAGCCCCCCGACACATAAACTACTGCAGCATAAATACTGGAGGCTGAGACAGGAGGGGTCAGGAGACACTGTGGCCCACTCCGAGGACACCCCCGGACAGGGCCAAACAGGAAGGATATAACCTTCCTTCTGATGTTGGGCTATTAGGCCTGGCTTGAACGTGTTTCCACTTCCACTCCAATGGCGTCGAGCTTTACACCACTCCAGCCGACGCTTGCCATTGGCATGGTGACCATAGGCTTGTGTGTGGCTGCTCGGCCGTGGAAACCCATTTCATGAAGTTCCTGACAAACAGTTCCTATGCTGATGTTGCTTCCAGAGGGAGTTTGGAACTCGGTAGAGTGTTGCAACCGAGGACAGACAATATTTACACGCTACGCTCTGTCCCGTTCTGTGAGCTTGTGTGGCCTACCACTTTGCGGCTGAGCCGTTGTTGCTCCTAGACGTTTCCACTTCACAATAACAGCACTTACAGTTGACCGGGGGCAGTTCTAGCAGGACAGACATTTGACAAACTGACTTGATGGAAAGGTGGCATCCTGTGACGGTGCAACGTTGAACGTCACTGAGCTCTTCAGTAAGGTCATTCTACTGACAATGTTTGTCTATGGAGATTACATGGCTGTGTGCTCAATTTTATACACCTGTCAGCAACGGGTGCTGCTGGAAAATCTGAATCCACTAATTTGAAGGGGTGTCCACATACTTTTGTTCACTCGCCCTCCTATTTATTCCTTGAATTCTCCACAGTAAGACCATTTCAGTTGTTGTCACATTTGTGTTCTTTCCTCCCTGTCCTCTCTGTGCTATATTATAATATATATATTTTTGTATAAATGTTTTTCTTCAGGATTTTGGAAATTCTCCCGTGACCCCATTTTCATATCAGGTGACCCCTCGCGGGGTCGCAACCTCTAGTTTGGGGACAGCTTGATCTAGGTTGAAGATATCAAAGGATAAAACAACGTAATAATTCCATGCAGAAGTGGACCAGCACCGGCATTCTGAAAGAGAATATTAGCAGCACATACAGTTCGCCATCAAAGTTAGTAGTAAATTTCAGCTTAACTACTCAGCCAACAACATAGCATAACTGTTTTACTGTCATTCTATTCATTTAAAATGTTTTTCTGACTAATCTAAAGCCACTTTGCTACATGATTTCCTGAACTCTGGTCACGTTTTCACTGCTAATCCCATAGAATCAGACACGGCGCTGGTCCAATGAATGTGTTTATTTTCTATAACACTTCTATAACACTTCCATGTGCAATTATTAGGTTGTTTTACTTATCAGCCTAATACCAGGAAGTGACTTCTCCATGTTCATCTATGGGGTCAAGAGTCAATGGCACTTCTCTTTCTCTCAATTCCTCAACCACTCCACTCTGCTTCAACCAATGAAAAGGCTTTCAAAGTGTAATTGTCAAAGTGTAATTGTCAAAGTGTAATTGTGTAATTGTCAAAGTGTAATTGTGTAATTGTCAAAGTGTAATTGTGTAATTGTCAAAGTGTAATTGCTTTCAGTGTACTGTTTTGGCAGCAGTGTTTGTTATTTAGTAGAAAGACAGTCTTACACGCTGTAAGTTTTAGTGAATTCGTAGGTGCGTCAAGGTCCTTCACATTTAATGGTTGTCAGGGGCAACGAGCAGCCAGCCCTCCAGAACTTGGAGATTGCCCACCCACTGTGAGTGAACTGATATGGTGGAGACAACACGTACACCCACACGAACACACACACACACACACACACACACACACACACACACACACACACACACACACACACACACACACACACACAGCCAAGCGTGAAACGACTGCAGTTGACATGGAGCCAGGAGCCCTGGTGAAAAATACAATTCTGCATGAATCGATTTGACCCCAGTTAAAAGTCCCATTTGAATCCATTTGACCCCAGTTAAAAGTCCCAGTTGAATCCACTTGACCCAAGTTAAAAGTCACAGTTGAATCCACTTGACCCCAGTTAAAAGTCCCAGTTGAATCCACTTGACCCCAGTTAAAAGTCCCAGTTGAATCCATTTGACCCCAGTTAAAAGTCCCAGTTGAATCCATTTGACCCCCAGTTAAAAGTCCCAGTTGAATCCATTTGACCCCAGTCAAAAGTCCCAGTTGAATCCATTTGACCCCAGTTAAAAGTCCCAGTTGAATTCATTTGACCCCAGTTAAAAGTCCCAGTTGAATCCACTTGACCCCAGTTAAAAGTCCCAGTTGAATCCATTTGACCCCAGTTAAAAGTCCCAGTTGAATCCACTTGACCCCAGTTAAAAGTCCCAGTTGAATCCATTTGACCCCAGTTATAAGTTCCAGTTATCTAGAATACCAGCCACTGACTAAAGGAGAGGGTTCTAAGAAATAGCAGAAGATGACAATGTGTTAATGTGTGTGTGTGTGTGTGTTACCGTGCGTGTGTGTTACAGTGTGTGTGTGTTACGGTGTGTGTGTGTTACGGTGTGTGTGTGTGTGTGTTGCAGTGTGTGTGTTGCAGTGTGTGTGTGTGTGTGTGTGTGTGTGTGTGTGTGTGTGTGTGTGTGTGTGTGTGTGTGTGTGTGTGTTACGGTGTGTGTGTGTGTGTGTGTGTGTGTGTGTGTGTGTGTGTGTGTGTGTGTGTGTGTGTGTGTGTGTGTGTGTTACGGTGTGTGTGTGTGTGTGTGTGTTACGGTGTGTGTGTGTGTTACTGTTTGTATAGTTCCTTTAGAAAGTGTTCACAACCCTTCACTTTTTACACTTTTTATGTCACAGGGTGGGATTCAAATTAATGTACCTTTCTTTTTATGTCACAGGGTGGGATTCAATTGGTTGTACCTTTCTTTTTATGTCAATGACCCACACAACACTAACGTCAAAGTGGAAGAATAACTCTACAATTAAAAAAAATGTTATGAAAAATAGATACATATTAAACCCCCTGATTACAGCTGTGAGTCTTTCTGGGTAAGTCTCTAAGAGCGATTACAGCTGTGAGTCTTTCTGGGTAAGTCTCTAAGAGCGATTACAGCTGTGAGTCTTTCTGGGTAAGTCTCTAAGAGTGATTACAGCTGTGAGTCTTTCTGGGTAAGTCTCTAAGAGCGATTACAGCTGTGAGTCTTTCTGGGTAAGTCTCTAAGAGCGATTACAGCTGTGAGTCTTTCTGGGTAAGTCTCTAAGAGCGATTACAGCTGTGAGTCTTTCTGGGTAAGTCTCAATGAGCGATTACAGCTGTGAGTCTTTCTGGGTAAGTCTCTAAGAGCGATTACAGCTGTGAGTCTTTCTGGGTAAGTCTCTAAGAGCGATTACAGCTGTGAGTCTTTCTGGGTAAGTCTCTAAGAGCGATTACAGCTGTGAGTCTTTCTGGGTAAGTCTCTAAGAGCGATTACAGCTGTGAGTCTTTCTGGGTAAGTCTCAATGAGCGATTACAGCTGTGAGTCTTTCTGGGTAAGTCTCTAAGAGCGATTACAGCTGTGATTCTTTCTGGGTAAGTCTCTAAGAGCGATTACAGCTGTGAGTCTTTCTGGGTAAGTCTCTAAGAGCGATTACAGCTGTGTATCTTTCTGGGTAAGTCTCTAAGAGCGATTACAGCTGTGTATCTTTCTGGGTAAGTCTCTAAGAGCGATTACAGCTGTGTATCTTTCTGGGTAAGTCTCTAAGAGCGATTACAGCTGTGTATCTTTCTGGGTAAGTCTCTAAGAGCGATTACAGCTGTGTATCTTTCTGGGTAAGTCTCTAAGAGCGATTACAGCTGTGAGTCTTTCTGGGTAAGTCTCTAAGAGCGATTACAGCTGTGAGTCTTTCTGGGTAAGTCTCTAAGAGCGATTACAGCTGTGAGTCTTTCTGGGTAAGTCTCTAAGAGCGATTACAGCTGTGAGTCTTTCTGGGTAAGTCTCTAAGAGCGATTACAGCTGTGAGTCTTTCTGGGTAAGTCTCTAAGAGCGATTACAGCTGTGAGTCTTTCTGGGTAAGTCTCTAAGAGCGATTACAGCTGTGAGTCTTTCTGGGTAAGTCTCTAAGAGCGATTACAGCTGTGTATCTTTCTGGGTAAGTCTCTAAGAGCGATTACAGCTGTGTATCTTTCTGGGTAAGTCTCTAAGAGCGATTACAGCTGTGTATCTTTCTGGGTAAGTCTCTAAGAGAGATTACAGCTGTGAGTCTTTCTGGGTAAGTCTCTAAGAGCGATTACAGCTGTGAGTCTTTCTGGGTAAGTCTCTAAGAGCGATTACAGCTGTGAGTCTTTCTGGGTAAGTCTCTAAGAGCGATTACAGCTGTGAGTCTCTCTGGGTAAGTCTCTAAGAGCGATTACAGCTGTGAGTCTTTCTGGGTAAGTCTCTAAGAGCGATTACAGCTGTGAGTCTTTCTGGGTAAGTCTCTAAGAGCGATTACAGCTGTGAGTCTTTCTGGGTAAGTCTCTAAGAGTGATTACAGCTGTGAGTCTTTCTGGGTAAGTCTCTAAGAGCGATTACAGCTGTGAGTCTTTCTGGGTAAGTCTCTAAGAGTGATTACAGCTGTGAGTCTTTCTGGGTAAGTCTCTAAGAGTGATTACAGCTGTGAGTCTTTCTGGGTAAGTCTCTAAGAGCGATTACAGCTGTGAGTCTTTCTGGGTAAGTCTCTAAGAGTGATTACAGCTGTGAGTCTTTCTGGGTAAGTCTCTAAGAGTGATTACAGCTGTGTATCTTTCTGGGTAAGTCTCTAAGATCTTTCCACACCTGGAATGTGCAACATTTGCACATCATTATTTTCAAAATGCTTTAAGTTCTGTCAAGTTGATCATTGCTATACAGCCATTTTTAAGTCTTTCCATATATTTTCGAGCTGATTTAAGTCAAAACTGTAACTAGGCCACTCAGGAACATTCAGTGTTGTCTTGGTAACCAACTCCAGTGTATATTTGTCTTTGTGTTTTAGGTTATTGTCATGCTGAAAGGTGAATTTGTCTCCCAGTGTCTGTTTGAAAGCAGACCTTATCAGGTTTTCCTCTAGGATTTTGTCTGTTCTTAGCTCCATTCAGTTTCCGATGACAAGCATACCCATAACATGATGCAGCCACCGTCATGCACTAAAATATGATGAGTCGTGAGTGGGTCCAGGGGCAGGCAGGTCCTGCCCCTGGTCTGGGCAGAAGGTCATACACAGGGGGTCAAAAAAGGCAAGAGTACAGGCAGGGAAAAGGCTAGTAACGTCGCCTGGGAGATCAGGCAATAGGTTGATAACAGGAAATCTAAAGTACAGGCAAGGAATAGGCAAAGCGTAGTTAGTGAGGCAGGACAAACTATCATCCACGGGAGGATTAAATTATAGGAAAACCAGCACTCCGAATAAAAGTGTGTCACAAAACAAACAATACCTCACAATGATGGGGTGCAAAGAACTAAATAGTGTGTGTAAATGACAGACAGGTGTGTGAACAGGTGATCAGAATTCAGGTGATTGAGATCTGGAGAGTGGGCTACGTTCAAGGGATCTATGTGTTTGAGAGTGTGAGTTGGAAGCAGACGTTACAAACAGGTGTAAATCTTACTGTGAATTGCTTACTGACAAGCCCTTAACCAACCAAAGTTATAGGAAAATATAGTTAAGAAAATATTTACAAAATCAAATAAAGTTAAAAAAAAAAAGTTTTTAAAAAATGTGTGTGTGTTACTGTGTGTGTTACTGTGTGGGTGTGTGTGTGTGTGCGTGTGTGTGTGTGTGTGTGTGCGTGTGTTACTGTGTGTGTGTTACTGTGTGTTTATGTGTGTTATTTCATCCCTGATTAAGATTCTTTGAGACATGTTTCCTGTGTTCCTTCCTTCCTTCCTTCCTTCCTTCTTCCTTTCTCCTGTCCTTCGTCTTGGAGTAGATCTGAACCTCTGTCTGTGGTCTTTTCTGCAGAGACAATAATTCCTCAACCAGCTGGCTGCTCCACCTCCCTCTGATACCAGCTCACTATGACAAGCTGTTTCCCTCATTTACATTTGGGATAAAAGGGGAGAGCTTACAATGAACAAATCTCTGCTGTGATTGTCACATAGGTTCAAACACACAGAGACACACACAAACACACACACAGACACACACACACAGACACACACACAGACACATACACTCGGTGTAATTGCATGAGACAGTGGATCTTGTTCATCAGATCTGTGTTAAGACAGACATGTAAACACACACACAGACAGAGAGAGAGCTGGAGACAGAGAGAGAGAGAGAGCGAGAGAGAGAGACAGAGACAAATGGAGAGAGAGTCAGACATAGATGGAGAGAGAGAGAGCGAGAGAGAGAGAGAGAGAGGCAGATGGAGAGAGACAGACAGACAGAGACAAATGGATAGAGAGTTAGACAAAGACAAATGGAGAGAGAGAGAGAGAGAGAGAGAGAGGCAGATGGAGAGAGACAGACAGACAGAGACAAATGGAGAGAGAGAGAGAGAGAGAGAGAGAGAGAGGCAAATGGACAGATGGAGAGAGAGAGAGAGAGAGAGAGAGAGAGAGAGAGAGGGAGAGAGAGAGAGAGAGACAAATGGAGAGTCAGATGGGGAGAGAGAGTGAGATAGAGAGCGAGAGAGGGAGGGAGAGAGAGAGAGAGGCAGATGGAGAGAGAGAGAGAGAGAGAGGGAGGGAGAGAGAGAGAGGCAGATGGAGAGAGGCAAAGTCTTCTCATGCTTTGTTGATTTAAAAAAAGCCTTCAACTCAATTTGGCATGAGGATCTGCTATACAAATTGATGGAAAGTGGTGTTGGGTGTAAAACATACGACGTTATAAAATCCATGTACACAAACAACAAGTGTGCGGTTAAAATTGGCAAAAAACACACACATTTCTTCACACAGGGTTGTGGGTTGAGACAGGGATGCAGCTTAAGCCCCACCCTCTTCAACATATATATCAACGAATTGGCGCGGGCACTAGAAAAGTCTGCAGTACCCGGCCTCCCCCTGCTAGAATCCGAAGTCAAATGTCTGTTGTTTGCTGATGATCTGGTGCTTCTGTCACCAACCAAGGAGGGCCTACAGCAGCACCTAGATCTTATGCACAGATTCTGTCAGACCTGGGCCCTGACAGTAAATCTCAGTAAGACCAAAATAAGGGTGTTCCAAAAAAGGTCCAGTCGCCAGGACCACAAATACAAATTCCATCTAGACACTGTTGCCCTAGAGCACACAAAAAAATTATACATACCTTGGCCTAAACATCAGCGCCACAGGTAACTTCCACAAAGCTGTGAACGATCTGAGAGACAAGGCAAGAAGGGCATTCTATGCCATCAAAAGGAACATACATTTCAACATACCAATTAGGATCTGGCTAAAAATACTTGAATCAGTCATCTCTCTCTCCATTGCCCTTTATTGGTTGTGAGGTCTGGGGTCCGCTCACCAACCAAGACTTCACAAAATGGGACAAACACCAAATCGAGACTCTGCATGCAGAATTCTGCAAAAATATCCTCAGTGTACAACGTAGAACACCAAATAATGCATGCAGAGCAGAATTAGGCCGATACCCACTAATTATCAAAATCCAGAAAAGAGCCGTTAAATTCTACAACCACCTAAAAGGAAGCGATTCACAAACCTTCCATAACAAAGCCATCACCTACAGAGAGATGAACCTGGAGAAGAGTCCCCTAAGCAAGCTGGTCCTGGGGCTCTGTTCACAAACACAAACACACCCCACAGAGCCCCAGGACAGCAGCACAATTAGACCCAACCAAATCATGAGAAAACAAAAAGACAATTACTTGACACATTGGAAAGAAATAACAAAAAAACAGCAAACTAGAATGCTATTTTGGCCCTAAACAGAGAGTACACAGTGGCAGAATACCTGACCACTGTGACTGACCCAAACTTAAGGAAAGCTTTGACTATGTACAGACTCAGTGAGCATAGCCTTGCTATTGAGAAAGGCCGCAGTAGGCAGACATGGCTCTCAAGAGAAGACAGGCTATGTGCTCACTAAACTCCCATATCTACTGGGTGAAATTCCAGTGTTCCATCACGGCAGCAAGATTTGTGACCTGTTGCCACAAGAAAAGGGCAACCAGTGAAGAACAAACACCATTGTAAATACAACCCATATTTATGCTTATTTATTTTCCCTTGTGTTCTTGAACCATTTGTACATTGTTAAAACACTGTATTTTTATGGTTTATTTCACTTTATATATTATCTACCTCACCTGCTTTGGCAATGTTAACACATGTTTCCCATGCCAATAAAGCCCCTTGAATTGAATTGAATTGAGAGGCAGATGGAGAGAGGGAGAGCTAGAGGGGCTGTTGGAGAGGAGGAGGCAGATGGAGAGAGGGAGAGATAGAGGGGCTGTTGGAGAGGAGGAGGCAGATGTATTTTCACCATCATTATTTAACCTCTTTAGATGGGAAACAGATTTTTATGGAGTTAAACATGTGCTCTTTACGACAGAATGTTACAATTAGCTAAAAAAACAAACGTTTTTTTCCGGACCAAATTACACTTGTGAAAGGCCACTGACTTGATGGAATGTCAATATGTACATGCTCTTGGGTGGATTAGATTGGTCTGGTTGTTATCTGTAACCTGTAAATCATGGAACCTGATACTATATCAATGTCCGTATTATTCATGTCCTATGACATAATGTGTTTGATGTGTATTTCTATTGCCCTCTTGGCCAGGTCTCCATTGGTTTCCTCAATAGGATAAATACAGATGAAATTAAGGTTAAATCAACAAAAATAGAATCATCTCAATCATGTTCTCTTCTTATATGAAATTATCCTCTCTCTACTCTCTGTTGGCTGCAGTGAGACTCCAGTGCAAGTCCCCCCCCCCCCTGGCTGGCCCAGACCACGTTGATGCTGTTGTGCCCACGCCGCCTCCCTCCTCCCCTTTTACTCCGGCGTTCCCCCCATTGCTACTTCCAGTGATGGCTATGAGTACCGACCCGGGCTGCAGAAGGGACGACTCTGACCCTGACTCAATGACCCCTGACCCCAGTAACCTCACCGCCATGATGGCCGCAGTCACCATGAAGACCACCGAGACAGACGTCTCACCGGCCAATGGCGTGAGGAACGGGGCTCAGCAGGGCGGAGCTAAAAGGGGCCCTCCTTCGCGGGCGCACCTCTCAGGGAGGAAGCTGTCGCTACAGGAACGAGGGACGTACCCATCAGAGGGGACTCACGTCTCCCCCCGTGTGGCACGCAGACCCACGGTGGAGTCCAAGCAGGTCTCCATCTCAGATGCAGAGGTGAGTGAACGGACTCTGCGCCTACACAGGGAAAAGGACTTTAATGCAATTCAGTTCAGTGCAATAAACATGATTATTGCTCCTATGTTTTGAATTGAATTGAGAGGGCTAAGTCAGATTTATAAATGGGGTTTGGAGGCATAGTTCAGTGGTAGAACATCTGACTGAATACCAAGAGGTTTTCAGGTTTAAATAAAAGATGAATAGAATTAAAATGTTGAAGACACCAGCAGCCACAGCCAGGGAAATCCTGTTTTCATCTTTTTGCAGTCATTGTTGGGAGTCACAGCTGTGTGTGTGTGTGTGTGTGTGCGTGTGTGTGCGTGTGTGTGTGTGTGTGCAGTGGGATCAGTGAATGGTGGGATTGTATACTCCATCATTGTGAACTGTGATTTGTAGTGCAGAATAGACTTGTATTGGAAAGAAAGTGAATCTCGTCCGAGCTGGCGTGTGGCGTGCCACTGGACGGTCGGTCAGGCAGACCGGAGCTTTCTCTCTCAGAGAGCTTAAATCTTAGCAGCATTTAATGGGTCCACATACTAATCCCTGTGTGTGTGTGTGTGTGTGTGTGTGTGTGTGCGTGCGTGCGTGCGTGCCTGCGTTCGTGCGCGTGTGTGTGTGTGTGTTCTGAGATGACCTAGGGCAGTGCTCTGCTCAGGGACGGTCATGACATTGTGGGATTGACATTAATGTGTAATGTACATATAGAATATGTTGCCTCTAGCTGCATAACCGTCTGGTCTCATCTGAGAGAACACCAGGAAGTAGCCCATCTCCAAGAGTGTGTATGAAATGGCACCCTATTCCACTTGGACACTGGTCTAAAGTAGTGCACTTTATAGGGAATAGGGTGCCATTTGGGAAGCAGTCCAAGACTGAAAGATATACCTCTTAAATGTAATGGTAGAATGTGACACAACACCTGGATTTTGTGCTCTATGTAGCAAAATGTGAAATATTTTTTTTACATTGATAAAAGTAGAGAATCAGAGCTACAAAATGGTATATCATACACTGCATTTTTGAGGAACAATGGAAAATAAATTCTGCTTTGAAAGTTGATAAACTTGTAAACTCACTTTTGAGAAAAGGGCATTTTAGTGTTTCGTTGAGAGAGCTCTTCCTTGTCTACACCCATTCAGCATCGTCCACACCCTCTGAAGCTTTAGCCCCACCCATTCAGCATCGTCCACACCCTCTTAAGCTTTAGCCCCACCCATTCAGCATCGTCCACACCCTCTTAAGCTTTAGCCCCACCCATTCAGCATCGTCCACACCCTCTGAAGCTTTAGCCCCACCCATTCAGCATCGTCCACACCCTCTGAAGCTTTAGCCCCACCCATTCAGCATCGTCCACACCCTCTTAAGCTTTAGCCACACCCATTCAGCATCGTCCACACCCTCTTAATCTTTAGCCACACCCATTCAGCATTGTCCACACCCTCTTAAGCTTTAGCCACACCCATTCAGCATCGTCCACACCCTCTTAAGCTTTAGCCCCACCCATTCAGCATCGTCCACACCCTCTGAAGCTTTAGCCCCACCCATTCAGCATCGTCCACACCCTCTGAAGCTTTGGCCACACCCATTCAGCATCATCCACACCCTCTGAAGCTTTAGCCCCGTCCATCTCCTTGCGTTCAGAGAGCAAACTTGACGCTCTGGCCGAAGATTTGTTTACCTCTGGATAACATGAAAACAGCCTAACCAGCGCTGGCAACAATTTCATTACGTTTTTTTGCTGACGTTTACTGCCACCGGCCATATTCAACAGGTGTTGTACACTGTACCTAGCTAGCTAGCTAAACAATTAACCTAGCTAGGTAAACAACATGTAAGATCACACACATCACATCACACGTTAGCTAACGACCCAGCCACCTAACGTTAGCTAGGGACACTTTAGCTTGAAATGCACATCTATCACTCCAGTATTAATGCTAAATTGAAATCATTTCGCCACTATGGCCTATTTATTGCCTTACCTCCCTAATCGTACTACGATTTGCACACGCTGTATATCGATTTTTCTATTGTGTTGTTATTGACTGTATGTTTGTTTTACTCCATGTGTAACTCTGTGTTGTTGTTTTTGTCGCACTGCTTTGCGTTATCTTGACCAGGTCACAGTTGTAAATGAGAACTTGTTCTCAACTGACCTACCCGGTTGAATAAAGATTTAATTAAAAATAAAATAAAACTCAAACAGTGTGTTGTTATGGGGTATCCAGAGTACATTCAAGTATCCTTTCAACCTCTCCAAAGTGTCTGAATGTGGTAATTGCACTGGTTTTTGCACACTGCATGTGCCTTAAAGTTATTGTTTACTATAAAAACAACAACACCAACCTCCCTCATACATTGTGTGTTTTCATCATATTTTTGATGCGCAAAGATATAGTCACTCGGTGGACTTTCGATGTTGCCATTAAGTCATACATCATTAGAGAACATTGTCAATAGGCTAGATTTGTTCCCACCAACCTAAGGATTAAATGTCATACCCCTCGTGTAGCTACAGCTCAAACACAGACCAAATTGACCTTGTAAGATGTTTGCTGTTTGGTGAAAACGTTGTATAAAATACACATTTTGACTCTCGGGGCTGGTGATCAATAACAGTAGGTCACAGCCAGACACATAAGATATCCTCATGATGTGTGGAGTCCCGGCTTTTGGTGTGAATCAACGTATTTCGGGTTTATTTTGTTTATGCTTCACAACGCTAACCGGAATGTTGGTAGCAGCCATCTTGAAATGAGGTCATCGACTCGGTCTGCCCTTATACACTCTCATGCCCATATATGGTAGTAAGTCACGCTGTAGATTTTAAGGCACAGCTCAATAGCAGAGGAACCATGTCTTTGCAGATGGGGAACAGTTCTCATACCAGACTGAATTGAATACAAAACAAATCTAATAGGGTCCTCAAATATGGGACTTTACCTTTAAGAGGATTTATTAAAGGTTCTGTCTGGCTCTGGCTGTCAGCTTCTCAAAGTCCCAAATGGCACCCTATTCTTTATATAGTCCACTACTATAGCACCCTATTCCCTATATAGTCCACTACTATAGCACCCTATTCCCTATATAGTCCACGACTATAGCACCCTATTCCCTATATAGGGCACTACTACAGCACCCTATTCCCTATATAGGGCACTACTACAACACCCTATTCCCTATATAGTGCACTACTACTGCACCCTATTCCCTATATAGTGCACTCCTTTTGACCAAAGCCCTGTGGGTAATAGGGTTAAACGTGGGACGCACCAAGGTTGTAGCCGTGCTGAGTGAGAGTGAACCGGGTTAACCTTGAATGGCATGGTGAGAGAGAGAGAGGAGGTTTTCCTCTTATTGACTTGGGGTATTTCAGCTTTAATATTGCAGATAGATTGTGGCTTCTATCAATGTCATTGTCTGCATCATTTCCAATCCCCCATATATATTTTTTGTAAATATACAGTGTATATACTTTTTAAAAGTATTGATATTCTCCTTTGTTATTTTCCCCTAACCCTACCACCCTCCTCTAATTAGAGTAAACTAATGGACAAAAGCACTTAGGCTTATATGGGCTATATACATTTTACAGACACAGTATGTTTTACAATCTCTCTACCGCTCTGTCTTTCTCTCTCTTTCTGTCTCTCTCACACTCCGTCTCTGTCAATCTCTCTACCTCTCTGTCTTTCTCTCTCTTTCTGTCTCTCTCACACTCCGTCTCTGTCAATCTCTCTACCTCTCTGTCTTTCTCTCTCTTTCTGTCTCTCTCACACTCCGTCTCTGTCAATCTCTCTACCTCTCTGTCTTTCTCTCTCTTTCTGTCTCTCTCACACTCCGTCTCTGACATAATTTACAAACTGAGCGTTTATGTTTAGTGAGTCTGCCAGATCAGAGGCAATAGGGATGAGCAGTGATGTTCTCTTGACAAGTGTGTGAATTGGACCATTTTCCTGTCAAAAGTAAAGTACAGACCCCTAAAAGTAGTACTTTAAAGTATTTCTACTTAAGTACTTTACTCCACTGCTCTCACACTACGTCTCTCTCTCTCCCTCCCTTCCTCTCTCCCTGTCTCTCTCTCTCCCTTCATCTCTCTCTCCCTTCCTCTATTTCTCTCTCTCTCTCTCTCTCTCCCTTCCTCTCTCTCCCTTCCTCTCTCCCTCTCTCTCTCTCCCCTTCCTCTCTCCCTCCCTTCCTCTCTCCCTGTCTCTCTCTCTCCCTTCCTCTCTCTCTCCCTTCCCCTCTCTCTCTCTCTCTCTCTAGCTCTCTCTCTCTCTCTCTCTCCCTTCCTCTCTCTCTCTCTCTCTCTCCCTTCCTCTCTCTCTCTCTCTCTCAATTCAATTCAATTCAATTCAAGGGCTTTATTGGCATGGGAAACATGTGTTAACATTGCCAAAGCAAATGAGGTAGATAATATATAAAGTGGATATATAAAGTGAAATAAACAATACAAATTAACAGTAAACATTACACATACAGAAGTTTCAAAACAATAAAGACATTACAAATGTCATATTATATATATACAGTGTTTTAACAATGTACAAATGGTTAAAGGACACAAGATAAAATAAATAGGCATAAATATGGGCTGTATTTACAATGGTGTGTGCTCTTCACTGGTTGCCCTTTTCTCGTGGCAACAGGTCACAAATCTTGCTGCTGTGATGGCACACTGTGGAATTTCACCCAGTAGATATGGGAGTTTATCAAAATTGGATTTGTTTTCGAATTCTTTGTGGATCTGTGTAATCTGAGGGAAATATGTCTCTCTCTCTCTCTCTCTCTCTCTCTCTCTCTCTCTTTCTCCCTTCCTATATCTCTCTCCCTTCCTCTCTCCCTGTCTTAGAGGGATGAACCTAATTATGGAGTCTCTTGTTTTGAAGCCGAGGATTAACCACAGTAATCCGAAGAGTAACACCTGAAACCCAGCAATGCAGCGATGCTTTAACAACACTGACAGTCAGATGATCTCAGCCACACCCACAACAGCATCCCACACCCACAACAGCATCCCACACCCACAACAGCATCCCACACCCACAAGAGCACCCCACACCCACAACAGCATCCCACACCCACAACCGCATCCCATATCCACAACAGCATCCCACACCCACAACAGCATCCCACACCCACAACAGCATCCCACACCCACAACAGCATCCCACACCCACAACAGCATCCCACATCCACAACTGCATCCCACATCCACAACAGCATCCCATATCCACAACAGCATCCCATATCCACAACAGCATCCCATATCCACAACAGCATCCCACATCCACAACAGCATCCCATATCAACAACAGCATCCCATATCCACAACAGCATCCCATACCCACAACAGCATCCCATTCCCACAACAGCATCCCACATCCACAACAGCATCCCATATCTACAACAGCATCCCATATCCACAACAGCATCCCACATCCACAACAGCATCCCATATCCACAACAGCATCCCACACCCACAACAGCATCCCACATCCACAACAGCATCCCACATCCACAACAGCATCCCACACCCACAACAGCATCCCACACCCACAACAGCATCCCACACCCACAACAGCATCCCACATCCACAACAGCATCCCACACCCACAACAGCATCCCACACCCACAACAGCATCCCATATCCACAACAGCATCCCACATCCACAACAGCATCCCACACCCACAACAGCATCCCACACCCACAACAGCATCCCACACCCACAACAGCATCCCACACCCACAACAGCATCCCACACCCACATCCGTGTCTCATAGTTTTGATGTTTCAGTGGTATTAGGAACCTCTTTCTATCTCTCTCTCTCTCTCTCTCTCTCTCTTTCCCTCTCTCTCTCGCTCTCTCTCTCTTTCCCTCTCTCTCTCTTTCTCACTCTGCCCCCTCCATCTCTCTCCTCATTTTCCCACCACAGTGACAGCATCGCCTTCACTCTTTTCAGAAAAAGCATGAGCAGCGTTTTGGCACCAATACATTTCCCTCTTCTATTAATTGGCTCGTCACCCGATGCTCAGTACTGAAGGAGTAATGTCTGTTTAAGTGGGTTCCAGCCTCGCACAGTGCACTCAGGTGTGTCTCTCTGCCCTCACTAAGGTGTTGGATGTAAAATATTACTAGGTCTTTGAGAGTTTATTCAGAAGATAACAGCTCTGTAAATATTATTTCCTGGTGCCCCGACTCTCTAGTTAATTACATTTACATGATTAGCTCAATCAGGTGATATTAATTGCGGAGGAATTATTTTATAGAATAGCATGTCATATCACTTAATCCGGCATAGCCAAAGACACTACCGTATCTAGCAGCTGTAATGATGTGGCAGCTGCGTTCATATAGATGATGTTGCCGCGGTCTAGGAACGGTAGGAACATGGACTATTTAGCGAGAGGCCGGACCCTATTTCTATAGAAGAAGCCAATTTGTATTCTCAAGTTTCTTAACTAACTCATCAATATGGTTTTTAAAAGACAGCTTTTCATCGATCCAGATGCCCAGGTATTTGTACCACGGACATGATCAATATGGAAACCATCCAAAGTATGCTAAAGGTTTTCAATAATAGAATGGCAGTTTCAAGTTGTATTTGTTATATGTATATGAGTAGGGAGGGATAGCTGTGTTCTCTGAGTAGGGAGGGATAGCTGTGTCCTCTGAGTAGGGAGGGATAGCTGTGTTCTCTGAGTAGGGAGGGATAGCTGTGTCCTCTGAGTAGGGAGGGATAGCTGTGTCCTCTGAGTAGGGAGGGATAGCTGTGTCCTCTGAGTAGGGAGGGATAGCTGTGTTCTCTGAGTAGGGAGGGATAGCTGTGTCCTCTGAGTAGGGAGGGATAGCTGTGTCCTCTGAGTAGGAAGGGATAGCTGTGTCCTCTGAGTAGGGAGGGATAGCTGTGTCCTCTGAGTAGGGAGGGATAGCTGTGTCCTTTGAGTAGGGAGGGATAGCTGTGTCCTTTGAGTAGGGAGGGATAGCTGTGTCCTCTGAGTAGGGAGGGATAGCTGTGTCCTCCGAGTAGGGAGGGATAGCTGTGTCCTCCGAGTAGGGAGGGATAGCTGTGTCCTCTGAGTAGGGAGGGATAGCTGTGTCCTCTGAGTAGGGAGGGATAGCTGTGTCCTCTGAGTAGGGAGGGATAGCTGTGTCCTCTGAGTAGGGAGGGATAGCTGTGTCCTCTGAGTAGGAAGGGATAGCTGTGTCCTCTGAGTAGGGAGGGATAGCTGTGTCCTCTGAGTAGGGAGGGATAGCTGTGTCCTCTGAGGAGGGAGGGATAGCTGTGTCCTCTGAGTAGGGAGGGATAGCTGTGTCCTCTGAGTAGGGAGGGATAGCTGTGTCCTCTGAGTAGGGAGGGATAGCTGTGTCCTCTGAGTAGGGAGGGATAGCTGTGTCCTCTGAGTAGGGAGGGATAGCTGTGTCCTCTGAGGAGGGAGGGATAGCTGTGTCCTCTGAGTTGGGAGGGATAGCTGTGTTCTCTGAGTAGGGAGGGATAGCTGTTTCCTCTGAGTTGGGAGGGATAGCTGTGTCCTCTGAGTAGGGAGGGATAGCTGTGACCTCTGAGTAGGGAGGGATAGCTGTGTCCTCCGAGTAGGGAGGGATAGCTGTGTCCTCTGAGTAGGGAGGGATAGCTGTGTCCTCTGAGGAGGGAGGGATAGCTGTGTCCTCTGACTAGGGAGGGATAGCTGTATTTTATTTTCTTCTGTCCTTCTCTCTCTTCTTCACTCTCCTTCTCTCTCTCTCTCTCTCTCTCTCTCTTTCTCTCTCTCTCTCTCTCTGTCTCTCTCTCTCTCTCTCTCTCTCTCTCTCTCTCTCTCTCTCTCTCTCTCTCTCTCTCTCTCTCCCCAACAGAGCAGGGCTCCTCTCTCTGCCTTGTCCCTGGTTGACTGTCCCCTGGTTGACTGTCCCTGGTTGACTGTCCCTGGTTGAGGACATGCAGTATCAGTGGTTGCTATGGAGCTCAGAATCATCCGTTTAAACAGATCAGTGATTAT
This sequence comes from Oncorhynchus mykiss, assembly GCF_013265735.2. Lineage (NCBI taxonomy): Eukaryota > Metazoa > Chordata > Actinopteri > Salmoniformes > Salmonidae > Oncorhynchus > Oncorhynchus mykiss. Next base: position 7,884,423 of record NC_048574.1, on the reverse strand, counting down.
TATTATTTGACCCTGCTGGTCATCTATGATCATTTGAACATCTTGGCCATGTTCTGTTATAATCTCCACCCGGCACAGCCAGAAGAGGACTGGCCACCCCTCATAGCCTGGTTCCTCTCTAGGTTTCTTCCTAGGTTTTGGCCTTTCTATGGAGTTTTTCCTAGCCACCGTGCTTCTACACCTGCATTGCTTGCTGTTTGGGGTTTTAGGCTGGGTTTCTGTACAGCACTTTGAGATATCAGCTGATGTAAGAAGGGCTTTATACATTTGATTTGATTTGATTTGATTTGATCTGTGACTGTAAACAGAATTGAGTGACCGTACACATCACTCCTGCCGTCTCTATGAGCTCGGCAGTGAAGAACATTTTTGTTCATGTGTCCAAGGCTGATATTTTAGTCATCCAATGGTCTATTTCTCTCCGCAGGGCGCATGTCTTTCTCTCATGTGTTGTCGTTTACGAATGTTATCCCTTTTCTTGTCTTCTTCCTGCTTCAGGACTGTATCCAGCTAAACCAGTACAAGCTGAAGAGTGAGATCGGCAAGGTGAGCCTAGACCTAACGCAGAACACCCCGGGTTTAATTCTTCTTCTCTTTCTGATATTGGTATAGCGTGTTTCTTTACCATTGTGTCCCTGTTGTATCGAACTGTCTCCCATTGATTATACAGTCTGTTATGATTAACACCAAAGACAAAATCAATATTATCCCTGAGCGGAATAGCCCATGTTCACTTACCTTATGTCAACCCTGCTGGTGTTATCCATGCGCTGTCTCTGTCTGTCTGGGTCTTTCTCTGTCTGGGTCTGTCTGGGTCTATCTCTGTCTGGGTCTGTCTGGGTCTATCTTTGTCTGGGTCTATCTCTGTCTGGGTCTGTCTGGGTCTATCTTTGTCTGGGTCTATCTCTGTCTGGGTCTATCTCTGTCTGGGTCTGTGTCTGTTTGGGTCTGTCTCTGTCTGGGCCTGTCTGGGTCTATCTTTGTCTGGGTCTATCTTTGTCTGCGTCTATCTTTGTCTGGGTCTATCTCTGTCTGTGTCTATCTCTGTCTGGGTCTGTGTCTGTCTGGGTCTGTCTGGATCCATCTCTGTCTGGGTCTATCTCTGTCTGGGTCTATCTCTATCTGGGTATGTCTCTGTCTGGGTCTATCTCTGTCTGGGTCTATCTCTGTCTGGGTCTATCTCTGTCTGGGTCTGTCTCTGTCTGGGTCTGTCTGGGTCTGCCTTGTAACAATCTCCATTTAAAGGGCCTGACCATCAATAGAAGACGGACATCTTTTAGATGTACAGTCGTAGCTGTTCCCTCTATAGCTCATATTAGAGTCCTAGGGGTATCCACGGGGGCTCCAGTCGGTCCATAGTATTCTCTAGCTGGCTACCTCTTCATCTTGGAGGGGAGATGTGTTAGAAAATGTACTAGAAAGAGGAGCTGAAGCAAAGTGGTAGCTCCACCCCAAACTCTTTACAATTTACAGGCAAGCCTATGGGTCAAATGTTCCCTCCCCTTCCGAAATTTGAAAAGATGCGAAATCGTGATTTGTCCAAATGATATGTTATGCGCGTCTGTCCACTAGATATTAGCTGTCTCCTAATCCAACAAGTGGTTTCTCTTAAGAATGATCCCTCAGGCTATTTGTAGTGTCTGTCTCCTAATCCAACAAGTGGTTTCTCTTAAGAATGATCCCTCAGGCTATTTGTACTGTCTGTCTCCTAATCCAACAAGTGGTTTCTCTTAAGAATGATCCCTCAGGCTATTTGTACTGTCTGTCTCCTAATCCAACAAGTGGTTTCTCTTAAGAATGATCCCTCAGGCTATTTGTACTGTCTGCCTCCTAATCCAACAAGTGGTTTCTCTTAAAAATGATCCCTCAGGCTATTTGTACTGTCTGTCTCCTAATCCAACAAGAGGTTTCTCTTAAGAATGATCCCTCAGGCTATTTGTACTGTCTGTCTCCTAATCCAACAAGTGGTTTCTCTTAAGAATGATCCATCAGGCTATTTGTACTGTCTGTCTCCTAATCCAACAAGTGGTTTCTCTTAAGAATGATCCCTCAGGCTATTTGTACTGTCTGTCTCCTAATCCAACAAGTGGTTTCTCTTAAGAATGATCCCTCAGGCTATTTGTACTGTCTGCCTCCTAATCCAACAAGTGGTTTCTCTTAAGAATGATCCCTCAGGCTATTGTACTGTCTGTCTCCTAATCCAACAAGAGGTTTCTCTTAAGAATGATCCCTCAGGCTATTTGTACTGTCTGTCTCCTAATCCAACAAGTGGTTTCTCTTAAGAATGATCCCTCAGGCTATTTGTACTGTCTGTCTCCTAATCCAACAAGTGGTTTCTCTTAAGAATGATCCCTCAGGCTATTTGTACTGTCTGTCTCCTAATCCAACAAGAGGTTTCTCTTAAGAATGATCCCTCAGGCTATTTGTACTGTCTGTCTCCTAATCCAACAAGTGGTTTCTCTTAAGAATGATCCCTCAGGCTATTTGTACTGTCTGTCTCCTAATCCAACAAGAGGTTTCTCTTAAGAATGATCCCTCAGGCTATTTGTACTGTCTGCCTCCTAATCCAACAAGTGGTTTCTCTTAAGAATGATCCCTCAGGCTATTTGTACTGTCTGTCTCCTAATCCAACAAGTGGTTTCTCTTAAGAATGATCCCTCAGGCTATTTGTACTGTCTGTCTCCTAATCCAACAAGTGGTTTCTCTTAAGGATGATCCCTCAGGCTATTTGTACTGTCTGTCTCCTAATCCAACAAGTGGTTTCTCTTAAGGATGATCCCTCAGGCTATTTGTACTGTCTGTCTCCTAATCCAACAAGTGGTTTCTCTTAAGAATGATCCCTCAGGCTATTTGTACTGTCTGTCTCCTAATCCAACAAGTGGTTTCTCTTAAAAATGATCCCTCAGGCTATTTGTACTGTCTGTCTCCTGTTTTATGAAAGCCTGTGGACGAGTCACGTTGCTTTGATGTGAACTTGAATCATACTTTAGAGCGTGTCCATGAAGCATCTCATCCTGTTTCCTCTGACTACTGAATGCTTTAGAGCACTGGGACTGGGGTGAATTTCTAAGAGGTGTTCCGTTCCACAGATGATTCATTCCACACCTACTAAGACTAGATAAACCCAACAGAGATACTCTATAATAACATAGAGAGAAACACTATAATAAAATATATAGATACACTATAATAACACTCTAATAACATAGAGATACACTATAATAACATAGAGATACACAATAATAACATAGAGAGAAACACGATAATAACACTATAATAACATAGAGAGATACACTATAATAACATTATAATAACATATAGATACACTATAATAACATTATAATAACATAGAGATACACTATAATAACATAGAGATACACTATAATAACATAGAGATACACTATAATAACATAGAGATACACTATAATAACATAGAGATACACTATAATAACATAAAGAGATACACTATAATAACATAGAGATACACTATAATAACATAGAGATACACTATAATAACATTATTATAACATAGAGATACACTATAATAACATAGAGATACATTATAATAACATAGAGATACACTATAATAACATAGAGATACACTATAATAACATAGATATACACTATAATAACATAGAGATACACTATAATAACATAGAGATACACTTTAATAACATAGAGATACACTATAATAACATAGAGATACACTTTAATAACATAGAGAGATGGACTAAATATGCTGCATTATTGACATGTCTCTCTCCTCTCCTGTGACTTTGCAGGGCTCCTACGGGGTTGTCAAACTGGTCTACAATGACAATGATGACAATCACTATGTAAGTGACCAGCGTGTGTTTGTTTGGTGTGTGTGTGTGTGTGTGTATGTGTGTGTGTGTGTGTGTGTGTGTGTGTGTGTGTGTGTGTGTGTGTGTGCGTGTGCGTGTGCGTGTGCGTGTGTGTGTGTGTGTATGTGTGTGTGTGTGTGCGTGTGTGTGTATGTGTGTGTGTGTGTGTGTGTGTGTGTGTTAGCCCTCTTTCTACTTGTAAAAGGAGTCAATTATGATCCATCAGCCATTTTCAGCTCTTTGTGAAGTGGAACGTTTTAGTAGCTTGAAATGATAATGGCCCAACTCAAGGCCTTTATCTACCTGCACACTGTCTTAGTTGTCCGTCCCCTGTGTGTGTGTGTGTGTGTGTGTGTGTGTGTGTGTGTGTGTGTGTGTGTGTGTGTGTGTGTGTGTGTGTGTGTGTGTGTGTGTGTGCACGCGCGCGTGTGTGTGCGCGTGTGTGTGTGTGTGTGCGTGTGTGTGTGCGTGTGTGTGATTCATGTTAGCGGTGTCGATGCAAAGCGATCACATCAGAAAGGGTTCTCCGTTCCCCGTCTTAGTGCTCATGCTGACAGTGAGATGGCCTGTACTGTAAATGCACGGACAGATTGCATGGTTCAAATCAGAGACAGACTGGTCTCATCTGGAGAGAGAGAGATGGATGCAGAGGTACTGAGAGAGAGAAAGGGACAGAACGAGAGATAGGGGGAGAGAGGGGGGAGAGAGGGTGGTGAGAGAAAGAGAGAGAGAGAAAAGGAGAGAGATGAGAGAGATTGAGGTTTGCTCCTGGATAAAAACAAGGAGAGATGGATGAGGGAAAAAAAGTATGACATCACAACAGCAAAAATGTATGACATCACAACAACAAAAAAGTATGACATCACAACAACAAAAAAGTATGACATCACAACTGGAAGTCGCTCTGGAGAAGAGCGTCTGCTAAGTGACTCAAATGTAATGTAACATGAGGAAGAGGAAGGCACAGGATTGAATTATATTTCCAGGCATTCCAGACTTGAATCTGTACATCTGTGTCCACAGTGAGAGCTCAAGGTGGGGGTTCTGTTATACATCCTCACACAGAGTACCAGTAACCTTCTAATGGTAAAGATGCTGGACGACAAGAAAGGCATCGCTGTAACAGATTTTGCAACAGATTATTTTGTGATTTGTTTTTTTGTTGTTGTCCAGTTTTTCACGCTCTAATCGTGTAGACAATCTACAGTCTATCGTAGATTACAAGATCATCTCTGATGTCATCTCTCTGTGCCAGCCGAAGGGACTGTTTTCCATGAGGATGGTAGTCGCTCTAATCACTTCCTCTAAAGCTCTGCTGTGCCCAGATCTTTTGAGTGTTCAAAATATACTTTTGTGTTAGAGTTTCTGTCACTGAGGGGTTATCAGATTGGTGGAATCCTTTTTGAAAGTTGCATAAACACACGGGCCAATAAAATAAAGCCGTGGACGTTAGGTTGAGGTGGAGTTCATGCTAGAGCATGACATAGGCAACAGTCCGAGGAGTTCATGCTAGAGCGCGACATAGGCAACAGTCCATAGAGTTCATGCTAGTGCACGACATAGGCAACAGTCCGTAGAGTTCATGCTAGAGCACGACATAGGCAACAGTCCGTGGAGTTCATGCTAGAGCACGACATAGGCAACAGTCCGTGGAGTTCATGCTAGAGCACGACATAGGCAACAGTCCGTGGAGTTCATGCTAGAGCACGACACAAGGCAACAGTCCGTGGAGTTCATGCTAGAGCACGACATGGCAACAGTCCGTGGAGTTCATGCTAGAGCACGACATAGGCAACAGTCCGTGGAGTTCATGCTAGAGCACGACATAGGCAACAGTCCGTGGAGTTCATGCTAGAGCGCGACATAGGCAACAGTCCGTGGAGTTCATGCTAGAGCGCGACATAGGCAACAGTCCGTGGAGTTCATGCTAGAGCACGGCATAGGCAACAGTCCTCTAAAGCTCTGCTGTGCCCAGATCTTTTGAGTGTTCAAAATATACTTTTGTGGTAGAGTTTCTGTCACTGAGGGGTTATCAGATTGGTGGAATCCTTTTTGAAAGTTGCATAAACACACGGGCCAATAAAATAAAGCCGTGGACGTTAGGTTGAGGTGGAGTTCATGCTAGAGCATGACATAGGCAACAGTCCGAGGAGTTCATGCTAGAGCACGACACAGGCAACAGTCCGTGGAGTTCATGCTGGAGCACGACATAGGCAACAGTCCGTGGAGTTCATGCTAGAGCGCGACATAGGCAACAGTCCGTGGAGTTCATGCTAGAGCGCGACATAGGCAACAGTCCATAGAGTTCATGCTAGAGAACGACATAGGCAACAGTCCGTAGAGTTCATGCTAGAGCGCGACATAGGCAACAGTCCGTGGAGTTCATGCTAGAGCGCGACATAGGCAACAGTCCATAGAGTTCATGCTAGAGCACGACATAGGCAACAGTCCGTAGAGTTCATGCTAGAGCACGACATAGGCAACAGTCCGTGGAGTTCATGCTAGAGCACGACATAGGCAACAGTCCGTGGAGTTCATGCTAGAGCACGACATAGGCAACAGTCCGTGGAGTTCATGCTAGAGCACGACACAAGGCAACAGTCCGTGGAGTTCATGCTAGAGCACGACATGGCAACAGTCCGTGGAGTTCATGCTAGAGCACGACATAGGCAACAGTCCGTGGAGTTCATGCTAGAGCACGACATAGGCAACAGTCCGTGGAGTTCATGCTAGAGCGCGACATAGGCAACAGTCCGTGGAGTTCATGCTAGAGCTCGACATAGGCAACAGTCCGTGGAGTTCATGCTAGAGCACGGCATAGGCAACAGTCCTCTAAAGCTCTGCTGTGCCCAGATCTTTTGAGTGTTCAAAATATACTTTTGTGGTAGAGTTTCTGTCACTGAGGGGTTATCAGATTGGTGGAATCCTTTTTGAAAGTTGCATAAACACACGGGCCAATAAAATAAAGCCGTGGACGTTAGGTTGAGGTGGAGTTCATGCTAGAGCATGACATAGGCAACAGTCCGAGGAGTTCATGCTAGAGCACGACACAGGCAACAGTCCGTGGAGTTCATGCTGGAGCACGACATAGGCAACAGTCCGTGGAGTTCATGCTAGAGCGCGACATAGGCAACAGTCCGTGGAGTTCATGCTAGAGCGCGACATAGGCAACAGTCCATAGAGTTCATGCTAGAGAACGACATAGGCAACAGTCCGTAGAGTTCATGCTAGAGCGCGACATAGGCAACAGTCCGTGGAGTTCATGCTAGAGCGCGACATAGGCAACAGTCCATAGAGTTCATGCTAGAGCACGACATAGGCAACAGTCCGTAGAGTTCATGCTAGAGCACGACATAGGCAACAGTCCGTGGAGTTCATGCTAGAGCACGACATAGGCAACTGTCCGTGGAGTTCATGCTAGAGCACCACATAGGCAACAGTCCGTAGAGTTCATGCTAGAGCGCGACATAGGCAACAGTCCGTGGAGTTCATGCTAGAGCACGACATAGGCAACAGTTCGTGGAGTTCATGCTAGAGCAGGACATAGGCAACAGTCCGTGGAGTTCATGCTAGAGCACGACATAGGCAACAGTCCGTGGAGTTCATGCTAGAGCACGACATAGGCAACAGTCCGTGGAGTTCATACTAGAGCACGACATGTCAACAGTCCGTGGAGTTCGCCCTGTATGTTAATACCTAAAGGCCGATGGGTCGACATAGGCAACAGTACGTGGAGTTCATGCTAGAGCACGACATGTCAACAGTCCGTGGAGTTCATGCTAGAGCACGACATGTCAACAGTCCGTGGAGTTCATACTAGAGCACGACATAGGCAACAGTCCGTGGAGTTCGCCCTGTATGTTAATACCTAAAGGCCGATGGGTCGACATAGGCAACAGTACATGGAGTTCATGCTAGAGCACGACATAGGCAACAGTCCGTAGAGCGACTACCTAAAGGCTGATGGGTCGACATGTCAACAGTCCGTGGAGCGACTACCTAAAGGCCGATGGGTCGACATGTCAACAGTCCGTGGAGCGACTACCTAAAGGCCGATGGGTCGACATGTCAACAGTCCGTGGAGCGACTACCTAAAGGCTGATGGGTCGACATGTCAACAGTCCGTAGAGCGACTACCTAAAGGCCGATGGGTCGACATGTCAACAGTCCGTAGAGCGACTACCTAAAGGCTGATGGGTCGACATGTCAACAGTCCGTGGAGCGACTACCTAAAGGCTGATGGGTCGACATGTCAACAGTCCGTAGAGCGACTACCTAAAGGCCGATGGGTCGACATGTCAACAGTCCGTGGAGCGACTACCTAAAGGCCGATGGGTCGACATGTCAACAGTCCGTGGAGCGACTACCTAAAGGCCGATGGGTCGACATGTCAACAGTCCGTGGAGCGACTACCTAAAGGCCGATGGGTCGACATGTCAACAGTCCGTGGAGCGACTACCTAAAGGCCGATGGGTCGACATGTCAACAGTCCGTGGAGCGACTACCTAAAGGCCGATGGGTCGACATGTCAACAGTCCGTGGAGCGACTACCTAAAGGCCGATGGGTCGACATGTCAACAGTCCGTGGAGCGACTACCTAAAGGCTGATGGGTCGACATGTCAACAGTCTGTGGAACGACTACCTAAAGGCCGATGGGTCGACATGTCAACAGTCCGTGGAGCGACTACCTAAAGGCCGATGGGTCGACATGTCAACAGTCCGTGGAGCGACTACCTAAAGGCCGATGGGTCGACATGTCAACAGTCCGTGGAACGACTACCTAAAGGCCGATGGGTCGACATGTCAACAGTCCGTGGAGCGACTACCTAAAGGCCGATGGGTCGACATGTCAACAGTCCGTGGAGCGACTACCTAAAGGCCGATGGGTCGACATGTCAACAGTCCGTGGAACGACTACCTAAAGGCCGATGGGTCGACATGTCAACAGTCCGTGGAACGACTACCTAAAGGCCGATGGGTCGACATGTCAACAGTCCGTGGAGCGACTACCTAAAGGCCGATGGGTCGACATGTCAACAGTCCGTGGAGCGACTACCTAAAGGCCGATGGGTCGACATGTCAACAGTCCGTGGAGCGACTACCTAAAGGCCGATGGGTCGACATGTCAACAGTCCGTAGAGCGACTACCTAAAGGCCGATGGGTCGACATGTCAACAGTCCGTGGAGCGACTACCTAAAGACCGATGGGTCGACATGTCAACAGTCCGTGGAGCGACTACCTAAAGGCCGATGGGTCGACATGTCAACAGTCTGTGGAGCGACTACCTAAAGGCCGATGGGTCGACATGTCAACAGTCCGTGGAACGACTACCTAAAGGCCGATGGGTCGACATGTCAACAGTCCGTGGAACGACTACCTAAAGGCCGATGGGTCGACATGTCAACAGTCCGTGGAGCGACTACCTAAAGGCCGATGGGTCGACATGTCAACAGTCCGTGGAGCGACTACCTAAAGGCCGATGGGTCGACATGTAAACAGTCCGTGGAGCGACTACCTAAAGGCCGATGGGTCGACATGTCAACAGTCCGTGGAGCGACTACCTAAAGACCGATGGGTCGACATGTCAACAGTCCGTGGAGCGACTACCTAAAGGCCGATGGGTCGACATGTCAACAGTCTGTGGAGCGACTACCTAAAGGCCGATGGGTCGACATGTCAACAGTCCGTGGAACGACTACCTAAAGGCCGATGGGTCGACATGTCAACAGTCCGTGGAACGACTACCTAAAGGCCGATGGGTCGACATGTCAACAGTCCGTGGAGCGACTACCTAAAGGCCGATGGGTCGACATGTCAACAGTCCGTGGAGCGACTACCTAAAGGCCGATGGGTCGACATGTCAACAGTCCGTGGAACGACTACCTAAAGGCCGATGGGTCGACATGTCAACAGTCCGTGGAGCGACAACCTAAAGGCCGATGGGTCGACATGTCAACAGTCCGTGGAACGACTACCTAAAGGCCGATGGGTCGACATGTCAACAGTCCGTGGAGCGACTACCTAAAGGCCGATGGGTCGACATGTCAACAGTCCGTGGAGCGACTACCTAAAGGCCGATGGGTCAACATGTCAACAGTCCGTGGAACGACTACCTAAAGGCCGATGGGTCGACATGTCAACAGTCCGTGGAGCGACTACCTAAAGGCCGATGGGTCGACATGTCAACAGTCCGTGGAGCGACTACCTAAAGGCCGATGGGTCGACATGTCAACAGTCCGTGGAGCGACTACCTAAAGGCCGATGGGTCGACATGTCAACAGTCCGTGGAGCGACTACCTAAAGGCCGATGGGTCGACATGTCAACAGTCCGTGGAACGACTACCTAAAGGCCGATGGGTCGACATGTCAACAGTCCGTGGAGCGACTACCTAAAGGCCGATGGGTCGACATGTCAACAGTCCGTGGAGCGACTACCTAAAGGCCGATGGGTCGACATGTCAACAGTCCGTGGAACGACTACCTAAAGGCCGATGGGTCGACATGTCAACAGTCCGTGGAGCGACTACCTAAAGGCCGATGGGTCGACATGCCAACAGTCCGTGGAACGACTACCTAAAGGCCGATGGGTCGACATGTCAACAGTCCGTGGAGCGACTACCTAAAGGCCGATGGGTCGACATGTCAACAGTCCGTGGAGCGACTACCTAAAGGCCGATGGGTCGACATGTCAACAGTCCGTGGAACGACTACCTAAAGGCCGATGGGTCGACATGTCAACAGTCCGTGGAGCGACTACCTAAAGGCCGATGGGTCGACATGTCAACAGTCCGTGGAGCGACTACCTAATGGCCGATGGGTCGACATGTCAACAGTCCGTGGAACGACTACCTAAAGGCCGATGGGTCGACATGTCAACAGTCCGTGGAGCGACTACCTAAAGGCCGATGGGTTGACATGTCAACAGTCCGTGGAGCGACTACCTAATGGCCGATGGGTCGACATGTCAACAGTCCGTGGAGCGACTACCTAAAGGCCGATGGGTCGACATGTCAACAGTCTGTGGAGCGACTACCTAAAGGCCGATGGGTCGACATGTCAACAGTCCGTGGAGCGACTACCTAAAGGCCGATGGGTCGACATGTCAACAGTCCGTGGAGCGACTACCTAATGGCCGATGGGTCGACATGTCAACAGTCCGTGGAGCGACTACCTAAAGGCCGATGGGTCGACATGTCAACAGTCCGTGGAACGACTACCTAAAGGCCGATGGGTCGACATGTCAACAGTCCGTGGAGTTCATGCTAGAGCACGACATGTCAACAGTCCGTGGAACGACTACCTAAAGGCCGATGGGTCGACATGTCAACAGTCCGTGGAGCGACTACCTAAAGGCCGATGGGTCGACATGTCAACAGTCCGTGGAGTTCATGCTAGAGCACGACATGTCAACAGTCCGTGGAACGACTACCTAAAGGCCGATGGGTCGACATGTCAACAGTCCGTGGAGCGACTACCTAAAGGCCGATGGGTCGACATAGGCAACAGTCCGTGGAGTTCATACTAGAGCACGACATGTCAACAGTCCGTGGAGCGACTACCTAAAGGCCGATGGGTCGACATGTCAACAGTCCGTGGAGCGACTACCTAAAGGCCGATTGGTCTCTGCGCTTTCGACGTATTGAAGTTGATCATGTTGTGAGATGGAAGTTATTTTCTGTTTGCTGTGAGCACACCCCCCTGTTTTTAGTTTTGCTCCACTTTCTGATTTTACTTCCTGTCTTTAAGTTTGATGTGGGTTTTCATTATTTTTGGGTAGATTTAGGAGGTTCTCATGGTAGGTGTCTTAAAGGTCTCGGTTGTCTCTAGTCAACTTTCAGTCCGCCCCCCCCCCCATGAGTGTCTTTCAGAACCCAAATCACTTAAGCGTGAAATGAAGAAGCTAATTATTAGCAGACAGACACGGACTCTCTGACGCTCTCAGAAACAGGAAATAAAACGCCCCTCAACATTTGAATTGACATTTGAGAGACTTACAGAGAGACTTACAGAGAGACTTACGGTTGTGAGGTCATATATTTGAGTAATTTAGCAGACGTTCCTAAACAGAGAGACTTACAGTAGTGAGGTCATACATTTTCAGACTTTAAAAAAAATTGTCATGATCCCCATGGGAATCGAACCCTCAACCATGGTGTTGCAGGGTTGAGTGTTCTCTCTCGTCCAATGCCTGAAAAACAGTAGCAGTGGAAGGGTTGGAGGAGATGTATCACTATAAACAGTAGCAGTAGAAGGGTTGGAGGATATGTATCACTATAAACAGTAGAAGGGTTGGAGGAGATGTATCACTATAAACAGTAGAAGGGTTGGAGGAGATGTATCACTATAAACAGTGGAAGGGTTGCAGGAGATGTAACACTATAAACAGTAGCAGTAGAAGGGTTGGAGGAGATGTAACACTATAAACAGTAGCAGTAGAAGGGTTGGAGGAGATGTATCACTATAAACAGTAACAGACGTACAGACAGTATAGACAGGTAGATACAGACAGTATAGACAAGCACCCAACATTCATAGTCCATCATCAACCCATCCTGCAGAGTAGTCTTTCTCTCTCTCTCCTAATGTCATACTGCTAATGCTCATGGGAAATGGTTCTGTGTCCATCATCAACCCATCCTGCAGAGTAGTCTTTCTCTCTCTCTCCTAAAGTCATACTGCTAATGCTCATGGGAAATGGTTCTGTGTTGAGGAGGGCACAGCTCCCTGACCACTGGGCTGAGAGGGACAGTGTCTTTCCCTTGACTCTGGCGTGGTGGAAACACACCGTAACACACTGTGAAGGACTCCTAATGACTTCCAACTGCTGCTGTCTGTCCTCAACGTGTCTGGAGTCATGAATGGAGGATAAAAGGGACATAAATAAGGATGTGAGGTTGCTGCAGAGAGGGATTGACTCTCACCTGGACACTAGACCACTGGAAACAGAGCAGGTTCCGTTGTGTCATTTAAAATGTAAATTCAAACTTTTTTATTTATTTTTTAAGCCTGTCACATCTGTGAATGTGGAATGTGTTTTGTTGGTTGATTGAAAAACAAGAAACCTAATAACACTTTAAATTGAAAGTTATTTAGCAAGTTGACACTCTTATCCAGAGTGGCAAACAATAACTGCATTCAACGAAATATTTGTTTTAAACATTTTAGTCGAAGACACTCTTACCCAGAGCGATTTACAGCTTAAGATAGCGAGGCGAGACCACCACATATTACAGTCATAGTAAGTACATTTTGTCCTCAATAGAAATAACAGCAGTTCTGGAAACCCTCCTGTTGTCACGTTCTGACCTTTATTTCTGTTTTGTATTTATGTAGTATGGTCAGGGCGTGAGTTGGGTGGGCAGTCTATGTTTGTTTTTCTATGTTTTGGGGCAGTTCTATGTTTTCGGCCTAGTATGGTTCTCTATCAGAGGCAGGTGTCATTAGTTGTCTCTGATTGAGAATCATACTTAGGTAGCCTGGGTTGCACTGTTTGTTTGTGGGTGATTGTCTATGTTAGTGGCTTGTGTCAGCACAGGTCTCATTTTGTAGCTTCACGGTCGTATTTGGTTTATTGTTTTCGTTACTCTTTTGCATAGTGTTCAGTCTTTCTTTATTAAAGATTCACCATGGACACTTACCACGCTGCGTATTGGTCCTCAGATCCATCTCGCCTCTCCTCTTCAGATGAAGAGGAGGACGGCCGTGACAGAATCACCCACCAACCAAGGACCAAGCGGCGTGGTAGAAAACAGCGACGACAGCAGCAGCAGCAGCGGCAGCAACAACAACAGCGGCCGGCTTCACAGGACTACACAACTTGGGAGGAGATAGACAGATGGGCCATCGACCCAGGGAGAGTGCCGGAGCCCGCCTGGGATTCGATGGAGCAGTGCAAGGAAGGTTACAGGAGAATGAGGTTGGCGAAGGCAGCACGGCAGTGCGACAGGTACGAGAGACAGCCCCAAATTTTTTGGGGGGGGGGGCACACGAGGGGTGGAGCTAAGCCAGGTAGCATACCTGCGCTCACTCCTCGTGCTTATTATAAGCAGCAAGATACTGGGCAGGCACCGTGTTATGCGGTTAAGCGCACGGTGTCGCCAGTACGTGTCCATAGCCCGGTGCGCTATAGGACAGCCCCCCGAGAGTGTCATGCGAGTGCGGGCATCGAGCCAGGGCGTCTGGTGCCTGCTCAGCGGGTCTGGTCGCCGGTACGCAGTTTTGGCCCAGGGTATCCTGCGCCGGCTCTGCGTGCTGTGTCTCCGGGGCGCTGGGAGGGTGCAGTGCGTCCTCTGCCTGCGCTCCGCTCGTGCCGGGCGAATGTGGGAATGGAGCCGAAGGGAGAGGTGCGTGTAGTAAGCACTAGATCTCCCGTGCTTACCCACAGCCCGGTTCAACCTGTGCCTGCACTCTGGACGGTCCGGGCTAGAGTGGTTATCCAGCCTGGGGAAGTGGTGCCAAGGTTGCGCACCAGAGCTCCAGTGCTCCCCCACAGCCCGGTCTTTCAGGTGCCTCCTCTTAACCCCAAGCCTCCTGAAGGTCTTCCCAGCCTGGTGGTTCCTGTGGCAGCCCCACGCACCAGGCTGTCTCTCTGTCTCCTCCCTGCAGGTGGTCCTGTCTGTCCGGCGCCGCTGCCGGAGTCTCCCGCCTGTCCGGCGCCTCTGCCGGAGTCTCCCGCCTGTCCGGCGCCTCTGCCGGAGTCTCCCGCCTGTCCGGCGCCTCTGCCGGAGTCTCCCGCCTGTCCGGCGCCTCTGCCGGAGCCTCCCGCCTGTCCGGCGCCTCTGCCGGAGCCTCCCGCCTGTCCGGCGCCTCTGCCGGAGCCTCCCGCCTGTCCGGCGCCTCTGCCGGAGCCTCCCGCCTGTCCGGCGCCTCTGCCGGAGCCTCCCGCCTGTCCGGCGCCTCTGCCGGAGCCTCCCGCCTGTCCGGCGCCGCTGCCGGAGCCCCCCGCCTGTCCGGCGCCGCTGCCGGAGCCCCTCTGCCCAGAGCCCCTCTGTCCCGAGCAGCTGCCCCTCTGTCCCGAGCAGCTGCCCCTCTGTCCCGAGCAGCTGCCCCTCTGTCCCGAGCAGCTGCCCCTCTGTCCCGAGCAGCTGCCCCTCTGTCCCGAGCAGCTGCCCCTCTGTCCCGAGCAGCTGCCCCTCTGTCCCGAGCAGCTGCCCCTCTGTCCAGTGGGGTCATTGAGAGGGGTGGTCATGCTGAGAAAGCCACGGAGGCGGACAATAAGGCGGACTAAGACAATGATGAGGTGGGGTCCGCGTCCCGCGCCAGAGCCGCCACCGCGGACAGACGCCCACCCAGACCCTCCCCTATAGGTCAAGGTTTTGCGGCCGGAGTCCGCACCTTTGGGGGGGGGTACTGTCACGTTCTGACCTTTATTTCTGTTTTGTATTTATGTAGTATGGTCAGGGCGTGAGTTGGGTGGGCAGTCTATGTTTGTTTTTCTATGTTTTGGGGCAGTTCTATGTTTTCGGCCTAGTATGGTTCTCTATCAGAGGCAGGTGTCATTAGTTGTCTCTGATTGAGAATCATACTTAGGTAGCCTGGGTTGCACTGTTTGTTTGTGGGTGATTGTCTATGTTAGTGGCTTGTGTCAGCACAGGTCTCATTTTGTAGCTTCACGGTCGTATTTGGTTTATTGTTTTCGTTACTCTTTTGCATAGTGTTCAGTCTTTCTTTATTAAAGATTCACCATGGACACTTACCACGCTGCGTATTGGTCCTCAGATCCATCTCGCCTCTCCTCTTCAGATGAAGAGGAGGACGGCCGTGACACCTGTAGTAGTATATAATTGTATTTACTGTCAGTGTTATTTAAACCAATGGGAATGAAGCAGCGGTTTGCTATCTCGCCGTGCATTTGTAATCAAACTTAACTGCACTGTATTGGACTGACTCACGGTGCTCTCCCTGGCACTGTTTTTGTTGTTGTTGTTGTAGTTGTAGTAGTGGTAGTAGTAGTAGTAGTAGTAGTAGCAGCAGTAGTAGTAGTAGTAGTAGTAGTAGTAGTAGTAGTAGTAGTAGCAGTGTTGTAGTAGTAGTAGTAGTAGTAGCAGCATCAGCAGCAGTAGTAGTAGTAGTAGTAGTAGTAGCAGTGTAGTAGTAGTAGTAGTAGCAGTAGTGGTAGTAGTATTAGTAGTAGTAGTAGTAGCAGCATCAGCAGTAGTAGTAGTAGTTGTAGTAGTAGTAGTAGTAGTAGTAGTAGTGGTAGTAGTAGTGTAGTAGTTGTAGTGGTAGTATTAGTAGTAGTAGTAGTAGTAGTAGTAGTAGTAGTAGTAGTAGTAGTTGTAGTAGTAGCAGTGTAGTAGTAGCAGTAGTAGTAGTAGTGTAGTAGTAGTAGTAGTAGTAGTAGTAGTAGTAGTAGTAGTACTAGTAGTAGTAGTAGTAGTAGTAGTAGTAGTAGTAGTAATAGTGTAGTAGTAGTAGTGGTAGTACGCTCCCTGTCTGCTGTTTTGCCTGTGAAGTGTAGTTTTCACAGACACATGCACAAACACACACACACAGTTTTGCCTGCGTAGCTTTCCCCTGACACACCTTTTAAATATTCATGACTTTCTCTTCTCTTTGTCGTCCCTATATTCCCTGGCTCTGCTCTGACAAACCAAAGCTTCTCAACTCGTCAGCAATGCAAATCGTCCTTGAACGCAATAAATAAATATAGATATATTTGGCATAGAATGTAGATTCTGCATGGCTCTTAGCAGTTGGTCCCCTTTAGGAATATTACTTTTATCGGTTGAGATTGTCCATCAGGAGAACCCTGGGTTATCTGTTAAGATGGTCCATCAGGAGAACCCTGGGTCTTTTATCTGTTGAGATTGTCCATCAGGAGAACCCTGGGTCTTTTATCTGTTGAGATAGTCCATCAGGAGAACCCTGGGTCTTTTATCTGTTGAGATTGTCCATCAGGAGAACCATGGGTCTTTTATCTGTTGAGATAGTCCATCAGGAGAACCCTGGGTCTTTTATCTGTTGAGATTGTCCATCAGGAGAACCCTGGGTCTTTTATCTGTTGAGATAGTCCATCAGGAGAACCCTGGGTCTTTTATCTGTTGAGATTGTCCATCAGGAGAACCCTGGGTCTTTTATCTGTTGAGATTGTCCATCAGGAGAACCCTGGGTCTTTTATCTGTTGAGATAGTCCATCAGGAGAACCCTGGGTCTTTTATCTGTTGAGATAGTCCATCAGGAGAACCCTGGGTCTTTTAGCGCTTCAGAGAAAATATTAACAGTGCATTCAGAAACTATTCAGACCCCTTCCACATTTTGTTACATTACGGCCTTATTCTAAAATTGATCAAATATATATTTTTTCATCAATCTACACGCAATACCTCATAATGACATAGCGGAAACAGATTTTGCTATGAAACTCGAAATTGAGCTCAGGTGCATCCTGTTTCCATTGATCATCCTTGAGATGTTTCTACAACTTGATTTGAGTCCACTGTGGTAAATTCAGTTGATTGGACATGATTTGGAAAGGCACACACTTGTCTATATCAGGTCCCACAAGCCGTCCCACAAGCCATCCTGAACTTATTCAACAGCCACACCTTTCATTACCAGATTCAGGTGAGGTCTAGAGTGTAGGGAATCAATTGTACCAAATACAATGCTCTTCGTTTTAGAGATGTACACAACCAGTTTATTACTGGCCACCCATTCCAAAACAGAATGCAATTCTTTGTTATAAGTTTCAGTGATTTCACTAAATGTGGTTGCTGACACATACAGGGTTGAATAATCAGCATACATGGACACACGGGTGTTGTTTAAAGCAAGTGTCGGGCCATTGGTAAAAATAGAAAAGAGTAGAGGGCCTAGAGAACTGCCCTGTGGTACACCACACTTTACATGTTTATCATAGATAGCTCTGAATCCACGATATGGCAGATGTTGAAAAGCTATAACACATACACTACCGGTCAACAGTTTTAGATCACTTACTCATTCAAGGCTTTTTCTTAAATTTGTATTATTTTCTACATTGTAGAGTAGTAGTGAAGACATCAAACTATGAAATGACACACATGGAATCACGTAGTAACCAAGAAAGTGTTAAACAAAGCTAAATATATTTTAGATTTGAGATTCTTCAAGGTTGCCACCCTTTGCCTTGATGGCAGCTTTGCACACTCTTGGCATTCTCTCAATCAGCTTCACCTGGAATGCTTTTCCAACAGTCTTGAAGGAGTTCCCACATACACTACCGTTCAAAAGTTTGGGGTCACTTAGAAATGTCCTTGTTTTTGTATGAAAAACACATTTTTGTCCATTAAAATAACATAAAATTGATCAGAAATACAGTGTAGACATTTTTAATGTTGTAAATGACTATTCTAGATGGAAACGGCTGATTTTTTATGGAATATCTACATAGGCGTACAGTGGCCCATTATCAGCAACCATCACTCCTGTGTTCCAATGGCGCGTTGTGTTAGCTAATCCAAGTTTTTCAATTTAAGTGGGAGGCTGGGGTGCACAACTGAGCAAGAGGACAAGTACATTAGAGTGTCTAGTTTGAGAAACAGACGTCTCACAAGTCCTCAACTGGCAGATTCATTAAATAGTACCCGCAAAACACCAGTCTCAACGTCGACAGTGAAGAGGCGACTCCGGGATGCTGGCCTTCTAGGCAGAGTTCCTCTGTCCAGTGTCTGTGTTCTTTTGCCCATTTTAATCTTTTATTTTTATTGGCCAGTCTGAGATATGGCTTTTTCTTTGCAACTCTGCCTAGAAGGCCAGCATCCCGGAGTCACGTCTTCACTGTTGACGTTGAGACTGGTGTTGGAATCAAACATCTCCAATTGGACTCATCAGACCAAAGGACAGATTTCCACCGGTCTAATGTCCATTGCTCCTGTTTCTTGGCCCAAGCAAGTCTCTTCTTCTTATTGGTGTCCTTTAGTGTTGGTTTCTATGCAGCAATTCGACCATGAAGGCCTGATTCACACAGTCTCCTCTGAACAGTTGATGTTGAGTTGTGTCTGTTACTTGAACTCTGTGAAGTATTTATTTGGGCTGCGATTTCTGAGGCTGGTAACTCTAATGAACTTATTCTCTGCAGCAGAGGTAACTCTGGGTCTTCCATTCCTGTGTCGGTCCTCATGAGAGCCAGTTTCATCATAGCACTTGATGGTTTTTGCGACTGTCCTTGAAGACATTTTCCGTATTGACTGGCCTTCATGTCTTAAAGTAATGGTGGATTGTTGTTTCTCTTTGCTTATTTGAGCTGCTGTTGCCATAATATGGATGTTGTATTTGCCCAAATAGGGCTATCTTCTGTATACCACCCCTACCTTGTCACAACACAACTGATTGGCTCAAACGCATTAAGATGGAAAGTAATTCCACAAATGAACTTTTAAGAAGTCACACCTGTTAATTGAAATGCATTCCAGGTGACTACCTCATGAAGTTGATTGACAGAAAGAGTGTGCAAGGCTGTCATCAATGCAAATGGTGGCTACTTTGAAGAATCTCAAATATAAAATGTATTTTTGTTTGTCTAACGCTTTTTTGGTTACTACATGATTCCATATGTGTTATTTCATAGTTCTGATGCCTGCACTATTATTATACAATGTAGAAAATAGTAAAAATAAAGAAAAACCCTTGAATGAGTAGATGTTCTAAAACTTTAGACCGGTAATGTGCATTTTCTAAACAACAAGTTATGGTCAATAATATCAAAGGCTGCAAAGAAATCTAACAGTACAGCTCCAACAATCTTCTTATTATCAATTTCTTTAAACCAATCATCAGTCATTTGTGTCAGTGCAGTACACATTGAGTGCCCTTGTCTATAAGCATGCTGGAAGTCGGTTGTTAATTTGTTTACAGAGAATAGCATTGTATTTGGTCAAGCAACATTTTTTCCAACCGTTTGTTAAGAGCTGGCAGCAAGCTGATTGGTCTGCTGTTAGAACCAGTAAAGGCCGCTCTACCACTCTTGGGTAGCGGAATGACTTTGGCTTCCCTCCAGGCCTGAGGACAAAGACTTTCCTCTAGGCTCAGATTAGAGATATGATAGATAGGAGTGGGTATAGAGTCAGCTACCCTCTTCAGTAGCTTTCCATCTAAGTTGTCAATGCCAGGAGGTTTGTCATTATTGATCGATAACAAATAAAAAAATCCACCTCTCTCACACTAACTTTACAAAATTCAAACTTGCAATGCTTTTCTTTCGTTATTTGTTTTTTTATGCATGAGTGCGATGGCTCACTGTTCGTTTTTTTGGCAATTCCTGCCAAGTTTTCTGACTTTGCCAATGAAGTAATCATTAAAATAATTGGCAACATCAAATGGTTTTGTGATGAATATGCCATCTGTTTCGATGAATGATATAGTTGAATTTGTCATTAAGACCATAATTTCATTTAAAGTACTCAAGTTTTTTTTTTACATCATTCTTTATATAATTGATATTGGCTTCATAATACATAATAGTCACATTATGTCACATAATCTCTCAATTTGCAATAAGTCAACCGGTCAGATGTGCAGCCAGACTTATTAGCCACTCCTTTTGCCCCATCTCTTTCAACCATACAGTTTTTTCAATTCCTCATCAGTCCATGGAGCCTTAACAGTTCTAACAGGTGCATGTTTATCGATAATTGGAAGAAGCAATTTCATAAATTCATCAAGGGCAGCGTCTGGATGGTCCTCATTAATCACATCAGACCAACAAATATTTTTTAACATCATCCACATAAGAGTCACAGCAAAATCTTTTGTATGATCTCTTATACACTATTTAAGGCCCAGCTGTTGGAACTTTGTCTTTCCTGGATATATCCACTATTTTGCGATCACTGCATCCAATGGGTACGGATACAGCTTTAAAACAAAGTTATACAGTATTAGAAGAAATGTGATCCATACATGTGGATGATCTTGTTCCTGTAGTGTTTGTAAACAACCTGGTAGGTTGATTAATAACCTGAACCAGATTACAGGCACTGGTTACAGTGAGAAGCTTCCTTTTGAGCGGACAGCTTGATGAAAACCAGTCAATATTCAGGTCCTCAAGAAATTAGACCTCTCTGTTTACATCACATACACCCTATCAAGCATTTCACACATATTATTTAGATACTGACTGTTAGATACTGACTGTTAGCACTTAGTGGCCTATAGCAACACCCCAAACGAAAAGGCTTTAGATGTGCCAAGTGAAACTCCAACCATAACACTTCAACAACACTTGACATAAGATCTTCTAAGCATTACAGGGATTATGGCTCTGAATATATACAGCAACACCTCTCCAATAAGCATTCCTGTCTCTTCTATAGAAGTTATATATCCTTGTATTGCTACTGATGTATCAAATGAATTATCTAAGTGAGTCTCAGAAATGGCTAATATATGAATGTTATCTGATGGTAGCAAGTTATTGATTTCATGAGCCTTATTTCTAAGGCTACATATATTAATATGGGCTATTTTCAGCCCTTTCCTGGGTAGCTTATCAGAGATAAACATAATACTGAAAAGAGCAAACAAAGCAGGAGAAAATTATATACATTCAGCAGTCCATTAATCAGTTGGTGTGTGTGTGTGTGCTGCGGGGGTTGAAGCTAGGAAACCACAGGCTTGGCTCTCAATGATAGGACAATGAGCCTGTCATAGCGGATGTAAGCAATGTCCCCACGCGTTCTAGCAGCTTTCATGGCTGGGATCAGTTCTTTCCTCTTCTGGCACACAGCTTCAGGATAGTCCTCGTTGAGGAAGATATACGTTCCTCTCAAGTTCTTGGCTCTTTCCAGAACAGCTACCTTGTCCTTGAACCTCAGGAACTTGACCACTATCAACCTGGGTGCTGTCAGCTGGGCAGGTGGTGGGTTATCCGGTTCTGTGGGCGCGATTTCCACCTCAATCTTCCTGTGGTCCATCTTCAGTTTCTCAGAGATCATTTCCCTCACTTTGTCAGACTCCTGTGAAGATTCTGCAATTCCATCCACAACCATGTTGTTCTGCCTTCATTGTCCCTGGCGATAATCTGATTTCTCCGTCATTGTTATCATGTGTTCACATGATGGTAGTGGTGGTGGTAGTGGTGGTGGTAGTGGTGGTGGTGGTGGTGGTAGTGGTGGTGGTAGTGGTGGTGGTAGTGGTGGTGGTGGTGGTGGTAGTGGTGGTGGTGGTGGTGGTGGTGGTGGTGGTGGTGGTGGTGTTGGTGGTGATGGTACTGTCTGAAGAAATAGAATAAAATACAAACTATCTCCTATAAGATATGCACCATCCGTGGTCCTTCATCATGGTGTCTGAACAGCGTCTGATGTCCTGGACGTCACACACACACACACACACACACACACACACACACACACACACACACAGACACACACACACACACACACACACACACACACACACACACACACACACACACCCACACACACACACACACCACACACACACACACACACACACACACACACACACACAGGGAGAATATGAATGATGTCGTTAATAAAACTGTGTAATGTGTTCAGATGGGTTCTATTCATTAGCCAACGGAAAATACACGTGTTCCGCAGGTGCAAGGGATTAACAGCTAATTAGTGCTATAAATTATAAGGTAATGAGGTGTGTGTGTGTGTGTGTGTGTGTGTGTGTGTGTGTGTGTGTGTGTGTGTGTGTGTGTGTGTGTGTGTGTGTGTGTGTGTTTGAGACACTGACTTTGGCTCTCACATCACTACAACACCCGAATACTCTGAAGTTGTGAATTCACAGGATGTTGTTAATTCTATCCTGAGCTGCACGGTTTTAGGATTCTTACTGAGGGAAGAAAGTTTAGCTTTGTGAACTATCAATAGCATGACTGCAGGTAACGAGTTAATGAGGTTCAATGTGGATGTATGGCCACCTTGGTAACAAACTGCAGACTCCAACATCGGAACCATTAGCTTGCTTTCTGGAGTCCTCTTTACCATACCTGAGTTAAAGGTTCAATGCAGCTGTTTTGATCTCAATATCAAATCATTTTGGGGTAACAATTAAGTACATTACTGTGATTTGTTTTCAATTAAAATGGTTAAAACATTTTTTTACAAATCTTAGCGAATAGCGAATTCTCATGCAGTAATTCTTCTAGGACTGTCTGGGAGTGGTCTGAAGTAAGGAGGGGAAAAATGAAAACTAACTAGCTGTTATTGGCAGAGAGGTTTGGAACTCTCATTGTTAGTGGTCTATTAGCTAATTTACCGCCTGGTGATGTGTCCATTTGCACCCCACCAAAACAGGCTGAAATATCAGGCTGCCTTTTCCAACAGCTTTTACACTAAAAGGGCTTTGTCATAATTTTCACAATTTCACAGTATTATTCCAAACCTCATAGTGTAGAAATATGTATAAATCAATATTTATGACTGCATTGGGCCTTTAAACCCTGGCAATAACAGAAGTCAACCCTTTCCTAACAGAACCAGTCATCCACTGTGCATCAGTCTATTTCCCATAGTCATTTCTTACCCGAAAGCAGAGAAAGTGGTGCCGGGAATCTCAAGTACGCCATTAGCACAAGAAACGACACAGTGGAAATATTTATGAAAGCTTTCTTTGATTAATATGGAGATAAATACAGGAAGATAAAGATGTTATTACGTCATCCACTTCGCTATGGTTTCAAAGAAACATGATGCTTTGACAGCGAGTGTACCTGCAGCGCTGGTGTGCTTAACACTGATCAGTTTCTCCAGGATACCGTGATTCTGAGATTGCACATTTTGACCAATCAACCGCACTATTTCGGCAATAAACAGTTAAATCATCTCAGTGTCATCGCATTAAACTGACCAATCACCCCAGTAGAGAAAGAGTGCTCGCAATTTCAACCAATCACAAGACATTTACCAGATAACATGGTTCAATCAAGCCACGTGTCAACAAACATTTTTCGGTTTACAGCACATTTTTCGGTTTACAGCACATTTTTCGGTTTACAGCACATTTTTCGGTTTACAGCACATTTTTCGCGGCGAATTTAACAAAATCATCGCATATCGCCATGCAAAAATGTCAGAATTGTCTCAGGAAAATTAAGCATTTTTACCCACAGATGTCACTAAAAATCACTACAAATTCCTGGAGGGACGAGCTAATGTAAAGTAATGTATAGGACATTTATTGAATGCTGTAAGACTTTAGACATCTTTACACCTTCTGATAATAAATATAGCATTCTTCGAGAGCAAACGAAACAAAACAAACAATATGACAGGTCAACCAATAAAGGCCAAGGCTTTAGATACTGCATCCTTCGGAGGGGGGGATCTGGTCTGTTCACGGCTTGAGCAGAGGGATGTGGTCACAGGGATGGTGGTGATGGAGGACAGGTCTGGAAACCAGTCTGGGTCTTATAGCTACTGCACTTCTCCTCTTCCAACTGTGTAGCGCCCACTTAGGTGATGCCTCAGCACCTCTGGGCGCCGCAAAGATCACCACAAAAAAAGTTCAGAATAGTAGCCAGTGGTCCTCACTGAATACCGGGGTTCTGTATGTATCTGGTATGACCCCCTCATGAACATTCTGCTAGTCTCTCCCTTAATCCTGTTCAGTATGGATTGGATGAATGAATGGATGGATGGCTGGATGGATGGATGGATGAATGGATGGATGAATGAATGAATGAATGCATGGATGGATGGATGAATGGATGGATGGATGGATGGATGGATGAATGAATGGATGGATGAATGGATGGATGGATGAATGGATGGATGAATGAATGAATGAATGCATGGATGGATGGATGGATGAATGGATGGATGGATGGATGGATGGATGGATGGATGGATGGATGGATGAATGAATGGATGGATGAATGGATGGATGGATGAATGGATGGATGAATGAATGAATGCATGGATGGATGGATGAATGGATGGATGAATGAATGAATGAATGAATGCATGGATGGATGGATGGATGGATGGATGGATGGATGGATGGATGAAAATGATTGAATAACATTGAAGCTTTCTGTGTTTTCTGCACTAAAGTGTACTGTGTGTGGTGTGTGTGTCTCTTTATTGTTAGTGATTCAACTAAATACTGTGTGAGCGACCAGAATGAAAGATATGACATGTTAGCTCTCTTAATATGACCAATTTCATCCCCCTCAGGCCATGAAGGTGGTGTCCAAGAAGAAGCTGATGAAGCAGTATGGATTTCCACGTACGTGTCACACGGTTGGACCTTGACACATTCAACATACTGCTTAGGTCACTGCTCCTCTGGAGCTCAGGTGGTGGCTTCCATTCCTGGACTCCTGGTACCTCCCAAACGAGAAAAAACATGTGTCGCTTAGGATAAAAGTGTCTGCTAAATTATATTTATTATTATTATTATTATTATTACTATTAATAGTATAATTATTATTAATATTATAATTATTACTCTTATTATTACTTTTATTATTATTATTACTATTAATAGTATTATTACGTTTATTATTATTATTACTATTAATATTATTATTACTTTTATTGTTATTATTATTACTATTGATATTACTTATACTATTATTACTACTACGAATATTATTATTATTACTATTAATAGTATAATTATTATTAATATTATAATTATTACTCTTATTATTACTTGTATTATTATTATTACTATTAATAGTATTATTACGTTTATTATTATTATTACTATTAATATTATTATTACTTTTATTGTTATTATTATTACTATTGATATTACCTATACTATTATTACTACTACGAATATTATTATTATTACTATTAATAGTAGTATTATTATTATTGTTACTATTAATAGTATTATTATTATTATTATTACTATTAATAGTAGTAGTATTATTATTATTACTGTTTATAGTATTGTTATTATTACTATCAATAGTATTATTATTTATTTTTATTATTCATAATATTACTTGTATTATTATTACTATTATTGTTATTGCTATTAATATCTGAATTATTATTATTATAGTATTACAATGAATATTAGTATTATTAGTATTATTACTACTATTAATATTATTGTTATTACTATTATTATTAATATTATTACTACTAGTATTATTATTAATCATATTATCATTACGATTAATATTAATATTGTTCCTACTGTTATTTTTATTGCTATTAATATTGTTA
The DNA here is from genome assembly GCF_013265735.2 of Oncorhynchus mykiss. Lineage (NCBI taxonomy): Eukaryota > Metazoa > Chordata > Actinopteri > Salmoniformes > Salmonidae > Oncorhynchus > Oncorhynchus mykiss. The sequence continues at coordinate 7,858,440 of NC_048574.1, read as the reverse complement.
TTATTATTATTATTAATATTACTAGTATTTTTATTATTATTATTATTATTATTATTAAATACAGCTCAAAAGGCCATCAAACAAAGTATACAGTTAGGATCTTAGCCCTTTCCACACACAGCCCCTGTCATCCTGTTTACAGGTTTAAAATGGCAGATTATGTCTTTCATAAGCTCTTAAATTGGAACCCAGTGGCTGTACAGTAACATTCTATAAATGATGTCAGCTCAGGTTCTCCGGTTCACAGCGCTGTATGGGTTTTAACTGACAGCCATTATAAAATTCACCCATGCCTCCCGCTAATTGCGCAACTTTTGCACATTTGTTGTTGTCTTGAGTGATTAAAATGCTGTAAATCGAAAGGAGTCCATGTGTTCTGGAAGATGAAATGTTGAGGATTATAATAAATATCGCTTTGATGTCATACATTCAAAACACACACCCATGAGTCCAAATGTGCACTTTACATTTCCATATTTGAAAACGCAGGTCATTTACAGTATCAACGTTTATAAGGATGACATGTGTTATACCGTGTCCTGTCCTGAACAGAATTAGCATACGCATGTTGTATTGCGACAAGCATTAGCCGCAGAACACGCACTTGAATGCACTCATGACTCTATATTCTGTGAGCACCTAAATTACAATCTGTTTGTCTGAAGTGCCTTTTGAAAGCCTAACACTGTAAGATCAATTTGCATAACTTAGCTAGCCATGTTGGCAATGGAACAGATGATGCCCAGCTGACCCAGATTGCAATTTATAATGGAACGTTTTTGGATTGCGTAAACAACGCCAAGAATTGTATGATGGTGCGGACGCAGGGCTGTGTTACAAACAAATATTATAAGGGTGCTTGCTTCAGTTCCTCAATGGCAAAGCTAGTAGAGCTTAAAAAAACACCTTACAGTGTCATAATAGTGCATTGAAATTAGGTTTTTGGCCAATTAGCAACACCAGTTAGAGTTCTAACTCAAACCCACAGTTTGGAGAGGTGTTTGGTCACTTAGCAACACCAGTTAGAGTTCTATCTCAAACCCACCGTTTGGAGAGGTGTTTGGTCACTTAGCAACACCAGTTAGAGTTCTATCTCAAACCCACAGTTTGGAGAGGTGTCTGGTCACTTAGCAACACCAGTTAGTGTTCTATCTCAAACCCACAGTTTGGAGAGGTGTTTGGTCACTTAGCAACACCAGTTAGACCTCTCACTCAAACCCACAGTTTGGAGAGGTGTTTGGTCACTTAGCAACACCAGTTAGACCTCTCACTCAAACCCACAGTTTGGAGAGGTGTTTGGTCACTTAGCAACACCAGTTAGACCTCTCACTCAAACCCACAGTTTGGAGAGGTGTTTGGTCACTTAGCAACACCAGTTAGACCGCTCACTCAAACCCACAGTTTGGAGAGGTGTCTGGTCACTTAGCAACACCAGTTAGAGTTCTATCTCAAACCCACAGTTTGGAGAGGTGTCTGGTCACTTAGCAACACCAGTTAGACCTCTCACTCAAACCCACAGTTTGGAGAGGTGTTTGGTCACTTAGCAACACCAGTTAGAGTTCTATCTCAAACCCACAGTTTGGAGAGGTGTCTGGTCTCTTAGCAACACCAGTTAGAGTTCTATCTCAAACCCACAGTTTGGAGAGGTGTCTGGTCACTTAGCAACACCAGTTAGAGTTCTATCTCAAACCCACAGTTTGGAGAGGTGTTTGGTCACTTAGCAACACCAGTTAGACCGTTCACTGAAACCCACCGTTTGGAGAGGTGTTTGGTCACTTAGCAACACCAGTTAGAGTTCTAACTCAAACCCACAGTTTGGAGAGGTGTTTGGTCACTTAGCAACACCAGTTAGAGATCTAACTCAAACCCATAGTTTGGAGAGGTGTTTAATCACTTAGCAACACCCGTTAGAGAACTAACTCAAACCCACAGTTTGGAGAGGTGTTTGACCAATGAGACACCAGTTAGACCGCTCACTCAAACCCACAGTTTGGAGAGGTGTCTGTTTACTTAGCAACACCAGTTAGAGTTCTATCTCAAACCCACAGTTTGGAGAGGTGTCTGGTCACTTAGCAAAACCAGTTAGACCGCTCACTCAAACCAACAGTTTGGAGAGGTGTCTGGTCACTTAGCAACACCAGTTAGAGTTCTATCTCAAACCCACCGTTTGGAGAGGTGTTTGGTCACTTAGCAACACCAGTTAGAGTTCTATCTCAAACCCACAGTTTGGAGAGGTGTCTGGTCACTTAGCAACACCAGTTAGTGTTCTATCTCAAACCCACAGTTTGGAGAGGTGTTTGGTCACTTACCAACACCAGTTAGACCGCTCACTCAAACCCACAGTTTGGAGAGGTGTCTGGTCACTTAGCAACACCAGTTAGAGTTCTATCTCAAACCCACAGTTTGGAGAGGTGTCTGGTCACTTAGCAAAACCAGTTAGACCGCTCACTCAAACCCACAGTTTGGAGAGGTGTCTGGTCACTTAGCAACACCAGTTAGAGTTCTATCTCAAACCCACAGTTTGGAGAGGTGTCTGGGTCACTTAGCAACACCAGTTAGACCTCTCACTCAAACCCACAGTTTGGAGAGGTGTTTGGTCACTTAGCAACACCAGTTAGACCTCTCACTCAAACCCACAGTTTGGAGAGGTGTTTGGTCACTTACCAACACCAGTTAGACCGCTCACACAAACCCACAGTTTGGAGAGGTGTCTGGTCACTTAGCAACACCAGTTAGAGTTCTATCTCAAAACCACAGTTTGGAGAGGTGTCTGGTCACTTAGCAACACCAGTTAGACCTCTCACTCAAACCCACAGTTTGGAGAGGTGTTTGGTCACTTAGCAACACCAGTTAGAGTTCTATCTCAAACCCACAGTTTGGAGAGGTGTCTGGTCTCTTAGCAACACCAGTTAGAGTTCTATCTCAAACCCACAGTTTGGAGAGGTGTCTGGTCACTTAGCAACACCAGTCAGAGTTCTATCTCAAACCCACAGTTTGGAGAGGTGTTTGGTCACTTAGCAACACCAGTTAGACCGTTCACTGAAACCCACCGTTTGGAGAGGTGTTTGGTCACTTAGCAACACCAGTTAGAGTTCTAACTCAAACCCACAGTTTGGAGAGGTGTTTGGTCACTTAGCAACACCAGTTAGAGATCTAACTCAAACCCATAGTTTGGAGAGGTGTTTAATCACTTAGCAACACCCGTTAGAGATCTAACTCAAACCCACAGTTTGGAGAGGTGTTTGACCAATGAGACACCAGTTAGACCGCTCACTCAAACCCACAGTTTGGAGAGGTGTCTGTTCACTTAGCAACACCAGTTAGAGTTCTATCTCAAACCCACCGTTTGGAGAGGTGTTTGGTCACTTAGCAACACCAGTTAGAGTTCTATCTCAAACCCACAGTTTGGAGAGGTGTCTGGTCACTTAGCAACACCAGTTAGTGTTCTATCTCAAACCCACAGTTTGGAGAGGTGTTTGGTCACTTAGCAACACCAGTTAGACCTCTCACTCAAACCCACAGTTTGGAGAGGTGTTTGGTCACTTAGCAACACCAGTTAGACCTCTCACTCAAACCCACAGTTTGGAGAGGTGTTTGGTCACTTACCAACACCAGTTAGACCGCTCACTCAAACCCACAGTTTGGAGAGGTGTCTGGTCACTTAGCAACACCAGTTAGAGTTCTATCTCAAACCCACAGTTTGGAGAGGTGTCTGGTCACTTAGCAAAACCAGTTAGACCGCTCACTCAAACCCACATTTTGGAGAGGTGTCTGGTCACTTAGCAACACCAGTTAGAGTTCTATCTCAAACCCACAGTTTGGAGAGGTGTCTGGTCACTTAGCAACACCAGTTAGACCTCTCACTCAAACCCACAGTTTGGAGAGGTGTTTGGTCACTTACCAACACCAGTTAGACCGCTCACACAAACCCACAGTTTGGAGAGGTGTCTGGTCACTTAGCAACACCAGTTAGAGTTCTATCTCAAAACCACAGTTTGGAGAGGTGTCTGGTCACTTAGCAACACCAGTTAGACCTCTCACTCAAACCCACAGTTTGGAGAGGTGTTTGGTCACTTAGCAACACCAGTTAGAGTTCTATCTCAAACCCACAGTTTGGAGAGGTGTCTGGTCTCTTAGCAACACCAGTTAGAGTTCTATCTCAAACCCACAGTTTGGAGAGGTGTCTGGTCACTTAGCAACACCAGTCAGAGTTCTATCTCAAACCCACAGTTTGGAGAGGTGTTTGGTCACTTAGCAACACCAGTTAGACCGTTCACTGAAACCCACCGTTTGGAGAGGTGTTTGGTCACTTAGCAACACCAGTTAGAGTTCTAACTCAAACCCACAGTTTGGAGAGGTGTTTGGTCACTTAGCAACACCAGTTAGAGATCTAACTCAAACCCATAGTTTGGAGAGGTGTTTAATCACTTAGCAACACCCGTTAGAGATCTAACTCAAACCCACAGTTTGGAGAGGTGTTTGACCAATGAGACACCAGTTAGACCGCTCACTCAAACCCACAGTTTGGAGAGGTGTCTGTTCACTTAGCAACACCAGTTAGAGTTCTATCTCAAACCCACCGTTTGGAGAGGTGTTTGGTCACTTAGCAACACCAGTTAGAGTTCTATCTCAAAACCACAGTTTGGAGAGGTGTCTGGTCACTTAGCAACACCAGTTAGTGTTCTATCTCAAACCCACAGTTTGGAGAGGTGTTTGGTCACTTAGCAACACCAGTTAGACCTCTCACTCAAACCCACAGTTTGGAGAGGTGTTTGGTCACTTAGCAACACCAGTTAGACCTCTCACTCAAACCCACAGTTTGGAGAGGTGTTTGGTCACTTACCAACACCAGTTAGACCGCTCACTCAAACCCACAGTTTGGAGAGGTGTCTGGTCACTTAGCAACACCAGTTAGAGTTCTATCTCAAACCCACAGTTTGGAGAGGTGTCTGGTCACTTAGCAAAACCAGTTAGACCGCTCACTCAAACCCACATTTTGGAGAGGTGTCTGGTCACTTAGCAACACCAGTTAGAGTTCTATCTCAAACCCACAGTTTGGAGAGGTGTCTGGTCACTTAGCAACACCAGTTAGACCTCTCACTCAAACCCACAGTTTGGAGAGGTGTTTGGTCACTTACCAACACCAGTTAGACCGCTCACACAAACCCACAGTTTGGAGAGGTGTCTGGTCACTTAGCAACACCAGTTAGAGTTCTATCTCAAAACCACAGTTTGGAGAGGTGTCTGGTCACTTAGCAACACCAGTTAGACCGCTCACTCAAACCCACAGTTTGGAGAGGTGTCTGGTCACTTAGCAACACCAGTTAGAGTTCTATCTCAAACCCACAGTTTGGAGAGGTGTCTGGTCACTTAGCAACACCAGTTAGACCTCTCACTCAAACCCACAGTTTGGAGAGGTGTTTGGTCACTTAGCAACACCAGTTAGAGTTCTATCTCAAACCCACAGTTTGGAGAGGTGTTTGGTCACTTAGCAACACCAGTTAGACCTCTCACTCAAACCCACAGTTTGGAGAGGTGTTTGGTCACTTACCAACACCAGTTAGACCGCTCACACAAACCCACAGTTTGGAGAGGTGTCTGGTCACTTAGCAACACCAGTTAGAGTTCTATCTCAAAACCACAGTTTGGAGAGGTGTCTGGTCACTTAGCAACACCAGTTAGACCGCTCACTCAAACCCACAGTTTGGAGAGGTGTCTGGTCACTTAGCAACACCAGTTAGAGTTCTATCTCAAACCCACAGTTTGGAGAGGTGTCTGGTCACTTAGCAACACCAGTTAGACCTCTCACTCAAACCCACAGTTTGGAGAGGTGTTTGGTCACTTAGCAACACCAGTTAGAGTTCTATCTCAAACCCACAGTTTGGAGAGGTGTCTGGTCTCTTAGCAACACCAGTTAGAGTTCTAACTCAAACCCACAGTTTGGAGAGGTGTTTGGTCACTTAGCAACACCAGTAAGAGATCTAACTCAAACCCATAGTTTGGAGAGGTGTTTAATCACTTAGCAACACCCGTTAGAGATCTAACTCAAACCCACAGTTTGGAGAGGTGTTTGACCAATGAGACACCAGTTAGACCGCTCACTCAAACCCACAGTTTGGAGAGGTGTCTGTTCACTTAGCAACACCAGTTAGAGTTCTATCTCAAACCCACCGTTTGGAGAGGTGTTTGGTCACTTAGCAACACCAGTTAGAGTTCTATCTCAAACCCACAGTTTGGAGAGGTGTCTGGTCACTTAGCAACACCAGTTAGTGTTCTATCTCAAACCCACAGTTTGGAGAGGTGTTTGGTCACTTAGCAACACCAGTTAGATCTCTCACTCAAACCCACAGTTTGGAGAGGTGTTTGGTCACTTACCAACACCAGTTAGACCGCTCACTCAAACCCACAGTTTGGAGAGGTGTCTGGTCACTTAGCAACACCAGTTAGAGTTCTATCTCAAACCCACAGTTTGGAGAGGTGTCTGGTCACTTAGCAACACCAGTTAGACCGCTCACTCAAACCCACAGTTTGGAGAGGTGTCTGGTCACTTAGCAACACCAGTTAGAGTTCTATCTCAAACCCACAGTTTGGAGAGGTGTCTGGTCACTTAGCAACACCAGTTAGACCTCTCACTCAAACCCACAGTTTGGAGAGGTGTTTGGTCACTTAGCAACACCAGTTAGACCTCTCACTCAAACCCACAGTTTGGAGAGGTGTTTGGTCACTTACCAACACCAGTTAGAGTTCTATCTCAAACCCACAGTTTGGAGAGGTGTCTGGTCACTTAGCAACACCAGTTAGTGTTCTATCTCAAACCCACAGTTTGGAGAGGTGTTTGGTCACTTAGCAACACCAGTTAGACCTCTCACTCAAACCCACAGTTTGGAGAGGTGTTTGGTCACTTAGCAACACCAGTTAGATCTCTCACTCAAACCCACAGTTTGGAGAGGTGTTTGGTCACTTACCAACACCAGTTAGACCGCTCACTCAAACCCACAGTTTGGAGAGGTGTCTGGTCACTTAGCAACACCAGTTAGAGTTCTATCTCAAACCCACAGTTTGGAGAGGTGTCTGGTCACTTAGCAACACCAGTTAGACCGCTCACTCAAACCCACAGTTTGGAGAGGTGTCTGGTCACTTAGCAACACCAGTTAGAGTTCTATCTCAAACCCACAGTTTGGAGAGGTGTCTGGTCACTTAGCAACACCAGTTAGACCTCTCACTCAAACCCACAGTTTGGAGAGGTGTTTGGTCACTTAGCAACACCAGTTAGACCTCTCACTCAAACCCACAGTTTGGAGAGGTGTTTGGTCACTTACCAACACCAGTTAGACCGCTCACACAAACCCACAGTTTGGAGAGGTGTCTGGTCACTTAGCAACACCAGTTAGAGTTCTATCTCAAAACCACAGTTTGGAGAGGTGTCTGGTCACTTAGCAACACCAGTTAGACCGCTCACTCAAACCCACAGTTTGGAGAGGTGTCTGGTCACTTAGCAACACCAGTTAGAGTTCTATCTCAAACCCACAGTTTGGAGAGGTGTCTGGTCACTTAGCAACACCAGTTAGACCTCTCACTCAAACCCACAGTTTGGAGAGGTGTTTGGTCGCTTAGCAACACCAGTTAGAGTTCTATCTCAAACCCACAGTTTGGAGAGGTGTCTGGTCACTTAGCAACACCAGTTAGACCGCTCACTCAAACCCACAGTTTGGAGAGGTGTCTGGTCACTTAGCAACACCAGTTAGAGTTCTATCTCAAACCCACAGTTTGGAGAGGTGTCTGGTCACTTAGCAACACCAGTTAGACCTCTCACTCAAACCCACAGTTTGGAGAGGTGTTTGGTCACTTAGCAACACCAGTTAGACCTCTCACTCAAACCCACAGTTTGGAGAGGTGTTTGGTCACTTACCAACACCAGTTAGACCGCTCACACAAACCCACAGTTTGGAGAGGTGTCTGGTCACTTAGCAACACCAGTTAGAGTTCTATCTCAAAACCACAGTTTGGAGAGGTGTCTGGTCACTTAGCAACACCAGTTAGACCTCTCACTCAAACCCACAGTTTGGAGAGGTGTTTGGTCACTTAGCAACACCAGTTAGAGTTCTATCTCAAACCCACAGTTTGGAGAGGTGTCTGGTCTCTTAGCAACACCAGTTAGAGTTCTATCTCAAACCCACAGTTTGGAGAGGTGTCTGGTCACTTAGCAACACCAGTCAGAGTTCTATCTCAAACCCACAGTTTGGAGAGGTGTTTGGTCACTTAGCAACACCAGTTAGACCGTTCACTGAAACCCACCGTTTGGAGAGGTGTTTGGTCACTTAGCAACACCAGTTAGAGTTCTAACTCAAACCCACAGTTTGGAGAGGTGTTTGGTCACTTAGCAACACCAGTTAGAGATCTAACTCAAACCCATAGTTTGGAGAGGTGTTTAATCACTTAGCAACACCCGTTAGAGATCTAACTCAAACCCACAGTTTGGAGAGGTGTTTGACCAATGAGACACCAGTTAGACCGCTCACTCAAACCCACAGTTTGGAGAGGTGTCTGTTCACTTAGCAACACCAGTTAGAGTTCTATCTCAAACCCACCGTTTGGAGAGGTGTTTGGTCACTTAGCAACACCAGTTAGAGTTCTATCTCAAACCCACAGTTTGGAGAGGTGTCTGGTCACTTAGCAACACCAGTTAGTGTTCTATCTCAAACCCACAGTTTGGAGAGGTGTTTGGTCACTTAGCAACACCAGTTAGACCTCTCACTCAAACCCACAGTTTGGAGAGGTGTTTGGTCACTTAGCAACACCAGTTAGACCTCTCACTCAAACCCACAGTTTGGAGAGGTGTTTGGTCACTTACCAACACCAGTTAGACCGCTCACTCAAACCCACAGTTTGGAGAGGTGTCTGGTCACTTAGCAACACCAGTTAGAGTTCTATCTCAAACCCACAGTTTGGAGAGGTGTCTGGTCACTTAGCAAAACCAGTTAGACCGCTCACTCAAACCCACATTTTGGAGAGGTGTCTGGTCACTTAGCAACACCAGTTAGAGTTCTATCTCAAACCCACAGTTTGGAGAGGTGTCTGGTCACTTAGCAACACCAGTTAGACCTCTCACTCAAACCCACAGTTTGGAGAGGTGTTTGGTCACTTAGCAACACCAGTTAGACCTCTCACTCAAACCCACAGTTTGGAGAGGTGTTTGGTCACTTACCAACACCAGTTAGACCGCTCACACAAACCCACAGTTTGGAGAGGTGTCTGGTCACTTAGCAACACCAGTTAGAGTTCTATCTCAAAACCACAGTTTGGAGAGGTGTCTGGTCACTTAGCAACACCAGTTAGACCGCTCACTCAAACCCACAGTTTGGAGAGGTGTCTGGTCACTTAGCAACACCAGTTAGAGTTCTATCTCAAACCCACAGTTTGGAGAGGTGTCTGGTCACTTAGCAACACCAGTTAGACCTCTCACTCAAACCCACAGTTTGGAGAGGTGTTTGGTCACTTAGCAACACCAGTTAGAGTTCTATCTCAAACCCACAGTTTGGAGAGGTGTCTGGTCTCTTAGCAACACCAGTTAGAGTTCTAACTCAAACCCACAGTTTGGAGAGGTGTTTGGTCACTTAGCAACACCAGTAAGAGATCTAACTCAAACCCATAGTTTGGAGAGGTGTTTAATCACTTAGCAACACCCGTTAGAGATCTAACTCAAACCCACAGTTTGGAGAGGTGTTTGACCAATGAGACACCAGTTAGACCGCTCACTCAAACCCACAGTTTGGAGAGGTGTCTGTTCACTTAGCAACACCAGTTAGAGTTCTATCTCAAACCCACCGTTTGGAGAGGTGTTTGGTCACTTAGCAACACCAGTTAGAGTTCTATCTCAAACCCACAGTTTGGAGAGGTGTCTGGTCACTTAGCAACACCAGTTAGTGTTCTATCTCAAACCCACAGTTTGGAGAGGTGTTTGGTCACTTAGCAACACCAGTTAGATCTCTCACTCAAACCCACAGTTTGGAGAGGTGTTTGGTCACTTACCAACACCAGTTAGACCGCTCACTCAAACCCACAGTTTGGAGAGGTGTCTGGTCACTTAGCAACACCAGTTAGAGTTCTATCTCAAACCCACAGTTTGGAGAGGTGTCTGGTCACTTAGCAACACCAGTTAGACCGCTCACTCAAACCCACAGTTTGGAGAGGTGTCTGGTCACTTAGCAACACCAGTTAGAGTTCTATCTCAAACCCACAGTTTGGAGAGGTGTCTGGTCACTTAGCAACACCAGTTAGACCTCTCACTCAAACCCACAGTTTGGAGAGGTGTTTGGTCACTTAGCAACACCAGTTAGACCTCTCACTCAAACCCACAGTTTGGAGAGGTGTTTGGTCACTTACCAACACCAGTTAGACCGCTCACACAAACCCACAGTTTGGAGAGGTGTCTGGTCACTTAGCAACACCAGTTAGAGTTCTATCTCAAAACCACAGTTTGGAGAGGTGTCTGGTCACTTAGCAACACCAGTTAGACCGCTCACTCAAACCCATAGTTTGGAGAGGTGTCTGGTCACTTAGCAACACCAGTTAGAGTTCTATCTCAAACCCACAGTTTGGAGAGGTGTCTGGTCACTTAGCAACACCAGTTAGACCTCTCACTCAAACCCACAGTTTGGAGAGGTGTTTGGTCGCTTAACAACACCAGTTAGAGTTCTATCTCAAACCCACAGTTTGGAGAGGTGTCTGGTCACTTAGCAACACCAGTTAGACCGCTCACTCAAACCCACAGTTTGGAGAGGTGTCTGGTCACTTAGCAACACCAGTTAGAGTTCTATCTCAAACCCACAGTTTGGAGAGGTGTCTGGTCACTTAGCAACACCAGTTAGACCTCTCACTCAAACCCACAGTTTGGAGAGGTGTTTGGTCACTTAGCAACACCAGTTAGAGTTCTATCTCAAACCCACAGTTTGGAGAGGTGTCTGGTCTCTTAGCAACACCAGTTAGAGTTCTATCTCAAACCCACAGTTTGGAGAGGTGTCTGGTCACTTAGCAACACCAGTTAGAGTTCTATCTCAAACCCACAGTTTGGAGAGGTGTTTGGTCACTTAGCAACACCAGTTAGACCGTTCACTGAAACCCACCGTTTGGAGAGGTGTTTGGTCACTTAGCAACACCAGTTAGAGTTCTAACTCAAACCCACAGTTTGGAGAGGTGTTTGGTCACTTAGCAACACCAGCTAGACTGCTCACTGAAACCCACAGTTTGGAGAGGTGTTTGGTCACTTAGCAACACCAGTTAGAGTTCTAACCACTAGGCTACCTGCCTCCTCTATACTCTAACCACTAGGCTACCTACCTCCTCTACACTCTAACCACTAGGCTACCTGCCTCCTCTATACTCTAACCACTAGGCTACCTGCCTCCTCTACACTCTAACCACTAGGCTACCTGCCTCCTCTACACTCTAACCACTAGGCTACCTACCTCCTCTACACTCTAACCACTAGGCTACCTGCCTCCTCTATACTCTAACCACTAGGCTACCTGCCTCCTCTACACTCTAACCACTAGGCTACCTGCCTCCTCACTTAGCAACACCAGTTAGAGTTCTATCTCAAACCCACAGTTTGGTGAGGTGTCTGGTCACTTAGCAACACCAGTTAGACCTCTCACTCAAACCCACAGTTTGGAGAGGTGTTTGGTCACTTAGCAACACCAGTTAGACCTCTCACTCAAACCCACAGTTTGGAGAGGTGTTTGGTCACTTACCAACACCAGTTAGACCGCTCACACAAACCCACAGTTTGGAGAGGTGTCTGGTCACTTAGCAACACCAGTTAGAGTTCTATCTCAAACCCACAGTTTGGAGAGGTGTTTGGTCACTTAGCAACACCAGTTAGACCGTTCACTGAAACCCACCGTTTGGAGAGGTGTTTGGTCACTTAGCAACACCAGTTAGAGTTCTAACTCAAACCCACAGTTTGGAGAGGTGTTTGGTCACTTAGCAACACCAGCTAGACTGCTCACTGAAACCCACAGTTTGGAGAGGTGTTTGGTCACTTAGCAACACCAGTTAGAGTTCTAACCACTAGGCTACCTGCCTCCTCTATACTCTAACCACTAGGCTACCTACCTCCTCTACACTCTAACCACTAGGCTACCTGCCTCCTCTATACTCTAACCACTAGGCTACCTGCCTCCTCTACACTCTAACCACTAGGCTACCTGCCTCCTCTACACTCTAACCACTAGGCTACCTACCTCCTCTACACTCTAACCACTAGGCTATCTGCCTCCTCTATACTCTAACCACTAGGCTACCTACCTCCTCTACACTCTAACCACTAGGCTACCTGCCTCCTCTATACTCTAACCACTAGGCTACCTGCCTCCTCTACACTCTAACCACTAGGCTACCTGCCTCCTCACTTAGCAACACCAGTTAGAGTTCTATCTCAAACCCACAGTTTGGAGAGGTGTCTGGTCACTTAGCAACACCAGTTAGACCTCTCACTCAAACCCACAGTTTGGAGAGGTGTTTGGTCACTTAGCAACACCAGTTAGACCTCTCACTCAAACCCACAGTTTGGAGAGGTGTGTGGTCACTTACCAACACCAGTTAGACCGCTCACACAAACCCACAGTTTGGAGAGGTGTCTGGTCACTTAGCAACACCAGTTAGAGTTCTATCTCAAAACCACAGTTTGGAGAGGTGTCTGGTCACTTAGCAACACCAGTTAGACCGCTCACTCAAACCCACAGTTTGGAGAGGTGTCTGGTCACTTAGCAACACCAGTTAGACCTCTCACTCAAACCCACAGTTTGGAGAGGTGTTTGGTCACTTAGCAACACCAGTTAGAGTTCTATCTCAAACCCACAGTTTGGAGAGGTGTCTGGTCTCTTAGCAACACCAGTTAGAGTTCTATCTCAAACCCACAGTTTGGAGAGGTGTCTGGTCACTTAGCAACACCAGTTAGAGTTCTATCTCAAACCCACAGTTTGGAGAGGTGTTTGGTCACTTAGCAACACCAGTTAGACCGTTCACTGAAACCCACCGTTTGGAGAGGTGTTTGGTCACTTAGCAACACCAGTTAGAGTTCTAACTCAAACCCACAGTTTGGAGAGGTGTTTGGTCACTTAGCAACACCAGTTAGACTGCTCACTGAAACCCACAGTTTGGAGAGGTGTTTGGTCACTTAGCAACACCAGTTAGAGTTCTAACCACTAGGCTACCTGCCTCCTCTATACTCTAACCACTAGGCTACCTACCTCCTCTACACTCTAACCACTAGGCTACCTGTCTCCTCTATACTCTAACCACTAGGCTACCTGCCTCCTCTACACTCTAACCACTAGGCTACCTGCCTCCTCTACACTCTAACCACTAGGCTACCTACCTCCTCTACACTCTAACCACTAGGCTATCTGCCTCCTCTATACTCTAACCACTAGGCTACCTACCTCCTCTACACTCTAACCACTAGGCTACCTGCCTCCTCTATACTCTAACCACTAGGCTACCTGCCTCCTCTACACTCTAACCACTAGGCTACCTGCCTCCTCTACACTCTAACCACTAGGCTACCTACCTCCTCTACACTCTAACCACTAGGCTATCTGCCTCCTCTACACTCTAACCACTAGGCTACCTACCTCCTCTACACTCTAACCACTAGGCTACCTACCTCCTCTACACTCTAACCACTAGGCTACCTACCTCCTCCACACTCTAACCACTAGGCTACCTACCTCCTCCACACTCTAACCACTAGGCTATCTGCCTCCTCTACACTCTAACCACTAGACCACCTACCTCCTCTACACTCTAACCACTAGGCTACCTACCTCCTCTACACTCTAACCACTAGGCTACCTACCTCCTCTACACTCTAACCACTAGGCTACCTACCTCCTCTACACTCTAACCACTAGGCTACCTACCTCCTCTACACTCTAACCACTAGGCTACCTACCTCCTCTACACTCTAACCACTAGGCTACCTACCTCCTCTACACTCTAACCACTAGGCTACCTACCTCCTCTACACTCTAACCACTGCCGCCCCCGTTTATAGTTCTTCTATTAGAAACATTTGAATTGGGTTCTGTCCATATAGGCCTATTTCCATGAGCTTAAAGGGTTAAAGAGATTAAAGAGTTAAATAGTTCACCCAATGGATAAGATAGGACAGGAATCCATGTTTTGGTTAAGTTTCCCTGTCACTGCTTCTAAACGCTAATATTTTAGCATTTGTGGCACAAATCCCATTCAAATCATGGGACTGTTAATATTAGCGTTTTTCGCGCATCATGTCGAAATCCAATGAAAGTATCTAAAAATGGATTGAATTGTGTTACATTTAATTTAATTGTCTAAAATTGCAGCTGACGTGAGGCTTGGGGTTGTTGGTTCCCTGCAGGTCGCCCCCCTCCGAGAGGTCCCAAGGCTGCAGTCCAGGGGGAGCAGCCCAAAGTCCTAGGCCCCCTGGAGAGGGTGTACCAGGAGATCGCCATCCTCAAGAAGCTGGACCATCTCAACATAGTCAAACTGGTGGAGGTGAGAGGAGAGCCTACCTCACTGTGTCTCTGATCAAGAAACCATAGGCCAAGTGTCAGTCTGTTTCACTGTGTCTGCCCAACGTCTGTGTTTGTACCCGGTAAAGAAACAATATTTCATTTCATTGTTATTTATTTAGCACAGGTAGTTCACTAGGTAAGCTGAAACGTAAGGTCAAAGAAGTGAGAGTAGAGTCTGTTTCACGGTGTCTGTCTCTAGTAAAGAAGCGAGCAAGGAGAATGTGAAGTGGAATCTTAAAGCAATTTAATTGACCTAAGAGGCCATGACAAATATGCATTTTAAGCTTCACCCAGCAAGACAACACTTTCATTGACAGTTGTTACTGTAGAAAACATTAGACATGCTGCCACCACAACAGAACTACAAAGAATGTCCATTTACCAGACATCAGCTACAGGCTTTTCATTCAGCACACAGTGTCATATATTGAGGGGAAGGCTGAAGGAGCGATGCTTATTTGGAGAGGAGACAGATGAAAGGGAATAGGGAGCTATTTGGGTTGCATGCTAAGCCTTGATGCTGCTAACCTCATCATACCTCCACAGAATACACAGCATGAACTACCTGTGTTCTAAACTCTATTCCCTATATATACACAGTATATATATATACCATATATAGACACAGTATATATATATATTCCCTATATACACAGTATATATATATATATATATTTCCTATATATACACAGTATATATATATATATATATTTCCTATATATACACAGTATATATATATATTCCCTATATACACAGTATATATATATATATATATTTCCTATATAGACACAGTATATATATATATATATTTCCTATATATACACAGTATATATATATATTCCCTATATACACAGTATATATATATATATATATTTCCTATATATACACAGTATATATATATATATATATTTCCTATATATACACAGTATATATATATATTCCCTATATATACAGTATATATATATATATTCCCTATATATACACAGTATATATATATATTCCCTATATATACAGTATATATATATATATATATATATTCCCTATATACACAGTATATACAGTGCCTTGCGAAAGTATTCGGCCCCCTTGAACTTTGCGACCTTTTTCCACATTTCAGGCTTCAAACATAAAGATATAAAACTGTATTTTTTGTGAAGAATCAACAACAAGTGGGACACAATCATGAAGTGGAACGACATTTATAGGATATTTCAAACTTTTTTAACAAATAAAAAACTGAAAAATTGGGCGTGCAAAATTATTCAGCCCCTTTACTTTCAGTGCAGCAAACTCTCTCCAGAAGTTCAGTGAGGATCTCTGAATGATCCAATGTTGACCTAAATGACTAATGATGATAAATACAATCCACCTGTGTGTAATCAAGTCTCCGTATAAATGCACCTGCACTGTGATAGTCTCAGAGGTCCGTTAAAAGCGCAGAGAGCATCATGAAGAACAAGGAACACACCAGGCAGGTCCGAGATACTAATTGTGAAGAAGTTTAAAGCCGGATTTGGATACAAAAAGATTTTCCAAGCTTTAAACATCCCAAGGAGCACTGTGCAAGCGATAATATTGAAATGGAAGGAGTATCAGACCACTGCAAATCTACCAAGACCTGGCCGTCCCTCTAAACTTTCAGCTCATACAAGGAGAAGACTGATCAGAGATGCAGCCAAGAGGCCCATGATCACTCTGGATGAACTGCAGAGATCTACAGCTGAGGTGGGAGACTCTGTCCATAGGACAACAATCTGTCGTATATTGCACAAATCTGGCCTTTATGGAAGAGTGGCAAGAAGAAAGCCATTTCTTAAAGATATCCATAAAAAGTGTTGTTTAAAGTTTGCCACAAGCCACCTGGGAGACACACCAAACATGTGGAAGAAGGTGCTCTGGTCAGATGAAACCAAATTTGAACTTTTTGGCAACAATGCAAAACGTTATGTTTGGCGTAAAAGCAACACAGCTGAACACACCATCCCCACTGTCAAACATGGTGGTGGCAGTATCATGGTTTGGGCCTGCTTTTCTTCAGCAGGGACAGGGAAGATGGTTAAAATTGATGGGAAGATGGATGGAGCCAAATACAGGACCATTCTGGAAGAAAACCTGATGGAGTCTGCAAAAGACCTGAGACTGGGACGGAGATTTGTCTTCCAACAAGACAATGATCCAAAACATAAAGCAAAATCTACAATGGAATGGTTCAAAAATAAACATATCCAGGTGTTAGAATGGCCAAGTCAAAGTCCAGACCTGAATCCAATCGAGAATCTGTGGAAAGAACTGAAAACTGCTGTTCACAAATGCTCTCCATCCAACCTCACTGAGCTCGAGCTGTTTTGCAAGGAGGAATGGGAAAACATTTCAGTCTCTCGATGTGCAAAACTGATAGAGACATACCCCAAGCGACTTACAGCTGTAATCGCAGCAAAAGTTGGCGCTACAAAGTATTAACTTAAGGGGGCTGAATAATTTTGCACGCCCAATTTTTCAGTTTTTGATTTGTTAAAAAAGTTTGAAATATCCTATAAATGTCGTTCCACTTCACGATTGTGTCCCACTTGTTGTTGATTCTTCACAAAAAAATACAGTTTTATATCTTTATGTTTGAAGCCTGAAATGTGGCAAAAGGTCGCAAAGTTCAAGGGGGCCGAATACTTTCGCAAGGCACTGTATATATATTCCCTATATATACACAGTATATATATATATATATATATTCCCTATATATACACAGTATATATATATATATATATATTCCCTATATATACACAGTATATATATATATATATATATTCCCTATATATACACAGTATATATATATATATATATATTCCCTATATATACACAGTATATATATATATATATATATTCCCTATATATACACAGTATATATATATATATATATATTCCCTATATATACACAGTATATATATATATATTCCCTATATATACACAGTATATATATATATTCCCTATATATACACAGTATATATATATATATATATTCCCTATATATACACAGTATATATATATATATATATATTCCCTATATATACACAGTATATATATATATATATATATTCCCTATATATACACAGTATATATATATATATATATTCCCTATATATACACAGTATATATATATATATATATATATATTCCCTATACACACAGTGCTTTAGGAAAGTATTCAGACCCCTTGACTTTTTCCACTTTGTTTTATCTTACAGCCTTGTTCTAAAATTGATTAAATAAAATAAAAAGATCAGCAATCTACACACAATACCCAATAATGACATCACAATACCCCATAATGACATCACAATACCCAATAATGACATCACAATACCCCATAATGACATCACAATACCCAATAGTGACAAAGATATATTTTTTGGGGTGCAAATTTATAAACACAAGAAACAGACATACCTTATTTACAGGAGTATTCTGTGCACTACACCGTGTGTAGCGAGCGCTATGAGACTTGAAATTGAGCTCAGGTGCATCCTGTTTCCATTGGTCATCCTTGAGATATTTCTACAACTTGATTGGAGTCCACCTGTTGTAAATTAAATTGATTGGACATGATTTGGAAAGGCACACACCTGTCTATATAAGGTCCTACAGCTGACAGTGCATGTCAGAGCAAAATCAAAGCCATGAGGTCGAAGGAATGGTCTGTAGAGCTCCGAGACAGGACTGTGTCGAAGCACCGATCTGGGGAATGGTACTTAAACATTTCTGCTGCATTGAAGGTCCCCAAGAACATAGTGGTCCCCATCATTCTCAAATGGTATTAGTTTGCCAAACTGAGAAATCGGGGGAGAAGGGCCTTGGTCAGGGAGGTGACCAAGAACCCGATGGTCACTCTGACAGAGTTCCAGAGTTCCTCTGTGGAGATGGGAGAACCTTCCAGAAGGACAACCTTCTCTGCAGCACTCCACCAATCGGTCCTTTATGGTGGAGTGGCCAGACGGAAGCCGCTCCTCAGTAAAAGGTACATGAGCACGCTTGGAGTTTGCCAAAAGGCATCAAAAGGACTCTCAGAACAAGAGAAACAAGATTATCTGGTCTGATATACCAAGCATCACATTTGGAGGAAACCTGGCACCATCCATACGGTGAAGCATGGTGGTGGCAGCATCATGCTGTGGGGATGTTGTTCATTGGAAGGGACTGGGAGACCAGTCAGGATCGAGGCAAAGATGAACTGAGCAAAGTACAGAGAGATCCTTAATGAAAACCTGCTTCGGAGCGCTCAGGCCCTCAGACTGGGGGGGAAGGTTCACCTTCCAACAGGACAACGACCCTAAGCACACAGCCAAGACAACGCAGGAGTGGCTTTTGGACAAGTCTCTGAATGTCCTTGAGTGGCCGAGCCAGAGCCCGGACTTGAACCCGATTGAACATCTCTGAAGAGACCTGAAAACAGCTGTGCAGCAACACTCCCAATCCAACCTGACAGAGCTTGAGTATGTTCTGCAGAGAAGAATGGGAGAAAGTCCTCAAATACAGGTGTGCCAAGCTTGTAGCGTCATACCCAAGAAGACTCAAGGCTGTAATTCCTGCCAAAGGTGCTTCAATAAAGTACTGAGTAAAGGGTCTGAATACTCCTTATTTCCGTTTCTAAAACCCGGTCATTATTATGGAGTATTGTGTGTAGATTTATGAGGGGGAAAAAACAACAACTATTTAATCCATTTTAGAATAAGGCTGTAACGTAACAAAATGCTGAAAAAAAAGTCAAAGGGGTCTGACTAGTTTCTGAAGGCACGGTGTAGTGCACTAGTTTCTGAAGGCACGGTGTAGTGCACTAGTTTCTGAAGGCACGGTGTAGTGCACTAGTTTCTGAAGGCACGGTGTAATGCACTAGTTTCTGAAGGCACGGTGTAGTGCACTAGTTTCTGAAGGCAAGGTGTAGTGCACTAGTTTCTGAAGGCACGGTGTAGTGCACTAGTTTCTGAAGGCACGGTGTAGTGCACTAGTTTCTGAAGGCACGGTGTAGTGCACTAGTTTCTGAAGGCACGGTGTAGTGCACTAGTTTCAGAAGGCACGGTGTAGTGCACTACGGTCAAAAGACGTGTAATATAGGGGATAGAGTACCATTTTGGGACGTGACCAATCATTGCGCTGCTAACCACAGTGTCTTATGTGAAGGAGATATATATTTAGGAGAGACCAAGGAGAGACGGACAGAACGCACCGCGCTGATGCACTCGTCTCCCCAGTGACATCATCAGAGTGCTCTTCAATCACTGGCAGATGGCGGGGGGGCTCCCAGACTTATTTGGGGTGCCTCATCAGGGCCTGATGGAGGGCCGGGTGGGTGGAGGGCATCGAGAGGGCTGGAGTCAGTAGGAGGTATCATGCCAGCCAGTCATAATGAGTTACAGTGAAAGGAGGGGAGGGTGGAGGCGCGGAGATGGAGATGGGATGGAGTCAGTGGGTGGCCATGGGTACCTCTGGGGCTCCCAGCATCGCTGTACCAGTCAGTCATAATAAGTTACAGTGAAAGTGGAGCTCTTCTCTTAGTGTTTCACTCTACAGCCTCATCCCAGAGCAACCAGCCACTCCCACTCCTCCTGTCCTCCTCTCTCCATCTCCTCCTGTCCTCCTGTCCTCCTCTCTTCATCTCCTCCTGTCCCCTCTCTCCATCTCCTCCTGTCCTCTTCTCTCCATCTCCTCCTATCATCCTCTCTCCATCTCCTCCTGTCCTCCTCTCTTCATCTCCTCCTGTCCTCCTCTCTTCATCTCCTCCTGTCCCCTCTCCCCATCTCTTCCTGTCCTCCTATCTCCATCTCCTCCTGTCCCCCTCTCTCCATCTCCTCCTGTCCTCCTCTCTTCATCTCCTCCTGTCCTCCTCTTTCCATCTCCTCCTGTCCTCCTCTCCCCATCTCCTCCTGTCCTCCTCTCTCCATCTCCTCCTGTCCTCCTCTCCCCATCTCCTCCTGTCCTCCTCTCTCCATCTCCTCCTGTCCTCCTCTCCCCATCTCATCATCTCCTCCTGTCCTCCTCTCCCCATCTCCTCCTGTCCTCCTCTCTCCATCTCCTCCTGTCCTCCTCTCTCCATCTCCTCCTGTCCTCCTCACCCCATCTCCTCCTGTCCTCCTCTCTCCATCTCCTCCTGTCCTCCTCTCCCCATCTCCTCCTGTCCTCCTCTCTCCATCTCCTCCTGTCCTCCTCTCCCCATCTCCT
>NC_048574.1:7817675-7830175 GCF_013265735.2 Oncorhynchus mykiss | reverse complement strand
CCGGTACAGAGTCAATGTGGAGGCTATATACAGGGGGTACCTGTACAGGGTCAATGTGGAGGCTATATACAGGGTGTACCGGTACAGAGTCAATGTGGAGGCTATATACAGGGTATTACGGTACAGAGTCAGTGTGGAGGCTATATACAGGGTATTACGGTACAGAGTCAATGTGGAGGCTATATACAGGGTATTACGGTACAGAGTCAATGTGGAGGCTATATACAGGGTATTACGGTACAGAGTCAATGTGGAGGCTATATACAGGGTATTACGGTACAGAGTCAATGTGGAGACTATATACAGGGTATTACGGTACAGAGTCAATGTGGAGGCTATATACAGGGTATTACGGTACAGAGTCAGTGTGGAGGCTATATACAGGGTATTACGGTACAGAGTCAGTGTGGAGGCTATATACAGGGGGTACCGGTACAGAGTCATTGTGGAGGCTATATACAGGGTATTACGGTACAGAGTCAATGTGGAGGCTATATACAGGGTATTACGGTACAGAGTCAATGTGGAGACTATATACAGGGTATTACGGTACAGAGTCAATGTGGAGGCTATATACAGGGTATTACTGTACAGAGTCAGTGTGGAGGCTATATACAGGGTATTACGGTACAGAGTCAGTGTGGAGGCTATATACAGGGGGTACCGGTACAGAGTCAGTGTGGAGGCTATATACAGGGTATTACGGTACAGAGTCAGTGTGGAGGCTATATACAGGGTATTACGGTACAGAGTCAGTGTGGAGGCTATATACAGGGGGTACCGGTACAGAGTCAGTGTGGAGGCTATATACAGGGTATTACGGTACAGAGTCAACGTGGAGGCTATATACAGGGTATTACGGTACAGAGTCAATGTGGAGACTATATACAGGGTATTACGGTACAGAGTCAATGTGGAGGCTATATACAGGGTATTACGGTACAGAGTCAGTGTGGAGGCTATATACAGGGTATTACGGTACAGAGTCAATGTGGAGGCTATATACAGGGTATTACGGTACAGAGTCAATGTGGAGGCTATATACAGGGGGTACCGGTACAGAGTCAATGTGGAGGCTATATACAGGGGGTACCTGTACAGGGTCAATGTGGAGGCTATATACAGGGTGTACCGGTACAGAGTCAATGTGGAGGCTATATACAGGGTATTACGGTACAGAGTCAATGTGGAGGCTATATACAGGGTGTACCGGTACAGAGTCAATGTGGAGGCTATATACAGGGTATTACGGTACAGAGTCAGTGTGGAGACTATATACAGGGTATTACGGTACAGAGTCAATGTGGAGGCTATATACAGGGTACTATGGTACAGAATCAATGTGGAGGCTATATACAGGGTGTACCGGTACAGAGTCAATGTGGAGGCTATATACAGGGGGTACCGGTACAGGGTCAATGTGGAGACTATATACAGGGGGTACCGGTACAGAGTCAATGTGGAGGCTATATACAGGGGGGTACCGGTACAGAGTCAATGTGGAGGTTATATACAGGGGGTACCGGTACAGAGTCAGTGTGGAGGCTATATACAGGGTATTACGGTACAGGGTCAATGTGGAGGCTATATACAGGGTATTACGGTACAGAGTCAGTGTGGAGGCTATATACAGGGTATTACGGTACAGAGTCAGTGTGGCTACTATATACAGGGTATTACGGTACAGAGTCAGTGTGGAGGCTATATACAGGGGGTACCGGTACAGAGTCAGTGTGGAGGCTATATACAGGGTATTACGGTACAGAGTCAATGTGGAGGCTGTATACAGGGTATTATGGTACAGAGTCAATGTGGAGGCTATATACAGGGGGTACCGGTACAGAGTCTATGTGGAGGCTATATACAGGGGGTACCTGTACAGGGTCAATGTGGAGGCTATATACAGGGTGTACCGGTACAGAGTCAATGTGGAGGCTATATACAGAGTATTACGGTACAGAGTCAATGTGGAGGCTATATACAGGGTGTACCGGTACAGAATCAATGTGGAGGCTATATACAGGGGGTACCGGTACAGGGTCAATGTGGAGACTATATACAGGGGGTACCGGTACAGAGTCAATGTGGAGGCTATATACAGGGTATTACGGTACAGAGTCAATGTGGAGGCTATATACAGGGTGTACCGGTACAGAGTCAATGTGGAGGCTATATACAGGGTATTACGGTACAGAGTCAGTGTGGAGACTATATACAGGGTATTACGGTACAGAGTCAATGTGGAGGCTATATACAGGGGGTACCGGTACAGAGTAAATGTGGAGGCTATATACAGGGTATTACGGTACAGAGTCAGTGTGGAGACTATATCAGGGTATTACGGTACAGAGTCAATGTGGAGGCTATATACAGGGGGTACCGGTACAGAGTCAATGTGGAGACTATATACAGGGTATTACGGTACAGAGTCAATGTGGAGGCTATATACAGGGTGTACCGGTACAGAATCAATGTGGAGGCTATATACAGGGGGTACCGGTACAGGGTCAATGTGGAGACTATATACAGGGGGTACCGGTACAGAGTAAATGTGGAGGCTATATACAGGGTATTACGGTACAGAGTCAATGTGGAGGCTATATACAGGGGGTACCGGTACAGAGTCAATGTGGAGGCTATATACAGGGTATTACGGTACAGAGTCAATGTGGAGGCTATATACAGGGTGTACCGGTACAGAATCAATGTGGAGGCTATATACAGGGGGTACCGGTACAGGGTCAATGTGGAGACTATATACAGGGGGTACCGGTACAGAGTCAATGTGGAGGCTATATACAGGGTATTACGGTACAGAGTCAATGTGGAGGCTATATACAGGGTGTATCGGTACAGAGTCAATGTGGAGGCTATATACAGGATATTACGGTACAGAGTCAGTGTGGAGACTATATACAGGATATTACGGTACAGAGTCAATGTGGAGGCTATATACAGGGGGTACCGGTACAGAGTCAATGTGGAGGCTATATACAGGGTATTACGGTACAGAGTCAATGTGGAGGCTATATACAGGGTATTACGGTACAGAGTCAATGTGGAGACTATATACAGGGTGTTACGGTACAGAGTCAATGTGGAGGCTATATACAGGGTATTACGGTACAGAGTCAATGTGGAGACTATATACAGGGTGTACCGGTACAGAGTCAATGTGGAGGCTATATACAAGGGTACCGGTACAGAGTCAATGTGGAGACTATATACAGGGGGTACCGGTACAGAGTCAATGTGGAGGCTATATACAGGGGGTACCGGTACAGAGTCCATGTGGAGACTATACACAGGGGGTACCGGTACAGAGTCAATGTGGAGACTATATACAGGGGGGTACAGAGTCAATGTGGAGACTATATACAGGGGGGTACAGAGTCAATGTGGAGACTATATACAGGGGGGTTCCGGTACAGAGTCAATGTGGAGGCTATATACAGGGGGTACCGGTACAGAGTCAATGTGGAGGCTATATACAGGGGGTACCGGTACAGAGTCAATGTGGAGGCTATATACAGGGGGTACAGAGTCCTTGTGGAGACTATATACAGGGAGTACCGGTACAGAGTCAATGTGGAGGCTATATACAGGGGGTACCGGTACCGTGTCCATGTGGAGGCTATATACAGGGGGTACCGGTACAGAGTCCATGTGGAGACTATATACAGGGGTGTACCGGTACAGAGTCAATGTGGAGACTATATACAGGGGGGTACAGAGTCAATATGGAGACTATATACAGGGGGTACCGGTACAGAGTCAATGTGGAGACTATATACAGGGGGGTACAGAGTCAATGTGGAGACTATATACAGGGGGGTTCCGGTACAGAGTCAATATGGAGACTATATACAGGGGGTACCGGTACAGAGTCAATGTGGAGGCTATTTACAGGGGGTACCGGTACAGAGTCAATGTGGAGGCTATATACAGGGGGTACCGGTACAGAGTCAATGTGGAGGCTATATACAGGGGGTACAGAGTCCATGTGGAGACTATATACAGGGGGTACCGGTACAGAGTCAATGTGGAGGCTATATACAGGGGGGTACAGAGTCAATGTGGAGACTATATACAGGGGGGTACAGAGTCAATGTGGAGACTATATACAGGAGGGTACAGAGTCAATGTGGAGGCTATATACAGGGGGGTACAGAGTCAATGTGGAGACTATATACAGGGGGGTACAGAGTCAATGTGGAGACTATATACAGGGGGGTACAGAGTCAATATGGAGACTATATACAGGGGGGTACAGAGTCAATGTGGAGACTATATACAGGGGGTACCGGTACAGAGTCAATGTGGAGACTATATACAGGGGGGTACAGAGTCAATGTGGAGACTATATACAGGGGGGTACAGAGTCAATGTGGAGGCTATATACAGGGGGGTACAGAGTCAATGTGGAGACTATATACAGGGGGGTACAGAGTCAATGTGGAGACTATATACAGGGGGTACCGGTACAGAGTCAATGTGGAGACTATATATAGGGTATTACGGTACAGAGTCAGTGTGGAGACTATATACAGGATATTACGGTACAGAGTCAATGTGGAGGCTATATACAGGGGGTACCGGTACAGAGTCAATGTGGAGGCTATATACAGGGTATTACGGTACAGAGTCAATGTGGAGGCTATATACAGGGTATTACTGTACAGAGTCAATGTGGAGACTATATACAGGGTGTTACGGTACAGAGTCAATGTGGAGGCTATA
The DNA here is from genome assembly GCF_013265735.2 of Oncorhynchus mykiss. Taxonomy (NCBI): domain Eukaryota; kingdom Metazoa; phylum Chordata; class Actinopteri; order Salmoniformes; family Salmonidae; genus Oncorhynchus; species Oncorhynchus mykiss. The sequence goes on along the minus strand of NC_048574.1, from coordinate 7,825,435 downwards.
TACAGGGTATTACGGTACAGAGTCAATGTGGAGACTATATACAGGGTGTACCGGTACAGAGTCAATGTGGAGGCTATATACAAGGGTACCGGTACAGAGTCAATGTGGAGACTATATACAGGGGGTACCGGTACAGAGTCAATGTGGAGGCTATATACAAGGGGTACCGGTACAGAGTCAATGTGGAGACTATATACAGGGGGGGTACAGAGTCAATGTGGAGACTATATACAGGGGGGTACAGAGTCAATGTGGAGACTATATACAGGGGGGTACCGGTACAGAGTCAATGTGGAGGCTATATACATGGGGTACCGGTACAGAGTCAATGTGGAGGCTATATACAGGGGGTACCGGTACAGAGTCAATGTGGAGGCTATATACAGGGGGTACCGGTACAGAGTCCATGTGGAGACTATATACAGGGGGTACCGGTACAGAGTCAATGTGGAGACTATATACAGGGGGGTACAGAGTCAATGTGGAGACTATATACAGGGGGGTACAGAGTCAATGTGGAGACTATATACAGGGGGGTTCCGGTACAGAGTCAATGTGGAGGCTATATACAGGGGGTACCGGTACAGAGTCAATGTGGAGGCTATATACAGGGGGTACCGGTACAGAGTCAATGTGGAGGCTATATACAGGGGGTACAGAGTCCTTGTGGAGACTATATACAGGGAGTACCGGTACAGAGTCAATGTGGAGGCTATATACAGGGGGTACCGGTACCGTGTCCATGTGGAGGCTATATACAGGGGGTACCGGTACAGAGTCCATGTGGAGACTATATACAGGGGTGTACCGGTACAGAGTCAATGTGGAGACTATATACAGGGGGGTACAGAGTCAATATGGAGACTATATACAGGGGGTACCGGTACAGAGTCAATGTGGAGGCTATTTACAGGGGGTACCGGTACAGAGTCAATGTGGAGGCTATATACAGGGGGTACCGGTACAGAGTCAATGTGGAGGCTATATACAGGGGGTACAGAGTCCATGTGGAGACTATATACAGGGGGTACCGGTACAGAGTCAATGTGGAGGCTATATACAGGGGGGTACAGAGTCAATGTGGAGACTATATACAGGGGGGTACAGAGTCAATGTGGAGACTATATACAGGAGGGTACAGAGTCAATGTGGAGGCTATATACAGGGGGGTACAGAGTCAATGTGGAGACTATATACAGGGGGGTACAGAGTCAATGTGGAGACTATATACAGGGGGTACCGGTACAGAGTCAATGTGGAGACTATATACAGGGGGGTGCAGAGTCCATGTGGAGACTATATACAGGGGGGTACAGAGTCAATATGGAGACTATATACAGGGGGGTACAGAGTCAATGTGGAGACTATATACAGGGGGTACCGGTACAGAGTCAATGTGGAGACTATATACAGGGGGGTACAGAGTCAATGTGGAGACTATATACAGGGGGGTACAGAGTCAATGTGGAGGCTATATACAGGGGGGTACAGAGTCAATGTGGAGACTATATACAGGGGGGTACAGAGTCAATGTGGAGACTATATACAGGGGGTACCGGTACAGAGTTAATGTGCTGGGGCACCGGTTAGTCCAGGTAATTGACATAAATATGTACATGTAGGTAGAGTTATTAAAGTGACTATGCATAGATAATAAACAGAGAGTAGCAGCAGGGTAAAAGAGGAGGGGGCAATGCAGTCTGGGTATCCCTTTGATTAGCTGTTCAGCAGTCTTATGACTTGGGGGTAGAAGCTGTTAAAGAGCCTCTTGGACCTCGACTTGGCGCTCCGGTACCGCTTTCCGTGCGGTAGCATAGAGACCAGTCTATGATTAGGGTGGCTGGAATCTTTGACAATTTTTAGGGCCTTCGTCTGGCACCGCCTGGTATAGAGGTCCTGGATGGCAGGAAGCGTGGCCCCAGTGATGTACTGGCCCGTACGCATTACCCTCTGTAGTGCCTTGCGGTCAGAGGCTGAGCAGTTACCGTACCAGGCAGTGATGCAACCAATAGTCAGTCAGCCTGTGTCTGTCTGTCGCTCTCTCGCTCTCTCTCTCGTTCTCTCTCTCTCTCTTGCTCTCTGTGTCTCTGTCTCCTTCTCTCGCTCTCTGTGTCTCTGCCTCTGCCTCTCTCTCTCTCGCTCTCTCTGTGTCCATCTGTCTGTCTCTTTCTCTGTCTGTCCATCTGTCTGTGTGACAGCTAGAGAGACTGACTGGATTGACAGTCTCTCTGTGTCTCTGTCTGTCTCTGTCTGTTGGTCAGTCAGTCAGTCAGACAGACAGACTGTCTCTCTAGCTATCTCTTCAGACAGACAGACAGTCTCTCTAGCTATCTCTTCAGTCAGACAGACAGACAGACAGACAGTCTCTCTAGCTATCTCGTCAGTCAGACAGACAGACAGTCTCTATAGCTATCTCGTCAGTCAGACAGACAGACAGTCTCTCTAGCTATCTCTTCAGTCAGACAGACAGTCTCTCTAGCTATCTCTTCAGTCAGTCAAACAGACAGACAGTCTCTCTAGCTATCTCGTCAGACAGACAGACAGACACAGTCTCTCTAGCTATCTCTTCAGTCAGACAGACATAGAGTCTCGCTAGCTATCTCTTCCTCGCTCTCTCTATATACCCCTCCCAAATGGGCTTTATTGGCATGGAAAACATGTTTACATTGCCAAAGCAAGTAAACAAACAAATTCACAGTAAACATTACACACACAAACGTTTCAAAATAATAATGTTTAAAATGTTATTGTTAGCTATGTACTATGTTATCTCTCTCTCTCTCTACCTATCTGTGGGTTGGTTCCTGCGGTGATCCCAGTCCAGTGATGGAGGTCCCTACAGACAGCCCCTTCACTGAGGACCAGACACGCCTCTACTTCAGAGACATCGTCTTGGGCATGGAGTACTGTGAGTACTACCATTCTACTCCTTCCTCTCCTTTCCCCCTCGTACATACAGTACTGTATATACCGCTACATCATTGAGTTGCAGCAGAGGCTTACACTGAGCTACCAGACTGCCAGACTGCCTGACTACCAGACTGCCTGACTACCAGACTGCCTGACTGCCTGACTACCAGACTGCCTGACTGCCAGACTGCCTGACTGCCAGACTGCCTGACTACCAGACTGCCAGACTGCCAGACTGCCTGACTACCAGACTGCCAGACTGCCTGACTACCAGACTGCCTGACTACCAGACTGCCTGACTTTCTGACTACCAGACTGCCTGACTACCAGACTGCCTGACTACCAGACTGCCTGACTGCCAGACTGCCTGACTGCCAGACTGCCTGACTGCCTGACTGCCAGACTGACTGACTGACTATCAGACTGCCTGACTACCAGACTGCCTGACTGCCAGACTGCCTGACTACCAGACTGCCTGACTACCAGACTGCCTGACTGCCTGACTACCAGACTGCCTGACTACCAGACTGCCTGACTGCCAGACTGCCAGACTATCTGACTGCCAGACTATCAGACTGCCTGACTACCAGACTGCCTGACTACCAGACTGCCTGACTATCAAACTGCCTGACTATCATACTGCCTGACTATCAGACTGCCTGACTGCCAGACTATCAGGCTGACTGACTGCCAGACTATCATACTGACTGACTATCAGACTGCCTGACTGCCAGACTGCCTGACTGCCAGACTGCCTGACTATCAGACTGCCTGACTGCCAGACTATCAGGCTGACTGACTGCAAGACTATCATACTGACTGACTATCAGACTGCCTGACTGCCAGACTGCCTGACTATCAGGCTGACTGACTGCCAGACTATCATACTGACTGACTATCAGACTGCCTGACTACCAGACTGCCAGACATCATAATCTCAGTGGAGAAGAGGAGCCAGCCTCCATCACTGAACAGGGTAAAACAGTGTGCCTGGTAGACTTGAGTCTCCATTTCCCCCTCGCTCTGTGTTTTCCCCCTCAGCCCTCGTCTAGCTACCCTCCAGCCACAGTATGTTCAGGTCCTAAAGGACTTTCTCTCTTCTGGTGTGTCAGACTGTCACACACAATCTCCCCCTCAGTGCTATTGAGCTCATAGCCAATCAGGAGCTTCAGTATTGAGCTTATAGCCAATCAGGATGTTTAATGTTGAGCTTATAGCCAATCAGTATGTTTAGTGTTGAGGTTATCGCCAATCAGGAGCTTCAGTATTGAGCTTATAGCCAATCAGGATGTTTAGTGTTGAGCGTAGAGACAATCAGGATGTTTAGTGTTGAGTTTATAGCCAATCAGGATGTTTAGTGTTGAGCTTATAGCCAATCAGGGGTTTTCTAAGGCTGATGTCCTATATTAGACTGAGGGGTATCTGGCTCACAGGGCTATTAGCATAATCAATAGGTGAACTGTACTGTAGTACCATGGTAGGATGGGTTACAGTATGTTGTGTCCTGTATGCTCTCTAAGTATGCAGCGTGTGCTCTGTAGGCTATGGCAGAGCTTGGGCTATGTTGTGTAACATATAGGAAGTGGATAATGCCTACAGGAAGTATTCACCTCCGTAATAGCATGGCTACTAGTATCACGTAGGATAAGCAATATGCTTCACATTGTTTACGGCAGGTAGCCTAGTGGTTAGAGCTTCGGGCCAGTAACTGAAAGGTCTCTGGATCGAATCCCAGAGCTGACAAGGTAAACATCTGTTTTTCTGCCCCTGAACAAGGCAGTTAACCCACTGTTCCTAGCCAGTTAACCCACTGGTCCTAGGCCAGTTAACCCACTGGTCCTAGGCCAGTTAACCCACTGGTCCTAGGCCAGTTAACCCACTGGTCCTAGGCCAGTTAACCCACTGTTCCTAGGCCAGTTAACCCACTGTTCCTAGGCCAGTTAACCCACTGGTCCTAGCCAGTTAACCCACTGGTCCTAGGCCAGTTAACCCACTGTTCCTAGCCAGTTAACCCACTGTTCCTAGCCAGTTAACCCACTGTTCCTAGCCAGTTAACCCACTGTTCCTAGGCCAGTTAACCCACTGTTCCTAGCCAGTTAACCCACTGTTCCTAGCCAGTTAACCCACTGTTCCTAGGCCAGTTAACCCACTGTTCCTAGCCAGTTAACCCACTGGTCCTAGGCCAGTTAACCCACTGTTCCTAGCCAGTTAACCCACTGTTCCTAGCCAGTTAACCCACTGTTCCTAGCCAGTTAACCCACTGTTCCTAGCCAGTTAACCCACTGTTCCTAGCCAGTTAACCCACTGGTCCTAGGCCAGTTAAGCCACTGTTCCTAGCCAGTTAACCCACTGTTCCTAGCCAGTTAACCCACTGGTCCTAGGCCAGTTAACCCACTGTTCCTAGGCCAGTTAACCCACTGTTCCTAGCCAGTTAACCCACTGGTCCTAGGCCAGTCAACCCACTGTTCCTAGGCCAGTTAACCCACTGTTCCTAGGCCAGTTAACCCACTGTTCCTAGCCAGTTAACCCACTGTTCCTAGGCCAGTTAACCCACTGGTCCTAGGCCAGTTAACCCACTGGTCCTAGGCCAGTTAACCCACTGGTCCTAGGGAATCGGTTGTAAATACGAATTTGTTCTTAACTGACTTGCCTAGTTAAATAAATGTTAGTTTTCTAATGAGGCGACTCACCAGCTTAGAGCAATGTTCTTGTTTGGCCCTTTAATGCATGACTCACATTTTGGCCCTTTAATGCAGGACTCACAGATTGGCCCTTTAATGCATGACTCACAGATTGGCCCTTTAGTGCATGACTCACAGATTGGCCCTTTAATGAATGACTCACAGATTTACAGCACTTACTTTCTCTCTAAAATGTGTTATGACATTGATGTGAATTTAATGATCGTTTTACATTTTAGTCGTTTAGCAGACGCTCTCATCCACAATCTGCATGTGACCTTGAGCACTTAATTCAAGGCACTTAATTCAAAGCGCTTAATTCAAGGCGCTTAATTCAAGGCGCTTAATTCAAGGCGCTTAATTCAAGGCGCTTAATTCAAGGCGCTTAATTCAAGGCGCTTAATTCAAGGCGCTTAATTCAAGGCGCTTAATTCAAGGCGCTTAATTCAAGGCGCTTAATTCAAGGCGCTTAATTCAAGGCGCTTAATTCAAGGCGCTTAATTAAAGGCACTTAATTCAAGGCTCTTAATTCAAGGCGCTTAATTCAAGGCGCTTAATTCAAGGCGCTTAATTCAAGGCACTTAATTCAAGGCACTTAATTCAAGGCACTTAATTCAAGGCACTTAATTCAAGGCACTTAATTCAAGGCACTTAATTCAAGGCACTTAACCCTAATTGCTCCTGTTCGTTGTTCTGGATAAGAGCATCTGCTAAATTACTTAAATGTCAAAAGTTAGTGTGTCTCTTCGTGTGTGTGAAGAGCTGCAGTATAGCTTAGTATCAGTCACCCTGTACGTACTCACAATGTTTCTGTAGCATAGAAATCAACCCCAAGGTCAAGCCATTCATGTCTTCACTGTTCAATCATTAATCTGGGGAGCGACCGGCGTCACATCACATCTGTTGTTACAGCAGTCACTGCCAGGCAGCAGCACGGTGCATCACATCTGTGTGTGGGTGTTTACAGCAGTCACTGCCAGGCAGCAGTAATCAGACCTTTCTTCTGAAACTCGTCAGTCTATTCTTGTTCTGAGAAATGAAGGCTATTCCATGTGAGAAATTGCCAAGAAACTGAAGATCTCGTACAACGCTGTGTACTAATCCCTTCACAGAACAGAGCAAACTGGCTCTAACCAGAATAGAAAGAGTGGGAGGCCCCGGTGCACAACTGAGCAAGAGGACAAGTACATTAGAGTGTCTAGTTTGAGAAACAGATGCCTCACATCCCGGAGTCGCCTCTTAATTGTTGACATTGAGACTGGTGTTTTGCAGGTACTATTTAATGAAGCTGCCGGTTGAGGACTTGTGAGGCATTGGTTTCTCAAAGTAGACACTGTAATGTACTTGTCCTCTTGCTCAGTTGTGCAACGGGGCCTCCCACTCCTCTCTAGTGGGAGACATTTGCTCTGTTATGTGAAGGGAGTGGTACACAGCGTTGTACGAGATCTTCAGTTTCTTGACAATTTCTCTCATGGAATAGCCTTCATTTCTCAGAACAAGAATAGACTGACGAGTTTCAGAAGAAAGTTATTTGTTTCTGGTCATTTTGAGCCTGTAATCGAACCCACAAATGCTGATGCTCCAGACACTCAGCTAGTGTAAAGAAGGCCAGTATAATTGCTTCTTTAATCAGCACAACAGTTTTCAGCTGTGCTAACATAATTCTAAAAAGGTTTTCTAATGATCAATTAGCCTTTTAAAGTTATAAACTTGGATTAGCTAACACAACGCGCCATTGGAACACAGGAGTGATGGTTGCTGTTTTAATGGGCCTCTGTACACCTATGTAGATATTCCATAAAAAATATGACGTTTCCAGGTACAATAGTCATTTACAACATTAACAATGTCTACCTACGGTGTATGTCTGATCAATTTGATGTTATTTTAATGGCCCAAAAAAAATGCTTTTCTTTCAAAAACAAGGACGTTTCTAAGTGTCCCCAAACTTTTAAACAGTAGTGTACACATTCATGAGTGTAAATTGCTAGAGATGAAAGCGTCTACTAAATGGTACATATTGTTATTGAACTTGAGGGTTTTGAGACTTCTTTTGCTACATTATGCTCTAATGAACACGCCCCTGCTGCCCCCCCTGGTTGATTAGGACGTCTTCTTCTCTGCCTGGTAGTAGTAGAAGAAGATTCTTTTTTTTAAAGAATAACTAGA
>NC_048574.1:7807675-7815175 GCF_013265735.2 Oncorhynchus mykiss | reverse complement strand
ACAGAAATTTCAAAATAATAAAGACATGACAAATGTCATATTATCCATATACAGTCTCTCTCTCTCTCTCTCTGTCTCTCTCTCTGTCTCTCTCTCTCTCTCTCTCTCTCTCTCTGTCTCTCTGTCTCTCTCTCTCTGTGTGTCTCTCTCTGTCTCTCTCTCTCTCTCTCTCTCTCTCTCTCTCTCTCTCTCTCTCTCTCTCTGTTTCTCTCTCTGTCTCTCTCTCCCCTTCCTCTCCCCCTCTCCCCCTCTCTCTCTCTCTCTCTCTCTCTCTCTCTGTTTCTCTCTCTGTCTCTCTCTCCCCTCCCTCTCCCCCTCTCTCCCTCTCTCTCCCATCTCCCTCTCTCCCCCTCTCTCTCCCCTCTCCCTCTCTCTCTCCTCTCCCTCTCTCCTCTCCCTCTTTCCTCTCCCTCTTTCCTCTCTTCTCTCCCTCTCTCTCTCCTCTCCCTCGCTCTCTTTGTCTCTCTTTCTCTCCGTTTCCCTCCCTGCATGTTGATTTAGCAACAAGCGTCAGGCAGCAAGGAGAGGAGAGGAGAGGAGAGGAGAGGAGAGGAGAGGAGAAGCAACACAGCAGCTGCAGCAGCTCTCTCTCTCTCTCTCTCTCTCTCTCGCTCTCTCTCTCTCTCCTTCAGTGTGCTGCTTTGACTGACTGCTTCTATTTAATCTACCCACACACTTTTTAAAATAACTCATTCATTTTCAGGACTATTTTCTGGGTAATCCCCCAATGGCAGTTTTATTTGATGGGTTTGGTCAGGAACAGGCAGAACTGTATGAGACTGACTACTGTAGACCAGTGGTTCCCAAACTCCTCCACCTCTGGGGGCAGGTTGACTTGTTTTGCCCTATCATTATACAGCTGACTGAAATACGCTGCTGTAGGCTGCTAGCCTTCCTTTTGGCTGTCTGACGTCAAGGAACATGTGCTGTACAAGTGTCTCTCCTGTTCTGATTAGCCCAGTAGTCCTTGAGTGATTAGTAATCCCCGAGCCTCGTTGAAGAGCGAACGCTGTACGCTGCTCATTGACATTTACATATTCTATATACAGCAGCACAAACACTTCTACAGTCTAAATTATTTGATTTTCAGACACTCCCATGTCACTGGAAGATGTTTAAAAGCAGGTTGTGTTGATGATGGACACAGAACCATTTCCCATGAGCATTAGCAGTATGACATTAGGAGAGAGAGAGAGAAAGACTACTCTGCAGGTTGGGTTGATGATGGACACAGAACCATTTCCCATGAGCATTAGCAGTATGACATTAGGAGAGAGAGAAAGACTACTCTGCAGGTTGGGTTGATGATGGACACAGAACCATTTCCCATGAGCATTAGCAGTATGACATTAGGAGAGAGAGAAAGACTACTCTGCAGGTTGTGTTGATGATGGACACAGAACCATTTCCCATGAGCATTAGCAGTATGACATTAGGAGAGAGAGAAAGACTACTCTGCAGGTTGTGTTGATGATGGACACAGAACCATTTCCCATGAGCATTAGCAGTATGACATTAGGAGAGAGAGAGAGAAAGACTACTCTGCAGGTTGGGTTGATGATGGACTATGAATGTTGGGTGCTTGTCTATCTGTCTGTATCTACCTGTCTATACTGTCTGTCCGTCTGCTACTGTTTATAGTGATACATCTCCTCCAACCCTTCTACTGCTACTGTTTTTCAGGCATTGGACGTATGGGCCATGGGAGTAACTCTCTACTGCTTTGTGTTTGGGAAGGTAAGCCAACAGTCCATTTTTACTCCTCTTGTTACTTCCTCCCAGCATGCCCACAACTTGCTTGTTTAGTGACATTCTCTGGAAGAAGTGTTTCTCTCGTGTACCTCTATTGGTGATGAAATATTGATGAAATGGCGGACAATATGAAAATAAACTATTTGAACCGACACCGTTTGGTTTGGGTCAGCACGATTGTGTTGTAGAGACAGAGACTGTAACATGGACCGTGTTGTATTGTTGAAGAGACAGAGACTGTAACATGGATCGTGTTGTATTGTTGTAGAGACAGAGACTGTAACATGGTCCGTGTTGTATTGTTGAAGAGACAGAGACTGTAACATGGACCGTGTTGTATCGTTGTAGAGACAGAGACTGTAACATGGACCGTGTTTTATTGTAAAGGAAGAGACTGTAACATGGTCCGTGTTGTATTGTTGTAGAGACAGAGACTGTAACATGGTCCGTGTTGTATTGTTGAAGAGACAGAGACTGTAACATGGTCCGTGTTGTATTGTTGAAGAGACAGAGACTGTAACATGGACCGTGTTGTATTGTTGTAGAGACAGAGACTGTAACATGGTCCGTGTTGTATTGTTGAAGAGACAGAGACTGTAACATGGACCGTGTTTTATTGTAAAGGAAGAGACTGTAACATGGTCCGTGTTGTATTGTTGTAGAGACAGAGACTGTAACATGGACCGTGTTGTATTGTTGTAGAGACAGAGACTGTAACATGGACCGTGTTGTATTGTTGTAGAGACAGAGACTGTAACATGGACCGTGTTGTATTGTAAAGGAAGAGACTGTAACATGGACCGTGTTGTATCGTTGTAGAGACAGAGACTGTAACATGGACCGTGTTGTATTGTAAAGGAAGAGACTGTAACATGGACCGTGTTGTATTGTTGTAGAGACAGAGACTGTAACATGGACCGTGTTGTATTGTAAAGGAAGAGACAGAGTCTGTTTAGTGATGACTTTTTCTGAGTCTGGTCATATTCATGCTGTTACCTAAGCAGCCGACTTGTTTTGCTCCAAGATGTTCTTAGAATTGTCTTAGATGTAATTATAACTCTTAGCTAACTTTTGAACCCTCTCTCCTCTCCTCTCTTCTCCTTTTTTCTCTCCTCTTCACGCAGTGTCCGTTCATTGATGAATACATCCTGGTTCTACACAATAAGATCAGAACTAAATGTGTGGAGTTCCCAGAGTCGTAAGTCTCTCTCTCTCCCATCCCCCATCAACCTCTCTCTCTCCCATCCCCCATCAACCTCTCTCTCTCCCATCCCCCATCAACCTCTCTCTCTCCCATCCCCCATCAACCTCTCTGTCTCCCATCCCCCATCAACCTCTCTGTCTCCCATCCCCATCAACCTCTCTCTCTCCCATCCCCCATCAATCTCTCTCTCTCCCATCCCCCATCAACCTCTCTGTCTCCCATCCCCCATCAACCTCTCTCTCTCCCATCCCCCATCAACCTCTCTCTCTCCCATCCCCCATCAACCTCTCTGTCTCCCATCCCCCATCAACCTCTCTGTCTCCCATCCCCCATCAACCTCTCTGTCTCCCATCCCCCATCAACCTCTCTGTCTCCCATCCCCCATCAACCTCTCTGTCTCCCATCCCCCATCAACCTCTCTGTCTCCCATCCCCCATCAACCTCTCTCTCTCCCAACCCCCATCAACCTCTCTCTCTCCCATCCCCCATCAACCTCTCTGTCTCCCATCCCCCATCAACCTCTCTCTCTCCCATCCCCCATCAATCTCTCTCTCTCCCATCCCCCATCAACCTCTCTCTCTCCCATCCCCCATCAACCTCTCTGTCTCCCATCCCCATCAACCTCTCTCTCTCCCATCCCCCATCAACCTCTCTCTCTCCCATCCCCATCAACCTCTCTGTCTCCCATCCCCCATCAACCTCTCTGTCTCCCATCCCCCATCAACCTCTCTCTCTCCCATCCCCCATCAATCTCTCTGTCTCCCATCCCCCATCAACCTCTCTCTCTCCCATCCCCCATCAACCTCTCTCTCTCCCATCCCCCATCAACCTCTCTGTCTCCCATCCCCCATCAACCTCTCTGTCTCCCATCCCCCATCAACCTCTCTGTCTCCCATCCCCCATCAACCTCTCTGTCTCCCATCCCCTATTAACCTCTCTCTCTCCCATCCCCATCAACCTCTCTGTCTCCCATCCCCCATCAACCTCTCTGTCTCCCATCCCCCATCAACCTCTCTGTCTCCCATCCCCCATCAACCTCTCTGTCTCCCATCCCCCATCAACCTCTCTGTCTCCCATCCCCCATCAACCTCTCTGTCTCCCATCCCCCATCAACCTCTCTGTCTCCCATCCCCCATCAACCTCTCTGTCTCCCATCCCCCATCAACCTCTCTCTCTCCCATCCCCCATCAACCTCTCTGTCTCCCATCCCCCATCAACCTCTCTCTCTCCCATCCCCCATCAACCTCTCTGTCTCCCATCCCCCATCAACCTCTCTCTCTCCCATCCCCCATCAACCTCTCTGTCTCCCATCCCCCATCAACCTCTCTCTCTCCCATCCCCCATCAACCTCTCTCTCTCCCATCCCCCATCAACCTCTCTGTCTCCCATCCCCCATCAACCTCTCTGTCTCCCATCCCCCATCAACCTCTCTGTCTCCCATCCCCCATCAACCTCTCTGTCTCCCATCCCCCATTAACCTCTCTCTCTCCCATCCCCATCAACCTCTCTGTCTCCCATCCCCCATCAACCTCTCTGTCTCCCATCCCCCATCAACCTCTCTGTCTCCCATCCCCCATCAACCTCTCTGTCTCCCATCCCCCATCAACCTCTCTGTCTCCCATCCCCCATCAACCTCTCTGTCTCCCATCCCCCATCAACCTCTCTGTCTCCCATCCCCCATCAACCTCTCTGTCTCCCATCCCCCATCAACCTCTCTCTCTCCCATCCCCCATCAACCTCTCTGTCTCCCATCCCCCATCAACCTCTCTCTCTCCCATCCCCCATCAACCTCTCTGTCTCCCATCCCCCATCAACCTCTCTCTCTCCCATCCCCCATCAACCTCTCTGTCTCCCATCCCCCATCAACCTCTCTCTCTCCCATCCCCCATCAACCTCTCTCTCTCCCATCCCCCATCAACCTCTCTGTCTCCCATCCCCCATCAACCTCTCTGTCTCCCATCCCCCATCAACCTCTCTGTCTCCCATCCCCCATCAACCTCTCTGTCTCCCATCCCCCATCAACCTCTCTGTCTCCCATCCCCCATCAACCTCTCTCTCTCCCATCCCCCATCAACCTCTCTGTCTCCCATCCCCCATCAACCTCTCTCTCTCCCATCCCCCATCAACCTCTCTCTCTCCCATCCCCCATCAACCTTCCTCCTCTTTTTTATTAAGTGAGACAGACTTGATGTTCCAGCCACCATCACCACAGAGCTGAAACCGATGCTGCCAACTTACTATTTCTTACACTGTTACCCCAGGAAACTTACGTCTTATTACATACAGCCGGGAGGAACTATTGGATATAAGAGCAACGTCAACTTACCAACTTTACGACCAGGAATATGACTTTCCCGAAAGCGGATCCTTTGTTTGGTTCACCACCCAGGACAATAGATCGGATCCCAGCAGGCGACCCAAAACAACGGCGCCGCAGAAGGGGCAGACGGAGCGGTCTTCTGGTCAGGCTCCGTAGACGGGCACATCGCCCACCGCTCCCGAGTATACTACTCGCCAATGTCCAGTCTCTTGACAACAAGGTAGACGAAATCTGAGCAAAGGTTGCCATCCAGAGAGACATCAGAGATTATAACATTCTCTGTTTCATGGAAACATGGCTCCCTCGGGATACGTTATCAGAGTCGCTACAGCCACCTGGTTTCTTCACGCATTGTGCCGACAGAAGTCATGGTGTGATCATGGTGTCTTGGTGTGATCATAACAACATACAGGAACTCATGTCCTTTTGTTCACCTGACATAGAATTCCTTACAATGAAATGCCGACCACATCATCTACCAAGATAATTCTCTTTGATTATAATCAGTCGTGTACACCCCCCCCCCCCCCAAGCAGACACCTTGACGGCCTTGAAAGAACTTTCTTGGACTCTATGTAAACTGGAAACCACATAGCCTGAGGCTGCATTTATTGTAGATGGGGATTTTAACAATGGTAATCTGAAAACAAGGCTGCCTAAATTTGATCAGCATATTGAATGCCAACCCGGGCTGGCAAAATTCTGGATCATTGTTACTCTAACTTACGCATACAAAGCCCTCCCTCGCCCTCCTTTCGGCAAATCTGACCACGACTCCATTTTGTTGCTCCCAGCCTTTAGACAGAAACTAAAACAGGAAACGCCCATGCTCAGGTCTGTTCAACGCTGGTCCGACCAATCTGATTCCACGCTTCAAGATTGCTTCAATCACGTGGACTGGGATATGTTCTGGATAGCGTCGGACAACAACATTGATGTATACCCTGAATCGGTGAGTGAGGTTATTAGCAAGTGCATTGGTGATGTTGTACCCATGGTGACTATTAAAACCTTCCCCAACCAGAAACCGTGGTGGCAGCATTTCCGCAAAACTGGAAGCGCGAACCACTGCTTTTAATCAGGGCAAGGCGACCGGAAACATGACCGAATACAAACAGTTTAGCTATTCCCTCCGCAAGGCAATCAAACAAGCTAAGCGTCAATATAGAGACAAAGTAGAGTCGCAATTCAACGGCTGAGACACGAGAGGTATGTGGTAGGGTCTACGGTCAATCACGGATTACAAAAAGAAAACCAGCCCATCGCTGACCCTAATGTCTTGCTCCCAGATAAACTAAACAACTTCTTTGCTAGTTTTGCTCGTTTTGACAATACAGTGCCACCGACACGGCCCGCTACCAAAACCTGCGGGCTCTCCATCACCGCAGCCAACGTGAGGAAATAATTTAAACGTGTTAACCCTCACAAGGCTGCCGGCCCAGACGGTATCCCTAGCCGCGTCTTCAGAGCATGCGCAGACCAGCTGGCTGGTGTGTTTATGGACATATTCAATCAATCCCTATCCCAGTCTGCTGTTCCCACATGCTTCAAGAGGGCCACCATTGTTCCTGTTCCCAAGAAAGCTAAGGTAACTTCCGTCATCATGAAGTGCTTTGAGAGACTAGTCAAGGATCATGTCACCTCCACCCTACCTGACACCGTAGACCCACTTCAATTTGCTTGCCGCCCCAATAGGTCCACAGACGACGCAATCACACTGCACACTGCCCTAACCCATCTGGACAAGAGGAATACCTATGTAAGAATGATGTTCATTGACTACAGCTCAGCATTTAACACCGTAGTACCCTCCAAACTCATCATTAAGCTCGAGACCCTGGGTCTCGACTCCGCCCTGTGCAACTGGGTCCTGGACTTTCTGACGGGACGCCCCCAGGTGGTGAGGGTAACTAACAACATCTCCTCTCCGCTGATCCTCAACACTGGGGCCCCACAAGGGTGCGTTCTCAGCCCTATGCTGTACTCCGTGTTCACCCATGACTGCGTGGCCATGCACGCATCCAACTCGATCATCAAGTTTGCAGATGGCACTACGTCAACAAAACAAAGGAGATGATGGTGGACTGTTCACCCCGCTATCATCCAGAAGGCGAGGTCGGTACAGGTGTATCAAAGCTGGGACCGAGAGACTGAAAAACTTAATGAAAACACCTCGTAATAACACTGCCTGGGCTATCTTAATGGAAACACCTCGTAATAACAC
>NC_048574.1:7795175-7802675 GCF_013265735.2 Oncorhynchus mykiss | reverse complement strand
TTTTAGATGAGTGAGTGTGCATCATCTGATTGTGTGTGTGTGTGTGTTTTAGGTGAGTGAGTGTGCATCCTCTAATCGTGTGTGTGTGTATTCAGATCCTGGTGAAGGCCATGCTGAGGAAGAGGTCGTTCGGTAACCCCTTTGAGTGTCCCAGAAGTAGAGAGGAGAGGTCCATGTCTGCACCTGGCAACCTGTTAATGTGAGTTCTGTTCTGCAGTACTACAGCTCTAACACCAGACTGACACGCTATCAGTCACACACCAACAACCTGTTAATGTGAGTTCTGTTCTGCAGTACTACAGCTCTAACACCAGACTGACACGCTATCAGTCACACACCAACAACCTGTTAATGTGAGTTCTGTTCTGCAGTACTGCAGCTCTAACACCAGACTGACATGCTACCAGTCACACACCAACAACCTGTTAATGTGAGTTCTGTTCTGCGGTACTACAGCTCTAACACCAGACTGACACGCTATCAGTCACACACCAACAACCTGTAAATGTGAGTTCTGTTCTGCAGTACTACAGCTCTAACACCAGACTGACACGCTATCAGTCACACACCAACAACCTGTAAATGTGAGTTCTGTTCTGCAGTACTACAGCTCTAACACCAGACTGACACGCTATCAGTCACACACCAACAACTTCTTCCACACACCATATAACCATATAACCCCCAATTTTCCCTAACTCCTAACTCCTAACTCCTAACCCTAACTCCTAACTCCTAACCCCTAACTCCTAAACCTAACTCCTAAACCTAACTCCTAAACCTAACTCCTAACTCCTAAATCCTAAACCTAACTCCTAACTCCTAACCCTAACCCTAACTCCTAACCCTAACCCTAACTCCTAACTCCTAAATCCTAAACCTAACTCCTAACTCCTAAATCCCAAACCTAACTCCTAATCCTAACTCCTAACTCCTAAACCTAACTCCTAAACCTAACTCCTAAACCTAACTCCTAAATCCTAAACCTAACTCCTAACCCTAAACCTAACTCCTAAACCTAACTCCTAACCCTAAACCTAACTCCTAACTCCTAAACTTAACTCCTAAACCTAACTCCTAACCCTAAACCTAACTCCTGACCCTAAACTTAACTCCTAAACCTAACTCCTAACCCTAAACCTAACTCCTGACCCTAAACCTAACTCCTAAACCTAACTCCTAACCCTAAACCTAAACCTAACTCCTAAACCTAACTCCTAAACCTAACTCCTAACCCTAAACCTAACTCCTAAACCTAACTCCTGACCCTAAACCTAACTCCTAAACCTAACTCCTAAACCTAACTCCTAACTCCTAAACCTAACTCCTGACCCTAAACCTAACTCCTAAACCTAACTCCTAAACCTAACTCCTAAACCTAACTCCTAACCCTAAACCTAACTCCTAAACCTAACTCCTAACCCTAAACCTAACTCCTAACCCTAAACCTAACTCCTAACCCTAAACCTAACTCCTAAACCTAACTCCTAACCATAAACCTAACTCCTAAACCTAACTCCTAACACTAAACCTAACTCCTAACCCTAAACCTAACTCCTAACCCTAAACCTAACTCCTAAACCTAACTCTTAACCCTAAACCTAACTCCTAAACCTAACCCTAACCCTAAACCTAACTCCTAACCCTAAACCTAACTCCTAACCCTAAACCTAACTCCTGACCCTAAACCTAACTCCTAACCCTAAACCTAACTCCTAACCCTAAACCTAACTCCTAAATCCTAAACCTAACTCCTAACCCTAAACCTAACTCCTAAACCTAACTCCTAAACCTAACTCCTAACCCTAAACCTAACTCCTAAACCTAACTCCTAACCCTAAACCTAACTCCTAAACCTAACTCCTAAACCTAACTCCTAACCCTAAACCTAACTCCTAACCCTAAACCTAACTCCTAAACCTAACTCCTAACCCTAAACCTAACTCCTAACCCTAAACCTAACTCCTAAACCTAACTCCTAAACCTAACTCCTAAACCTAACTCCTAACCCTAAACCTAACTCCTAAATCCTAAACCTAACTCCTAACCCTAAACCTAACTCCTAAACCTAACTCCTAAACCTAACTCCTAACTCCCTCCCCATGTGGGATCATTTTCCTTGTTTTACTATCCTTGTGGGGCCTTTTGGGGATTTTAGGTCCCCACACGGATAGATTAACAAACCCAGACACACACAAACACACACACACCGTCCCCCTCTGAGAGCAGGAAAACCAGTCACCTGGAGCTGCCAATTGCGTTGCCATAGTATCACAATCCAGGGACAATATCTTACAGTACGTTTCTATCTGTGTCTTTCTCTCTGTTTTCCATCTAATTCTCTGTCTTTCTCTCTATTTTCCATCTAATTCTCTGTCTTTCTCTCTGTGTTCCATCTAATTCTCTCTTTCTCTCTGTTTTCCATCTAATTCTCTGTCTTTCTCTCTGTTTTCCATCTAATTCCCTCTCTGTCAGTGAATAAGCGACAGACAATGATGTGGAACTACCACAGTTTAACCTCAGATGCCCCTGACCTGTGTGCTCTATACTGAAGTTTTAACTCTGTGGCTTCACACTGCTAGCTGCTAGCTCCAGTTTAATCAAGAGTTTGCAAGTATGGACCTGTGATGTTTTTTGTTATTTTGTATATATTTACTATCCCTTTGGAACAGTGAACCTTAGAGAATAAATAAGAAAACTGCACGCTGCTCTTGATAGTATCGCTGCTCTTGATAGTATCACTGCTCTTGATAGCATCACTGCTCTTGATAGCATCACTGCTCTTGATAGTATCGCTGCTCTTGATAGTATCACTGCTCTTGATAGCATCACTGCTCTTCATAGTATCACTGCTCTTGATAGTATCACTGCTCTTGATAGTATCGCTGCTCTTGATAGTATCACTGCTCTTGATAGTATCGCTGCTCTTGATAGTATCGCTGCTCTTGATAGCATCACTGCTCTTGATAGTATCGCTGCTCTTGATAGTATCACTGCTCTTCATAGTATCACTGCTCTTGATAGCATCACTGCTCTTGATAGTATCACTGCTCTTGATAGCATCACTGCTCTTGATAGCATCACTGCTCTTGATAGTATCACTGCTCTTGATAGTATCACTGCTCTTGATAGTATCACTGCTCTTGATAGTATCACTGCTCTTGATAGTATCACTGCTCTTTATTAAGCTTCATGTATTGGCCTCAAGGCCTTCCTCAGAGTTTTTTGTAATTTATTTTTGTTACCGTGCACCTGCAACAAAGACAGCTCAAATGTGTGAGTGCCTTTTTGAATTTTGAATTGTAAACCTTTGGAATACATTGGGCAAATTGCAACCATTGAAAGTCACACCAGATTATCGGCACGTGATCTCTCGTTAAACCACCAATACGCTCTAAAATCACCCACATATCAGAACTCAATTGCAACCATCATTGGCCAGCGATTTATCGCTCCCTAAAGCGGATGAGGAGGTCATCTTTTAGTCTTGATCGCGGCCAACATTTTTCAAGACTACTTTGTACTCTGGTTGGTATTGTCATCGTGTCTTCTCCTGCTCCTCCCCTCCAACTACTTACCACCGGTCCTGGGATTCATCATTACGCACACCTGGCACTCATCATTACGCACACCTGGTACTCATCATTACGCTCACCTGGCACTCATCATTACGCTCACCTGGTCCTCATCATTACACTCACCTGGCACTCATCATTACGCACACCTGGCACTCATCATTACGCACACCAGGCACTCATCATTACGCTCACCTGGCACTCATCATTACGCTCACCTGGTCCTCATCATTACACTCACCTGGCACTCATCATTACGCTCACCTGGTCCTCATCATTACACTCACCTGGCACTCATCATTACGCACACCTGGCACTCATCATTACGCTCACCTGGCACTCATCATTACGCTCACCTGGCACTCATCATTACGCACACCTGGCACTCATCATTACGCACACCTGGCCCTCATCAATACGCACACCTGCTAATCATTATGATTCACACCTGGACTTTATTACCTTCATCATTTCCTCCCCTTTATATGTCCCTCTATTATGTTCACTCACCAGTTGGTAGTACTCTTGTGTACCGGCGTGAAGCCGCATGAAATTGTCTCGTTCCTGGTTTTGTTGTTTTATTAAATGTTTCACCTGCTTCCTGCTTCCTGACTCACAGCTCCATTATTACACAATATTACACATTACAACAATTTAATCCTACTTCATGAGCAGACTAAGGGTGATTTAGTTCTACTTTATGAGCAGACTAAGGGGCGATTTAGTTCTGCTTTATGAGCAGACTAAGGGGGATTTAGTTCTACTTCATGAGCAGACTACGGTTGATTTAGTTCTACTTTATGAGCAGACTGAAGGTGATTTAGTTCTACTTTATGAGCAGACTAGGGGCGATTTAGTCCTACTTTATGAGCAGATTAAGGGGTGATTTAGTTCTACTTCATGAGCAGATTAAGGGGTGATTTAGTTCTACTTTATGAACAGACTAAGGGGTGATTTAGTTCTACTTTATGAGCAGACTGAAGGTGATTTAGTCCTACTTTATGTGCAGACTAAGGGGAGATTTAGTTCTGCTTTATGAGCAGACTAAGGGTGATTTAGTTCTACTTTATGAGCAGACTAGGGGCAATTTAGTTCTGCTTTATGAGCAGACTAAGGGTGATTTAGTTCTACTTCATGAGCAGACTAAGGTTGATTTAGTTCTACTTTATGAGCAGACTGAAGGTGATTTAGTCCTACTTTATGAGCAGACTAAGGTTGATTTAGTTCTACTTTATGAGCAGACTAAGGGTCATTTAGTTCTACTTTATGAGCAGACTAATGGTGATTTAGTTCTACTTTATGAGCAGACTAAGGTTGATTTAGTTCTACTTTATGAGCAGACTAAGGGTGATTTAGTTCTACTTTATGAGCAGACTAAGGGTGATTTAGTTCTGCTTTATGAGCAGATTAAGAGGCGATTTAGTTCTGCTTTATGAGCAGACTAATGGTGATTTAGTTCTACTTTGTGAGCAGACTAAAAGGTGTTTTATCTATTTGACAATTAACAATCAAGTTTTTCCTCGTTTACCACATCAGATCTACTGTGGAAATGTGCCCGAGACGTATGAACAGAAAATCAAAATGTTGATGGTGTTTCTAATTTTCAGAGTAACAACTCGACGAACACTATGGAAGCTTAAATCAAGTTTATTCGTCCATTGGGTCAATACAGTTGCATCAGACGACAACATATTCACACAAGCACTGATATTTAACTATGCCGAGTCTCCTCCTACACATCTGAACAGCCAGTGCATCCTGATGTCTAGTCACTTTACCCTGCCTTCATGTACATATCTACCTCAAATACCTTATTATTATCTATCCTGATGTCTAGTCACTTTACCCTGCCTTCATGTACATATCTACCTCAAATACCTTATTATTATCTATCCTGATGTCTAGTCACTTTACCCTGCCTTCATGTACATATCTACCTCAAATACCTTATTATTATCTATCCTGATGTCTAGTCACTTTACCCTGCCTTCATGTACATATCTACCTCAAATACCTTATTATTATCTATCCTGATGTCTAGTCACTTTACCCTGCCTTCATGTACATATCTACCTCAAATACCTTATTATTATATATCCTGATGCCTAGTCACTTTACCCTGCCTTCATGTACATATCTACCTCAAATACCTTATTATTATCTATCCTGATGCCTAGTCACTTTACCCTGCCTTCATGTACATATCTACCTCAAATACCTTATTATAATCTATCCTGATGTCTAGTCACTTTACCCTGCCTTCATGTACATATCTACCTCAAATACCTTATTATTATCTATCCTGATGTCTAGTCACATGACCCTGCCTTCATGTACTGTTACTGTTGGTTACTATGTTGGGGATATATTTTTACTCTGCATCGTTGGGAAAGGTTTGTGAGAACCCGAGTGGTGCACTGGTCTAAGACACATCTCAGTGCAAGGGGCGGCAGGGTAGCCTAGTGGTTAGAGCGTTGGACTAGTAACCGGAAGGTTGTGAGTTCAAACCCCCGAGCTGACAAGGTACAAATCTGTCGTTCTGCCCCTGAACAGGCAGTTAACCCACTGTTCCCAGGCCGTCATTGAAAATAAGAATTTGTTCTTAACTGACTTGCCTGGTTAAATAAAGGTAAAATAAAGAGGCGGTACTGCAGCACCTGGCACGAATCCAGGCTGTATCACATCGACCGTGGCCGTGATTGGGGATCCCACAGGGCAGCACACAATTGGCCCAGCGTCGTCCGGGTTTGGCTGGGGGAAGCCGTCATTGTAAAGAAGAATTTGTTCTTAACTGACTTGCCTAGTTAAATAAAGGTTAAATACATTTTGGGGGGTTTTCGGCTGGGTTTCTGTAAAGCACCTTGTGACCACTGCTGATGTAAAAAAGGTCTTTATAAAATACATTTGATTGATTTATTGACCTGGCACTGGACAACAAAATGGACTCTTCCAGGCACAGATCTAGGATTAACAGCTTGCCCTTCACAATCCCTAACCGTTAGGGAAGAACAATGAAGCTGACCTGACAAGTGTCTAGGGTCAACTGACTCTGGGATGAGTGGAGTGGGAGAAGGAGGCTCAATGGCTGCTCCATCACCCTCTGACCTCAGTCTCCGACCTCTGACCCTGTGTCCATTTTCTCCCCTGCTTTTTCTGCTGCAGGGACGTGTGGCCGTTCCGCCACTCTTTAAAACTCCACCCCTCTCTAAGGTAAATTTGTGTGGTCACTGGTCCAACACTTGGAACCACCCCTCACCCATTGGGGTTCCTTCATAAACTGTCACTCATTGGTCTCCATCTCTCATCTCCCTAAGTTACACATCACGTGTTGTTGTCACCGTTGCTGTATGTTGTCATTCTTTGTGGTGTTTCTTCGCTTCCTCATTGTGACGACATTAGGTGGCTGCCGTTTCTCTCCACGTGTATGATAAGAGACTTGACTGTAGACTTTGACTAATTTCTCTCTCTCTCTCTCTCTTTCTCTCGCTCTCTTTCTTTCTCCTTCTTTCCCTCTCTCTCGCTCTCTCTCTCTCTTCCTCTCACTGCCTCGCTCTCTTTCTCTCTCCACCTCTCTCTCTCTCTCTCTCTCTCTCTCTCTCTCTCTCTCTCTCTCTCTCCTCTCTCTCTCTCTCTCTCAGGAAGGGCAGCAGTGGAGAGGGCAGTAGGGAGGGAGAGCTAGAAGACCTGGATGAAGATGAACCCTCTTCTCCAGTCAGCACAGCCCAGCTTAGCTCCACACAGGCGTCTGAGCCACCTCCTCCCCTTTAAGAACTATATGCCCTTCCCCTTTAAACCCCCATCTGTACATTGCCTCTCTCCCATTAAATATATAATGCACTCCACTCTTATGTTCCTGTCCCTCCTCTTCATCCTTCCCTGATCTCACCTCACTCCGTCATCGTGTGTAATTACCCAAAGAAACACA
>NC_048574.1:7675175-7790175 GCF_013265735.2 Oncorhynchus mykiss | reverse complement strand
TAGCTACAGGGTTGTCTGGGATAAGTAATGTTCCTGTCCTCAGCTGTAGCTACAGGGTTGTCTGGGATAAGTAATGTTCCTGTCCTCAGCTGTAGCTACAGGGTTGTCTGGGATAAGTAATGTTCCTGTCCTCAGCTGTAGCTACAGGGTTGTCTGGGATAAGTAATGGTCCTGTCCTCAGCTGTAGCTACAGGGTTGTCTGGGATAAGTAATGTTCCTGTCCTCAGCCGTAGCTACAGGGTTGTCTGGGATAAGTAATGTTCCTGTCCTCAGCTGTAGCCTCCGGGTTGTCTGGGATAAGTAATGTTCCTGTCCTCAGCCGTAGCTACAGGGTTGTCTGGGATAAGTAATATTCCTGTCCTCAGCCGTAGCTACAGGGTTGTCTGGGATAAGTAATATTCCTGTCCTCAGCCGTAGCTACAGGGTTGTCTGGGATAAGTAATGTTCCTGTCCTCAGCTGTAGCTACAGGGTTGTCTGGGATAAGTAATGTTCCTGTCCTCAGCTGTAGCTACAGGGTTGTCTGGGATAGGTAATGTTCCTGTCCTCAGCTGTAGCTACAGGGTTGTCTGGGATAAGTAATGTTCCTGTCCTCAGCTGTAGCTACAGGGTTGTCTGGGATAAGTAATGTTCCTGTCCTCAGCTGTAGCTACAGGGTTGTCTGGGATAAGTAATGTTCCTGTCCTCAGCTGTAGCTACAGGGTTGTCTGGGATAAGTAATGGTCCTGTCCTCAGCTGTAGCTACAGGGTTGTCTGGGATAAGTAATGTTCCTGTCCTCAGCCGTAGCTACAGGGTTGTCTGGGATAAGTAATGTTCCTGTCCTCAGCTGTAGCCTCCGGGTTGTCTGGGATAAGTAATGTTCCTGTCCTCAGCCGTAGCTACAGGGTTGTCTGGGATAAGTAATATTCCTGTCCTCAGCCGTAGCTACAGGGTTGTCTGGGATAAGTAATATTCCTGTCCTCAGCCGTAGCTACAGGGTTGTCTGGGATAAGTAATGTTCCTGTCCTCAGCTGTAGCTACAAGGTTGTCTGGGATAAGTAATGTTCCTGTCCTCAGCTGTAGCTACAGGGTTGTCTGGGATAAGTAATGTTCCTGTCCTCAGCTGTAGCTACAGGGTTGTCTGGGATAAGTAATATTCCTGTCCTCAGCTGTAGCCTCCGGGTTGTCTGGGATAAGTAATGTTCCTGTCCTCAGCTGTAGCTACAGGGTTGTCTGGGATAAGTAATATTCCTGTCCTCAGCTGTAGCTACAGGGTTGTCTGGGATAAGTAATATTCCTGTCCTCAGCTGTAGCCTCCGGGTTGTCTGGGATAAGTAATATTCCTGTCCTCAGCTGTAGCTACAGGGTTGTCTGGGATAAGTAATATTCCTGTCCTCAGCTGTAGCTACAGGGTTGTCTGGGATAAGTATATTAACCCCTGCTGGACGTATCAGTGCTGTTAGGCGCTACAGTGAGAGGATGGAAAGAGGGATGGTCGTGGAAGTTCTGTTTTTGTGTCTGCACCAGACAGAACTGTTTCGGTTGTTCTCGTTGTTGTTTTGCTATTCAGTGTTCAGTTCCATTAATAAAATTATGAACACGTACCACGCTACGCTCTGGTCCTCTCCTTCCAACAGCCGTTACAATTATACTTCTTTCTTTGTGATTTCTATAGCATGCTATTCCAAGTGAAGGGTTTCAATCAACCTGAAGAGCTTGCTTTGTTTTCGGTAATGGCTTCTTGTTTTTCTACTTTCCTTCCTGCTGCCTGTGGGCTCAACGCTATATTCATGTTACACTGGAAGTGGTTGTTATTCGATGGAGCTTTTAAGGGGTTGTCACCTGTCAGTCTGTGGGTTAACTAACTGTCAGTCTGTGGGTTAACTAACTGTCAGTCTGTGGGTTAACTAACTGTCAGTCTGTGGGTTAACTAACTGTCAGTCTGTGGGTTAACTAACTGTCAGTCTGTGGGTTAACTAACAGTCTGTGGGTTAACTGTCAGTCTGTGGGTTAACTAACTGTCAGTCTGTGGGTTAACTGTCAGTCTGTGGGTTAACTAACAGTCTGTGGGTTAACTGTCAGTCTGTGGGTTAACTGTCAGTCTGTGGGTTAACTAACTGTCAGTCTGTGGGTTAACTAACAGTCTGTGGGTTAACTAACTGTCAGTCTGTGGGTTAACTAACAGTCTGTGGGTTAACTAACTGTCAGTCTGTGGGTTAACTAACTGTCGGTCTGTGGGTTAACTGTCAGTCTGTGGGTTAACTAACAGTCTGTGGGTTAAATGTCGGTCTGTGGGTTAACTGTCAGTCTGTGGGTTAACTTGTAACTGAAGGGCTGTTGGGATCAGAACAAAGACAGCACCTGGCTGTGAGCCAGCTGTCTGCCACCAGGATGAGTGGTCACTATCTGACATTTCATCTAAAAGAACGATGATGCACAAGCTAAAGATAAACAGTTTTTTTTGTACGTCTGTGTGGAGCACAATAACCTTTATCAGTGTCTAATGTGTATTCACCTGTATGTATGCACTGTATGTATCTACTGTGTGTACTGTATGTATGTACTGTGTGTATGTACTGTATGTATGTACTGTATGTGTTGTGTGTATGTACTGTGTGTATGTACTGTATGTGTTGTGTGTATGTACTGTGTGTATGTACTGTGTGTATGTATGTACAGGTATGTATGTACTGTATGTACGTACAGGTATGTATGTACTGTATGTATGTTCAGGTATGTATGTACTGTATGTATGTACTGTATGTATGTACTGTATGTATGTACTGTATGTATGTACTGTATGTATGTACTGTATGTGTTGTGTGTATGTACTGTATGTACTGTATGTATGTACTGTATGTATGTACTGTGTGTATGTACTGTGTGTATGTACAGGTATGTATGTACTGTATGTATGTACTGTGTGTATGTACTGTGTGTATGTACAGGTATGTATGTACTGGATGTATGTACTGTATGTATGTACTGTATGTGTTGTGTGTATGTACTGTATGTACTGTATGTATGTACTGTGTGTATGTACTGTGTGTATGTACTGGATGTATGTACTGGATGTATGTACTGGATGTATGTACTGTATGTGTTGTGCGTATGTACTGGATGTACTGGATGTATGTACTGTATGTACAGGTATGTGTGTCAGAAGTGCAATATTCTTGCCATTCCCTCTTTAGTGTTGTGTCCTGATTCTAAATGCACTCAGGTGTTCTTTCCTTCTGTCTATTAGGTACATTGCCTTGGGAGTTGAGCTTGGTGATATTGACACGGTCTATATGCTAATTAATATGAGCGTTTTGCATGTTTCGTCTTTAGCCGGAACTCTATACTGCTGCCTGTCACTCCAGCTACACCTGTTAACATGCCCATGTCATTATGACACGTTCACATCACTACACTGCTGTCTGTCACTCCATGCCCATGTCATTATGACACGTTCACATCACTACACTGCTGTCTGTCACTCCATGCCCATGTCATTATGACACGTTCACATCACTACACTGCTGTCTGTCACTCCATGCCCATGTCATTATGACACGTTCACATCACTACACTACTGTCTGTCACTCCATGCCCATGTCATTATGACACGTTCACATCACTACACTGCTGTCTGTCACTCCATGCCCATGTCATTATGACACGTTCACATCACTACACTGCTGTCTGTCACTCCATGCCCATGTCATTATGACACGTTCACATCACTACACTACTGTCTGTCACTCCATGCCCATGTCATTATGACACGTTCACATCACTACACTGCTGTCTGTCACTCCATGCCCATGTCATTATGACACGTTCACATCACTACACTGCTGTCTGTCACTCCATGCCCATGTCATTATGACACGTTCACATCACTACACTGCTGTCTGTCACTCCATGCCCATGTCATTATGACACGTTCACATCACTACACTGCTGTCTGTCACTCCATGCCCATGTCATTATGACACGTTCACATCACTACACTGCTGTCTGTCACTCCAGCTACACCTGTTAACATGATTTGAGATGAAGTGAATCTAATCGAGGGCTGTGGGCGTGAGTGTACATAGTGACAACAACAGGGTCGTTGTTTTTTGCATCGCTGCAATTTATCATATGTGATTGTCCTGGTCTCTGTGTTGAAAGTACCATTTATCATCTGTGATTGTCCTGGTGTCTGTGTTGAAAGTACCATTTATCATATGTGATTGTCCTGGTCTCTGTGTTGAAAGTACCATTTATCATATGTGATTGTCCTGGTGTCTGTGTTGAAGGTACCATTTATCATATGTGATTGTCCTGGTCTCTGTGTTGAAGGTACCATTTATCATATGTGATTGTCCTGGTCTCTGTGTTGAAGGTACCATTTATCATATGTGATTGTCCTGGTCTCTGTGTTGAAAGTACCATTTATCATATGTGATTGTCCTGGTGTCTGTGTTGAAGGTACCATTTATCATATGTGATTGTCCTGGTCTCTGTGTTGAAGGTACCATTTATCATATGTGATTGTCCTGGTCTCTGTGTTGAAGGTACCATTTATCATATGTGATTGTCCTGGTCTCTGTGTTGAAGGTACCATTTATCATATGTGATTGTCCTGGTCTCTGTGTTGAAGGTACCATTTATCATATGTGATTATCCTGGTCTCTGTGTTGAAGGTACCATTTATCATATGTGATTGTCCTGGTCTCTGTGTTGAAAGTACCATTTATCATATGTGATTGTCCTGGTCTCTGTGTTGAAAGTACCATTTATCATATGTGATTGTCCTGGTCTCTGTGTTGAAAGTACCATTTATCATATGTGATTGTCCTGGTCTCTGTGTTGAAGGTACCATTTATCATATGTGATTGTCCTGGTCTCTGTGTTGAAGATGTGTTGAAGATACCATTTATCATATGTGATTGTCCTGGTCTCTGTGTCGAAGGTACCATTTATCATATGTGATTGTCCTGGTCTCTGTGTCGAAGGTACCATTTATCATATGTGATTGTCCTGGTCTCTGTGTTGAAGATGTGTTGAAGATACCATTTATCATATGTGATTGTCCTGGTCTCTGTGTTGAAGATGTGTTGAAGATACCATTTATCATATGTGATTGTCCTGGTCTCTGTGTCGAAGGTACCATTTATCATATGTGATTGTCCTGGTCTCTGTGTTGAAGGTACCATTTATCATATGTGATTGTCCTGGTCTCTGTGTTGAAAGTACCATTTATCATATGTGATTGTCCTGGTGTCTGTGTTGAAGGTACCATTTATCATATGTGATTGTCCTGGTCTCTGTGTTGAAGGTACCATTTATCATATGTGATTGTCCTGGTCTCTGTGTTGAAGGTACCATTTATCATATGTGATTGTCCTGGTCTCTGTGTTGAAGGTACCATTTATCATATGTGATTGTCCTGGTCTCTGTGTTGAAGGTACCATTTATCATATGTGATTATCCTGGTCTCTGTGTTGAAGGTACCATTTATCATATGTGATTGTCCTGGTCTCTGTGTTGAAAGTACCATTTATCATATGTGATTGTCCTGGTCTCTGTGTTGAAAGTACCATTTATCATATGTGATTGTCCTGGTCTCTGTGTTGAAAGTACCATTTATCATATGTGATTGTCCTGGTCTCTGTGTTGAAGGTACCATTTATCATATGTGATTGTCCTGGTCTCTGTGTTGAAGATGTGTTGAAGATACCATTTATCATATGTGATTGTCCTGGTCTCTGTGTCGAAGGTACCATTTATCATATGTGATTGTCCTGGTCTCTGTGTCGAAGGTACCATTTATCATATGTGATTGTCCTGGTCTCTGTGTTGAAGATGTGTTGAAGATACCATTTATCATATGTGATTGTCCTGGTCTCTGTGTTGAAGATGTGTTGAAGATACCATTTATCATATGTGATTGTCCTGGTCTCTGTGTCGAAGGTACCATTTATCATATGTGATTGTCCTGGTCTCTGTGTTGAAGGTACCATTTATCATATGTGATTGTCCTGGTCTCTGTGTTGAAGATGTGTTGAAGATACCATTTATCATATGTGATTGTCCTGGTCTCTGTGTCGAAGGTACCATTTATCATATGTGATTGTCCTGGTCTCTGTGTCGAAGGTACCATTTATCATATGTGATTGTCCTGGTCTCTGTGTTGAAGGTACCATTTATCATATGTGATTGTCCTGGTCTCTGTGTTGAAGGTACCATTTATCATATGTGATTGTCCTGGTCTCTGTGTTGAAGGTACCATTTATCATATGTGATTGTCCTGGTCTCTGTGTTGAAGGTACCATTTATCATATGTGATTGTCCTGGTCTCTGTGTCGAAGGTACCATTTATCATATGTGATTGTCCTGGTCTCTGTGTCGAAGGTGTATTTTGTTCAATGGGTTTATTCGATGTCTGTACTGTTCTGCATATTTCTGAAGCCTCTTTCATACCCGGTGCTAACGTGCCAGTTGTCCGTCCTGATGTTGTCCACATTCTGATTGTGCCCACATTTTTAGAAGGTTGTAGAAAATAATGCATTGTGATCTGATTGGGATCAGATCTTACAAGTGTAAACAGGACAAGATTAGGATACATGTTAGAACCAGGTATAAATGGGAAAAAGCATGTCAAACCTGTACTGAATGCCACTGTTACCGTGTAAATATGTACCAATATATAAATAAGATGTTTTTTTGTTTTTTTTGCATGCTTTTTGTACACCAAGACATAATCAAATAATTAAAAATATCAGAATAATTTAATCACGTCTTTTTTTGTAAGTAATCTGTCAAAGTATATGCAAGAGTACAACCTTCAACAAATGTTTTATTGAATTTGCGTATCAATCACAAACTTGTTGATTGATGAGAAAGATTTAAAGATCAAAAATCAGTCATTGTTACAGTATTTCAAGGTGGAATACCCCGCCCGCGTCAGTAGTCATCTATTCTTCTGCTTCTTGAAGACAACATGGTGTTTTGCTGTGCTGATGGAAGAGGTTGGAAACCGGCTTTTTCAACTTACTCTTGAAAGTTGTAATAGTAGAATACACAAGGCGCAGCTTCTATATTGGGAAGTACATCCTCAGTTCCTCTTGTCCTGTCGGTCATTACTAGACCTTAGAGAGATATTTATAACGTGTCAGAAACTGTCCAGATCTACTAGCCCACGTCAGCTAACGTTGTTTTAGCCCAGAGATTTTGTAGTAATGTTAGAGTCACTCAAATATTACAGGAATACACATTAGACATGGCAAAATGTATACAATTGCAAGAAAATTACCTTTAAAATGGCAACATTTTCCCTGCACCCCCTGACAAAATGTGTAGAAATGTGTCCCCAAAGAAAATAGAAAATGTTTCTGAGTGAACCACGGCTTTAAAGGTACCGAATGTGTTATAAACAGATATTATAAAATGTGTTAATAAACCAGGGTACTTTAAGGTACCGAATGTGTTATAAACAGATATTATAAAATGTGTTAATAAACCAGGGTACTTTAAGGTACCGAATGTGTTATAAACAGATATTATAAAATGTGTTAATAAACCAGGGTACTTTAAGGTACCGAATGTGTTATAAACAGATATTATAAAATGTGTTAATAAACCAGGGTACTTTAAGGTAACGAATGTGTTATAAAACGCATGATTCTTTCAGTTAATGAACCAACCCTAAACTAACACATAGTTCTAATTATAACACATTGAGAGAACAGCGCTCCTAAAGCACATCGATGCCTTGTTTTGTATCACATTCCAATGATTAAACTGTCTCCCTGATTATTACTTTTAGACAAACAAAGGAGGGTGGCTGTCTGAAAGAATGTTCCGTAACTATCTATCTCGGGCAGGTAGGCTAGTGGTTAGAGCGTTGGGCCACTAACTGAAAGGTTGCTAGATCGAATCCCTGAGCTGACAAGGTAAAAATCTGTGGTTCTGCCCCTGAACAAGGCAGTTAACCCACTGTTCCTAGGCTGTCATTGTAAATAAGAATTTGTTCTTAACTGACTTGCCTAGTTAAATAAAGGTAAAATAAAAAAAATCTCCTAAACTGAGAGCATTGTTTGAGGTCTGTTGACATTTGAAGGCAATAAATAGCAGTTGAATCATTGAGCCGGAAGGGCATTGTTTGAGATCTGTTGACAGGATTTGAAGGCAATTAAATAGCAGTTGAATCATTGAGCTGGAGAGTGGACACAAGGCAGAAAACCATTCACACTTGTTTTTATGCTTTAAGATGTCTCAGTGCAGTCTGGAGTCAGTGTGTTGGAGTCGCTGTTACTGCAGACTGGAGCCCAGGAGTCAGGACCCCTCTGCAGAATCACTCTGTAGGAGAGGAACACAAACCCGGGCCCATGTTCAAATGGGACTCTTTAAAAAAACACGCCATATCGCCCGTTGTGTGGTTCAAAAGGACATACGGGGGTGGGGGGGGGGGGGGGGGGGGGGTGTATATTACAGTGTGCACACACCAGGCTAAAACTGTGTCAGATGTAAAAATTTATTGAACTCCTCTTAATTGATTCCCCACCAATAGTTAAACATGCTGATGTGGTTCACCAATGTGTTTCTCCTGGGTCGTGTTTGAATACATTCATCCTCCCCCTTCTATTGGCTGAACACAGTCTGACAGCTGTCCAACTGATCCAATCATGTCAGATCAGACTGTAGTTCAGGAAGGGAGGGAAACAGGATGTTGTTTTTTTTTAAGTATTCCAACACAGACCAGAGGAGCCACACCAGTCAACACAAACCTTAAGACTGAGCTGATCCAGGCAGCTGCTGTAGAGGCTAAGTCTCTGACAGTGGTGCCTCATGATGCACTAGAACCTCTTCTGAATGCTTCTGTGTGGCCAAGAAGACATCAATGACATGCTACACCACAATATATATATATGTGTGTGTGTGTGTGTGTGTGTGTGTGTGTGTGTGTGTGTGTGTGTGTGTGTGTGTGTGTGTGTGTGTGTGTGTGTGTGTGTGTGTGTGTGTGTGTGTGTGTGTGTGTGTGTGTGTGTGTGTGTGTGTGTGTGTGTGTGTGTGTGTGTGTGTGTGTGTGTGTGTGTTGGCCTTTCACCCACTTTAACCACAATCAGTAACAGTTTATAAAGGTGATAACTGGTGAATGACACAAACACACACTATGTGCTTACCTTGGATACTTCTTTTTCAGACTTGAACTCATCTAAAGGTTCCTGAAAGACAGACTCAGACTCATATCGATCCATTTTCTATCTGACCACCTTCTGTTTCACTTGTTTGAAACCAGTATTAGACTCTCAACTAAATGTATTTTAAACATATTTACTTTGTAAGAGTTGAGTTTGAGTGTATGTATGAAATAAAGATGAAGGTAAATCATATTACAAACTATTGTTTTTATCCTTTATTTAACCAGACAAAAAACACATTGAGATTTACATGTCTTGTCTTGTTCAGGTGATCTGAAAGGATATTTTCTTTACACTTTAACAACAGAGTGTCAGTTGGAATTTGAATTTGCCCAAAGGCGTGCTCTCGCTAAAGACTGGGAGGACAATAAACACTGCTTTGGATAGCATATTATCTGGATAGTCCCCAATAGATGGTTTATAGATGTTCAATTGTCAACGAACTAACCCCTAACTTCAACCCCAGATTCATGTCCCAATATCCCAGCTCATTCCTAACCCTAGACTCAACCCTAACCCAGAACCTCCATCTTCATTTCCACATCCCAATTCAACTCTAACCCTCAACCACCGTCCTAACCCTAGCTTCATGTTAAACAGCCGTCACTAGCCGGCTCCCACCCGGCTACTCAACCCTGCACCTTAGAGGCTACTGCCCTATATACATAGACATGGAATCACTGGTCACTTTAATAATGGAACACTGGACACTTTAATAATGGAACACTAGTCACTTTAATAATGTTTATATACTTCTTTACTCATCTCATATGTATATACTGTATTCTATTCTACTGTATTTTGTCAATGCCACTCTGACATTGTTCATCCTAATATTTATATATTTCATAATTCCATTATTTTACTTTTATATTTGTATGTATTGTTGTGAAATGTTAGAGCTAGTTAGAGCTATGAACTGTTGGAGCTAGGAACACAAGCATTTCGCTACACCCGCAATAACATCTGCTAAATATGTGACCAATAACATCTGCTATCTGTGTGTATGTGACCAATAACATCTGCTATCTGTGTGTATGTGACCAATAACATCTGCTAACCATGTGTATGTGACCAATAACATCTGCTAACCGTGTGTATGTGACCAATAACATCTGCTAACAGTGTGTATGTGACCAATAACATCTGCTAACCGTGTGTATGTGACCAATAACATCTGCTAACCGTGTGTATGTGACCAATAACATCTGCTAACCATGTGTATGTGACCAGTAACAACATACAGCAAGTGTGTAAACGGCACAGTGAAATGCTTATGTCGGAGAGTGTCAATACGTTAATAGGCGAACGGAGTCTTCTTCTCTCCTCAATTGGTGTATCCTACCGCGGAAGAGTTTTCAAATTCGCCCCCCTTTCTAGCATTGAAAATAATAGATATCTCTAAATTCGAAAAACATGTCACCACAACCCTACTGGTGTCACTGCTGGGACAAGCAAATTTACTAAGTTTTATAACAATGCATAAAACTGTCTTGCATGCAAACGCAAAAGATTCAAATGCCACCACAATTCAACTACGACCCACATGTATTTCGGAATTCGTCCTCTGTAAACGTCATTTGCCTAATGACGCGCTAGTGGAGAAGGAGTGTCATTTCATACAAGTGCATTTGTATCCATGGTTTCCTCTCCTCTCCTCGCCTCCTCTCCTCGATTTCCTTTGACCTTTTTCAAAAGGAGGAATCGAGCCATTCCGATTGAGAATCCCCCATAGTTTGGGACTAGTTTGAGCATGTATAGATCATCTATTAGCGACCATGAAATCGTTGTTTTATATTATATGGGGAGTCTACTGAGACCAGGGTCTCATTGTCAATGGTGTCCTGAGGACAACAAATTCAACACAAACCTTCCAATTAAAAAAATGGATATAAACTACAGGTTACAATAATAATAAAAAACCCCACAATGCATTTTTACATTTGACCAGAACAAATGCAATTCTCATTTAACAAATTCAACATTGGACTCCCAAACTGCTCTAGTGGGCCCAGGGAATCAAGACACAGGGAGTTCTGCAGGTTATTTCAAAAAATTGGGGGCCATTAAAAACTGAGGCAGATTTATCTAATTCGGGTGGAGACCTAAGAAACCTCAAGCATTAACCAATCATGTGCAGGGGTTTGGTATCTCGTGTTTTTATACTTCAACATTGAAGTTAGGTAAGTCGGAGGCTTGTGTAGTAGAGCTTTGTAAACGAAAAGGGAATAGTGATGTGATGCCAGTCACATTCTGTTAAAGGACCCCAAAGTACACACATCCCTGGGTCGCTCCTCTTTTCAGTTCGCTGCAGCTAGCGACTGGAACGAGCTGCAACATGCTGGACCGTTTTATCTCTTCATTCAAAGACTCAATCATGGACACTCTTACAGACAGTTGTGGCTGCTTTGTGTGATGTATTGTTGTCTCTACCTTCTTGCCCTTTGTGCTGTTGTCTGTGCCCAATAATGTGTGTACCCTGTTTTGTGCTGCTACCATATTGTGTTGCTACCATGTTATTATGTTGCTGCCATGTTGTGGTGCTACCATGTTGTTGTCATGTTGTGTTGCTACCATGCTGTGTTGTCATGTGTTGCTGCCTTGCTATGTTGTTGTCTTAGGTCTCTCTTTATGTAGTGTAGTGTGGTCTCGCTTGTCGTGGTGTGTATTTTGTCCTATATTTCTATGATATTTTTAATCCCAGCCCCCAGCCCCACAGGAGGCCTTTCGGTATTCATTGTAAATAAGAATTTGTTCTTAACTGACTTGCCTCGTTAAATAAAGGTTAATATAAAAATAAATACAAATCTACGGGGCTTAAATGAGGACCAGTCAACCTTTTGATACAGGATGCAGTGACGCGTATTAACACTGATGCGTATTACAAATGAAGTGGGATACAGTAGCCTTCCCCAAAGGAGGAGCAAATTACTATTATCATGTATTTCTTAGAGAGACAACACATGAACTGTTGGGTAAATTATCGTGTGTACTGTTGAGGATCTGTCTGCCCAGTTTTCTGCACAACTAATTTTTTTTTCCTTCTTCTTTTAATGCCTCTTTGCTGCCACCTGGTGTTTAAACTGGATGTTACGCAACAGTTTGATGTAAACTCACCTTCTCCATCGTTTCAGTGACCTTGAATTTCATGTTGTTGTAGAATTCCCTCTTGGGTAGTAGATACAGGAGAATCAGATCACATACTACAGTCGCCTTTGGAAACAGCACAAGTAGAGCACAATTTGAGCCAGAGAAATGTTATATACATGTAATTTTGTGATCACAACTACCTCCGTTACATTGTTTAATAGATAAACATATTTGTTTAGTCTATTTCTATACAAGCTGTTTAAGAGATCTACAGTAGACTACTGGAGATTCTGTAAGTTTTGCAGTATCAGATAGGATACATATTATCAGATAGGATGTGTAGTATTAGATAGGATGTGTAGTATTAGACAGGATGTGTAGTATTAGACAGGATGTGTAGTATTAGACAGGATGTGTAGTATCAGATAGGATATGTATTATCAGATAGGATGTGTAGTATTAGACAGGATGTGTAGTATTAGACAGGATGTGTAGTATTAGACAGGATGTGTGGTATTCGATAGGATGTGTAATATTAGATGGGATGTGTAGTATTAGATGGGATGTGTAGTATTAGACAGGATGTGTAGTATTTAATGGAATGTGTAGTATTTGACAGGATGTGTAGGATTAGATAGGAGGTGTAGTATTAGACAGGATGTGTAGTATTAGATGGGATGTGTAGTATTAGACAGGATGTGTAGTATTTAATGGAATGTGTAGTATTTGACAGGATGTGTAGTATTAGACAGGAAGTGTAGTATTTAATGGAATGTGTAGTATTTGACAGGATGTGTAGTATTAGACAGGATGTGTAGTATTGAAAGACTCACCACTCCAAAGATTCCAACACCAGATCCTATAGCTGTTAGTGTTGGAATGATATCAAATTTTCTGGCCTGGAAAAATAACAATAACATCAACAATCTTTAAACGTTTTAAATCTACAGTCGTAAGGGAGGAATTCAAAAATACTGTCTGGAATTTTACAAGGATCGCAATCATGAACTTCATGAACTTACCACTGAACGAACAATGATGTCAAATCGAATCCCAAACACTTTCAGAAGCGTTCTTTTCTCCTGCTTGTCCTCCATATAATGCTTTGCATACCTAAAGCACAACATTTAGACACACTTTTCAGCCTCTAGGCTAGTGTTCAGATCTGTATCTCTCTTCTGCTTTTCACATGACCCTAGCCATGCAACTAAGAAGAGTAAGCTGTATAATGAATAGTGTAACTTCCTTAGTCGCATGGTTAGCACGACCCCCAATGGTTAGCACGACCCCCAATGGTTAGCACGACCCGCAATGGTTAACACGACCCCCATGGCTAACACGACCCCAATGGCTAACACGACCCCAATGGCTAACACGACCCCAATGGCTAACACGACCCCCATGGCTAACACGACCCCCATGGCTAACACGACCCCCATGGCTAACACGACCGCCATGGCTAACACGACCCCCATGGCTAACACGACCCCCATGGCTAACACGACCCCCATGGCTAACACGACCCCAATGGCTAACACGACCCCCATGGCTAACACGACCCCCATGGCTAACACGACCCCCATGGCTAACACGACACCTTTCTCTGTGTTTTTCTTTCATTTATTTGGAATCTTAACTCAGAAAAGGCTTTTCAATTTAAGAAAGTGGCCCTTACAAGAATGATCAATAAATACTTTGTTAATGATTTATTGAGATAGGACAGGAAATGTAGAAGAGATTAGGACAGGAAATGTAGAAGAGATTAGGACAGAAAATGTAGAAGAGATTGCGAGTCAGAAGGGCAGTAAATTGGACTTCAAAACCCATGCTGACTCTGGTACACATTTGTGCCAGGTTCTGCAGCACGAACCACAAGACCATGATGCTTTATTTACCTGAAGTTGTATCCCACAGATGCTCTGGCCGTGTCTGCCTCGTCGGGGTTTCCATAGAGACCGTGGAAGGAGTAGATCGGTTTACAGTCTGACTGGTCATGGTCCAGGTTACAGGTCCAGTCAATGATGATACCAATCGCCCCACCCTGTCAGATCAATCAATACATCTAGTCAACGATGGTACCACTAACCTCAAACAGCACCATACCATCAACAACAATACATCCAGTCAATGAGGGCACCACTAACCCCAAACAGCACGATACTATCAATACACCCAGTCAATGAGGGCACCACTAACCCCAAACAGCACGATACTATCAATACATCCAATCAATGAGGGCACCACTAACCCCAAACAGCACAATACTATCAACAACAATACATCCAGTCAATGAGGGCACCACTAACCCCAAACAGCACCATACCATCAACAACAATACATCCAGTCAACGATGGTACCACTAACCCCAAACAGCACGATACTATCAATACATCCAGTCAATGAGGGCACCACTAACCCCAAACAGCACCATACCATCAACAACAATACATCCAGTCAATGAGGGTACCACTAACCCCAAACAGCACCATACCATCAACAACAATACATCCAGTCAACGATGGTACCACTAACCCCAAACAGCACCATACCATCAACAACAATACATCTAGTCAACGATGGTACCACTAACCCCAAACAGCACGATACTATCAATACATCCAGTCAATGAGGGCACCACTAACCCCAAACAGCACCATACCATCAACAACAATACATCCAGTCAATGAGCGTACCACTAACCCCAAACAGCACCATACCATCAACAACAATACATCCAGTCAACGATGGTACCACTAACCCCAAACAGCACCATACCATCAACAACAATACATCTAGTCAATGAGCGTACCACTAACCCCAAACAGCACGATACTATCAACAACAATACATCTAGTCAATGAGCGTACCACTAACCCCAAACAGCACGATACTATCAACAACAATACATCTAGTCAACGATGGTACCACTAACCCCAAACAGCACGATACTATCAACAACAATACATCTAGTCAACGATGGTACCACTAACCCCAAACAGCACCATACCATCAACAACAATACATCTAGTCAACGATGGTACCACTAACCCCAAACAGCACCATACCATCAACAACAATACATCTAGTCAACGATGGTACCACTAACCCCAAACAGCACGATACTATCAATACATCCAGTCAATTAGGGTACCACTAACCCCAAACAGCACCATACCATCAACAACAATACATCCAGTCAATGAGGGTACCACTAACCCCAAACAGCACCATACTATCAATACATCCAGTCAATGAGGGTACCGCTAACCCCAAACAGCACAATACTATCAATACATCCAGTCAATGAGGGTACCGCTAACCCCAAACAGCACAATACTATCAATACATCCAGTCAATGAGGGTACCGCTAACCCCAAACAGCACAATACTATCAATACATCCAGTCAATGAGGGTACCGCTAACCCCAAACAGCACCATACCATCAACAACAATACATCCAGTCAACGATGGTACCACTAACCCCAAACAGCACGATACTATCAATACATCCAGTCAATGAGGGTACCGCTAACCCCAAACAGCACCATACCATCAACAACAATACATCCAGTCAATGAGGGTACCACTAACCCCAAACAGCACCATACCATCAACAACAATACATCCAGTCAACGATGGTACCACTAACCCCAAACAGCACCATACCATCAACAACAATACATCCAGTCAACGAGGGTACCACTAACCCCAAACAGCACGATACTATCAATACATCCAGTCAATGAGGGTACCGCTAACCCCAAACACTTTTTAAATCAGTTGCAATTTGAATGTTCTACTAAGCTTTCACTCAGAAATGACCTTTGACAGAGCATACCTCGTTCCCAAATAACACCCTCATTATACCTCGTTACCAATCACACCACCATCATACCATGTCACCAATAACACCATCATCATATCTCGTTATCAATAACACTGCCATCATACCTCGTTACCAATAACACCATCATCATCATACCTTGTTACCAATAACAACACCATCATACCTCGTTACCAATAACACCACCATCATACCCCGTTACCCATAACTCCATCATCAAACCTCGTTACCAATAACACCACCATCATACCCCGTTACCAATAACACCACCATCATACCCCGTTACCCATAACACCATCATCAAACCTCGTTACCAATAACACCACCATCATACCCCGTTACCAATAACACCACCATCATACCCCGTTACCCATAACACCATCATCAAACCTCGTTACCAATAACACCACCATCATACCCCGTTACCAATAACACCATCATACCCCGTTACCAATAATTTGAATGTTCTACTAAGCTTTCACTCAGAAATGACCTTTGACAGAGCATACCTCGTTCCCAAATAACACCCTCATTATACCTCGTTACCAATCACACCACCATCATACCATGTCACCAATAACACCATCATCATATCTCGTTATCAATAACACCGCCATCATACCTCGTTACCAATAACACCATCATCATCATACCTTGTTACCAATAACAACACCATCATACCTCGTTACCAATAACACCACCATCATACCCGTTACCCATAACACCATCATCAAACCTCGTTACCAATAACACCACCATCATACCCCGTTACCAATAACACCACCATCATACCCCGTTACCCATAACACCATCATCAAACCTCGTTACCAATAACACCACCATCATACCCCGTTACCAATAACACCACCATCATACCCCGTTACCCATAACACCATCATCAAACCACGTTACCAATAACACCACCATCATACCCCGTTACCAATAACACCATCATACCCCGTTACCAATAACACCATCATACCCCGTTACCAATAACACCATCATCATCATACCTCACCACCATCATACCCCGTTAACAATAACACCACTATCAAACCTCATTAACAATAACACCATCATCATACCGTGTTGCCAATAACACCACCATCATCATACCTCACCTCCATCATACCTCGTTTCCAATAACACCTCCACCATACCTCATTACCAATAACACCAACATCATACCTTATTACCAATAACACAATCATCATACCTTGTTACCAATAACACCATCATCATACCTTGTTACCAATAACACCAACATCATACCTTGTTACCAATAACACCATCATCATCATACCTTGTTACCAATAACACCATCATCATCATACCTTGTTACCAATAACACCAACATCATACCTCGTTACCAATAACACCACCATCATACCTCGTTAACAATAACACCACCATCATCATACCTCGTTACCAATAACACCATCATCATACCTTGTTGCCAATAACACCATCATCATCATACCTCACCACCATCATACCTCGTTATCCAATAACACCACCATCATCATACCTCATTACCAATAACACCAACATCATACCTCGTTAACAATAACACCACCATCATCATACCTCGTTACCAATAACACCACCATCATACCTCGTTAACAATAACACCACCATTATACCTCATTACAACAAAACACACAACCATACAGGGACTGACAGGTACTTGCAAACCCCCTTCACTCATAAATATAATAGCATATTGCTCACCACTTTGGCTATGGCGGCGAAGTTGAAGCCAGACATCTGTACCAAGTCGCCCAGTCTGAAAATGGGACACAGTGGGGCCGTCTTTGGGTCGTACAGGCAACTTTTGATGTACTGATTGTCGATACCTTCTACGAGGTTACACCTAGAGTGAGAACAGGAAGAGATCTTTGTTAAAAAGATGGCAAGTTTATATCATACTGTACTTGTTATGTAGCAAAATAGATATTTGAATCAATATCACATTTGGCACCTCCTCCATATTCAGTGCATAGCTACTACATACACAATATGTGTGTGATGTAATGCATGTATCAAACATAGCAACCATTGCCTGAGGCTCCTTAATGGTCCTCTGGTCACCTCACTCATAGAAGAAACAGTAACATCAGTAATCTACTTGAA
The DNA here is from genome assembly GCF_013265735.2 of Oncorhynchus mykiss. Taxonomy (NCBI): domain Eukaryota; kingdom Metazoa; phylum Chordata; class Actinopteri; order Salmoniformes; family Salmonidae; genus Oncorhynchus; species Oncorhynchus mykiss. The sequence continues at coordinate 7,771,953 of NC_048574.1, read as the reverse complement.
GGAAAATGTTTTTATATACAGTACCAGTCGAAGGTTTTGACACACCTGTCATTCAAGGGTTTCTCTTACTTTTGACTATTTTCTACATTGTAGAATAATAGTGAAGACATCGGAACTACGAAATAACACATATGGAATCATGTAGTAACCAAAAAAGTGTTAAACAAGTCAACATTTATTTTATATTTGAGATTCTTCAAAGTAGCCACCCTTTGCCTTGATGACAGCTTTGCACACTCTTGGCATTCTCTCAACCAGCTTCACCTGGAATGCTTTCCCAACAGTATTGAAGGAGTTCCCACATATGTTGAGCACTTGTTGGCTGCTTTTCCTTCACTCTGTGGTCCAACCTATCCCAAACCATTCTCAACTGGGTTGAGGTCGGGTGATTATGGAGGCCAGGTAATGTAATGCAGCACTCCATCACTCTCCTTCTTGGTCAAATAGCCCCTATACAGCCTGCAGATGTATAATAGTCCCACTAAGTGCAAACCAGATGGGATGGCGTATCGCTGCAGAATGCTGTGGTAGCCATGCTGGTTAAGTATGCCTTGAATTCTAAATAAATAATTGACAGTGTCATCAGCAAAGCACCATCACACCTCCTCCTCCATGCTTCACGGTGGGAACCACACATGTGGAGATCATCCATTCACCTACTCGGAGTCTCACAAAGGCACTGTGGTTGGACCCAAAAATCTCAAATTTGGACTCATCAGACCAAAGGACAGATTTCCAACAGTCTAATGTCCATTGCCTGTGTTTCTTGGCCCAAGCAAGTCTCTTCATCTTATTGGTGTCCTTCAGTAGTTTCCTTTGGAGTCCTTTGCAGCAATGTGACCATGAATGCCTGATTCACGCAGTCTCCTCTGAAAAGTTGGTGTTGAGATGTGTCTGTTACTTGAACTCTGTGAAGCATTTGGGCTGAAATTTCTGAGGTCCAGTTAACTCTAATGAACTTATCTTCTGCAGCAGAGGTAACTCTGGGTCTTCCTTTCCTGTAGCGGTCCTCATGAGAGCCAGTTTCATCATAGCACTGGATGCTTTTTGCGACTGCACTTGAAGAAACTTTAAAAGTTCTTGAAATGTTCTGTATTGACTGACCTTCATGTCAGTAACAGACTGTCGTTTCTCTTCGCTTATTTGAGCTGTTCTTGCCATAATATGGACTTGGTCTTTTACCAAATAGGGCTATATCTGTATACCACCCCTACCTTGGCAGAACACGACTGATTGGCTCAAACGCATTAAGAAGAAAATCAATTCCACAAATGAACTTTTTAGAAGGCACACCTATTAATATGAAATGCATTCCAGTTGACTACCTCATGAAGCTGGTTGAGAGAAAGAGTGTGGCAACAGTGTGCAAAGCTGTCATCAAGGCAAAGGGTGGCTATTTTGAAGAATCTCAAATATAAAATTGGAGTGGCCATCACAAAGCCCTTTCCTCAATCCTATTGAAAATATGTGGGCAGAACTGAAAAAGCGTGTGCGAGCAAGGAGGCCTACAAACCTGACTCAGTTACACCAGCTCTGTTAGGAGGAATGGGCCAACATTTACCCCACGTATTGTTGGAAGCTTGTGGAAGGCTACCCGAAAAGTTTGACCCAAGTTAAAGGCAATGCTACCAAATACTAATTGAGTGTATGTAAACTTCTGACCCACTGGGAATTTTTTTATTTTTATTTTTTATTTTACCTTTATTTAACTAGGCAAGTCAGTTAAGAACAAACTCTTATTTTCAATGACGGCCTGGGAACAGTGGGTTAACTGCCTGTTCAGGGGCAGAACGACAGATTTGTACCTTGTCAGCTCGGGGGTTTGAACTCACAACCTTCCGGTTACTAGTCCAACGCTCTAACCACTAGGCTACCCTGCCGCCCTGATGAAAGCAATACAAGCTGAAATAAATCATTTTCTCTACTATTATTCTGACATTTCACATTCTTAAAATAAAGATGTGATCCTAACTGACCTAAGACAGGGCATTTTTACTAGGATTAATTGTCAGGAATTGTGAAAAACTGAGTTTAAATGTATTTGGCTAAGGTGTATGTAAACTTCAGACTTCAACTGTATATATGAGTTCCACGACCTACAAGACAGATCGGTTGAGGGACGAGTGTCGCGTAGGAGTGACGCCAACTGACGTGAGGCAATGCTTAAATGGCAAAATAATCTAATATCACGATTTCCTTGATTTATATATATTTATATTATTAGAATCATTTATGTTTAGCTCACATAATATAATTTCAAGGTATACAATAAGGTGTCTGTAATAGAATACACGTATTTCTGTCTCTTTCTAAATACTGTATATTTTACAACGTTGAGGGAGTGCCAAGATGGAGGCACGATGTCTTCAAAACAGCACCCCCTGTCTGTCATCTAGTGTATATATACATAATGTATGATGAATCTGTGGTTGTGTTAAATGTGTATTCACCAAGTCATTACTGTCCTGATCATCTATACAGTCAGCGGGAAATATATTTTTGATTTACATTTGGTTGAGTTGTCAACTAACAAAAAAATGTCACCATTGGATTTAGGTTAAAAGTGAAAATCTAACTAAATTCTTTCAGTGTTGATGACTTCTGCAAATCCAATCGGTTTTCCACAGTGATTCAAGGTAATCTGGTAATGCCCTCCGTTCCTGCTTTGATCAAATGTAATCTTTTTTGATGAAATGACGTGGAAACAACTTTGATTCAACCATTTTCCCCCCATTGGGTTGAGTACATCTCTATATGATTTTAACCTATAGAATCTGGCTCTTCTAATGTTAACCTATAGAATATGTCTCTTCTCATGTTAACCTATAGAATCGGACTCTTCTAATGTTAACCTATAGAATCTGACTCTTCTCATATTAACCGGGGTGGCAGGGTAGCCTAGTGGTTAGAGCGTTGGACTAGTAACCGGAAGGTTGCAAGTTCAAACCCCTGAGCTGACAAGGTACAAATCTGTCGTTCTGCCCCTGAACAGGCAGTTAACCCACTGTTCCTAGGCCGTCATTGAAAATAAGAATTTGTTCTTAACTGGTTAAATAAATTTTAAAAACGATGGAATCTGACTCTTCTCATGTTAAACGATAGAATCTGGCTCTTCTCATGTTAACCTATAGAATATGTCTCTTCTCATGTTAACCCATAGAATCTGGCTCTTCTCATGTTAACCTATATAATCGGACTCTTCTCATGTTAACCTATAGAATCGGACTCTTCTCATGTTAACCTATAGAATCGGACTCTTCTCATGTTAACCTATATAATCGGACTCTTCTCATGTTAACCTATATAATCGGACTCTTCTCATGTTAACCTATAGAATCGGACTCTTCTCATGTTAACCTATAGAATCTGGCTCTTCTCATGTTAACCTATAGAATCTGGCACTTCTAATGTTAACCTATAGAATCTGGCTCTTCTCATGTTAACCGATAGAATCGGGCTCTTCTCATGTTAACCTATAGAACCTGGCCCTTCTCATGTTGACTTATGTTGCCTCTCATGATCCTAGGAGAGTTACTGAATGACCTGCCACCGACCTGACCTCAGCTTGCTATCAGGGAGTTACTGAATGACCTGCCACGACCTGACCTCAGCTCGCTATCAGGGAGTTACTGAATGACCTGCCACTAACCTGACCTCAGCTCGCTATTAGGGAGTTACTGAATGACCTGCCACCAACCTGACCTCAGCTCGCTATCAGGGAGTTACTGAATGACCTGCCACTAACCTGACCTCAGCTTGCTATCAGGGAGTTACTGAATGACCTGCCACCAACCTGACCTCAGCTCGCTATCAGGGAGTTACTGAATGACCTGCCACCGACCTGACCTCAGCTCGCTATCAGGGAGTTACTGAATGACCTGCCACCGACCTGACCTCAGCTCGCTATCAGGGAGTTACTGAATGACCTGCCACTGACCTGACCTCAGCTTGCTATCAGGGAGTTACTGAATGATCTGCCACTAACTTGACCTCAGCTCAGTGAAACAGGAGGGGAGAGATGTCCTCATGTTGTTGCTATGCTAATTGGCAATGGTGTGGTAATGGTATGGTTATTTTGCTGTATAATGTTTGGCAGGATCGTGTAGGTTCAGAGAGACATACACCGCCTGTGTGCAGCACAGCTTATCGTGCAAATACTAATGATATTAGGAAGAAGAAGCAACGATTTAATGCTTTTATGAGTATTATAGACTGGATCCATGGTTATTCTCCTCATTTTCTATAGGCGTTGATGAAAGGATGCATGTTGTGTATCAAACAGGGGTCTTACCTCGTAACACCATAGGCTGGAAAGTTGATTGTGTTTTTGATGAACAGTGTGAAGTTCTCTGCCGACATCAACAGCGCAGGGCTGCACAGAAAACAGTAGAACAAATGAAAACAAAGACCAACAAAGCATAAACACACACACAGACACAGACACACACACACAGACACACACACAGACACACACAGACACACACACAGACACACACAGACACACACACAGACATACACAGACACACACAGACACACACACAGACACACACAGACACACACAGACACACACACAGACAGACACACACAGACACACACACAGACACACACAGACACACACAGACACACACAGACACACACACACACAGACACACACAGACACACACAGACACACACACAGACACACACAGACACACACACAGACACACACAGACACACACACAGACACACACACAGACACACACAGACACACACACAGACACACACAGACACACACAGACACACACAGACACACACACAGACACACACAGACACACACACAGACACACACAGACACACACACAGACACACACAGACACACACAGACACACACAGAAAGGTCATAACAAGAAATTGGTAGAGACCGTTTTCATTTCATCAGCCTACAAATAATTCAGGTAGAGTCCAAAGGTTGTTCAGTACCATTCAGTACATAACACTTCTGATGAGTAATTAAATGTTATACCTGTAAAGCTTGAACATAAATTGATTGATCGTACATACTCTGGGATACTGCCGTCATCTTCCACAGGACACCAGGCTAGCACCTCACACATCTTTGTTGTGTTCACCAAGCACTTCCCCGTCATATGTCCTTGGGGTGGGGTGGGGTGGAGTGGGACAAAGACACGGAGAAAAGACACGAGGGATATAGCTTTTCCAACATGGAGTAACAACTATGAGCCCACAGATTAGGGTTGTCACCATATCAGTAAGGCGATTACTCGAGAGGTTTCGAGGCAAGGACACAACACATGAAGCTGACTGAATTCCCTGAGGAAAACAGTCCTAATGTTGGAAACAAACAGCCTGGTGTTGTCGCCCAGAATCACATGTTTCTTTAACCTGTTATATCACACTATGTTCCATACAGCAGGGTTTTTTAAAGAATCACATGTTATATCACACTATGTTCCATACAGCAGGGTTATCTAAATAATCACCTGTTATATCACACTATGTTCCATACAGCAGAGTTATCTAAAGAATCACATGTTATATTACACTATGTTCCATACAGCAGGGTTATCTAAATAATCACCTGTTATATCACACTATGTTCCATACAGCAGGGTTATCTAAAGAATCACCTGTTATATCACACTATGTTCCATACAGCAGAGTTATCTAAAGAATCACATGTTATATCACACTATGTTCCATACAGCAGGGTTATCTAAAGAATCACCTGTTATATCACACTATGTTCCATACAGCAGGGTTATCTAAAGAATCACCTGTTATATCACACTATGTTCCATACAGCAGGGTTATCTAAATAATCACCTGTTATATCACACTATGTTCCATACAGCAGGGTTATCTAAAGAATCACATGTTATATCACACTATGTTCCATACAGCAGGGTTATCTAAAGAATCACCTGCTATATCACACTATGTTCCTGTTATATCACACTATGTTCCTGTTATATCACACTATGTTCCTGTTATATCACACTATGTTCCTGTTATATCACACTATGTTCCTGTTATATCACACTATGTTCCTGTTATATCACACTATGTTCCTGTTATATCACACTATGTTCCTGTTATATCACACTATGTTCCTGTTATATCACACTATGTTCCATACAGCAGTGTTTTTTAAAGAATCAAAGCGTTTAGACTGCTTCGTGTTTGCCTTGTTGCCAGGGGAAAATCAGTTATCGTAGTATCGTGATACTGGTATCGTGACAACCAGTACCACAGATGAGGATGTCTTTTAACTAGAAAAAATTACTTTCACTTTAAATAGAATTGCTGTTTCAATCATCCAAACGTCTTAAAATCTTGACTAAAATGTGTGTCATTACAGAACACCAAAGGAAATGGGTTCAGTGAGTCTCTTTCAATCTCTCACTGATTTTATACTGTATGGATAATTTCTTTCTGCATGATAAGCATGGCTATTATCTGTGTGTGGTCCTGTCTCTCTGGTCCTGTCTCCCTGGTCCTGCCTCCCTGGTCCTGTCTCCCTGGTCCTGTCTCTCTGGTCCTGTCTCTCTGGTCCTGCATCCCTGGTCCTGTCTCTCTGGTCCTGCCTCCCTGGTCCTGCCTCCCTGGTCCTGCCTCCCTGGTCCTGCCTCCCTGGTCCTGCCTTCCTGGTCCTGCCTCCTTGGTCCTGCCTCCCTGGTCCTGCCTCCTTGGTCCTGCCTCCTTGGTCCTGCCTCCTTGGTCCTGCCTCCCTGGTCCTGCCTCCCTGGTCTTGTCTTTCCATGTCCTGTCTCTCCCTGTCCTGTTTTCCCTGTCCTGTCTCTCCCTGTCCTGTCTCTCCCTGTCCTGTCTTTCTGGTCCCGTCTCTCTGACCCTAGCTGGATTGGCAGAGTAGTGTGAAAAAGATTTACAGACACGGTAAAGTGAGCCACCCTACAGGACATGATCATAAGACCGGTTCACCCTGAGGGCTTTAACAGCTTCTGTTCTGTTTGCTTCCCTCTAGTTTCAACCACAGTCTAACCATTAACCAGCACATCCTTCTCAAGGACACAAGGATATATAGATGCCCCCCCAAGTCAACATGACAGTGGTGGCGTCAACAGATCTAAATCATCTGCCAACAGCAGATGATGAAAGTGAAAGGGCTGATGTGGTTCTGAGAGCTTGAAGAGGCTTGGCTGTAACCCAGAGTCACATAAGGACAAAATACACAACCAACCCTTTCAACTGCCACGTTATATAGGCTTTAGAATTGTTATTGGATATACTGCTACTACTCTACAATTTATCTGCCTGTCTCTGACTGTCTGCCTGTCTCTGACTGTGTGCCTGTCTCTGACTGTGTGCCTGTCCCTGACGTGTGCCCGTCTCTGACTGTCTGCCCGTCTCTGACTGTCTGCCCGTCTCTGACTGTCTGTCTGCCCGTCTCTGACTGTCTGCCTGCCTGTCTCTGACTGCCTGCCCGTCTCCGACTGTCTGCCCGTCTCTGACTGTCTGCCTGTCCCTGATTGTCTGACTGTCTGCCTGCCTGTCTCTGACTGTCTGCATATGTCTCTGACTGTCTGCCTATGTCTCTGACTGTGTGCCTGCCTGTCTCTGATTGTCTGCCTATGTCTCTGACTGTCTGGCTGCCTGTCTCTGACTGTCTGCCTGCCTGTCTCTGACTGTCTGCCTATGTCTCTGACTGTGTGCTTGAGTCTCTGACTGTGTCTGTTTGCATGCTTTAATAGAATGAAAATCCAAGTCACTCAACCATCCTGGATCCTGGCTGCTAAGAACATGGAAAGTTGTTGATCTAAATTAAGCAAACTTTTTCTTCTTGAATGCAGGGAAATTCCTGACTAGTCAAAATGTTTATCTTGGTGGCTTTGTTTTGTGTGACTGGTGTATTGTACATTTAGCTCATAGAAGCCCCAAAGTACAGATTAACTGAAACTGACCAAAGAACCGCTGAGAAAGTTAACCAACGATAAACCAACTTAATCCTAAAACATTTTTTTTTTATTTAACCTTTATTTAACTAGGAAAGTCAGTTAAGAACAAAATCGTATTTTCAATGACGGCCGAGGAACAGTGGGTTAACTGCCTGGTCAGGGGCAGAACGACAGATTTGTACCTAGTCAGCTCAGGGGATTTGAACTTGCAACCTTTCCGGTTACTAGTCCAACGCTCTAACCACTAGGCTACCCTGCCGCCACCCTGCTGCTCAATGATGATGCAACTGGACACTTAAAACACCTGAAAGATTATTTTTGTATTTTTTTTGCTCTCTGACAAGTGAAATCATGGGCCGTTTTAATTTCTGATAAATAACATTTAATTTCAGTTATCAGTACAGGGTCACCGGTGGCTAGAAATATGTATAATGAGAATCCTCTATATAGTAAAACTTTAAGAAAGTAAAGGATAGACGACGAAGGGCTCGTTATTTCCACAGAACTCCCAGCCCCTCGTTGTTTATCCCTCATAACGTAGTCACAGAGACGATGGCTAGTGTGAGTAGTCAGGTAGGGAGGGGGTAGTGGTAGTAATGGATGGCTAGATTTGCCAATGCGGAGGGTAGTGAGGAGGGTTAGTTAGTCACAGTGTTTCTCAACCTTTTTCATACCAGGGGCCAACAAGCAATGTTTTTTCCTCCTCGGGGGCAACTTACATTCAAACTAGCACTGTAGAACTGACGACATTAGTGTCCGTTAACTATCTCAGGGACTGGCCGGTGATTTGCCATAGACTGGCGCTGGTCCGCAGACCAGAGGTTGAGAAACACCAGAGTTAGTGAAGGGGACTGTGCCACACTGTCACACTGCCATGCCGTCCGGACTTTACCATCTCCCGTACGTTCTGATCTCCCTTCACAGTCTGCGTCAGAGCTGCATCGATTCTTCGAGTTTGGGGGCTGAAACACAGGAGTTGGAGTGAGTGTACAGTACATTCGGAAAGTATTCAGACCCCTTCCCCTTTTCCACATTTTGTTACGTTACAGCCTTATTCTAAAATGTATTAAATATCTACACATAATACTCCTTTTGTTTTGTGTGCAAATGTATTAAAAATAAAAAACAGAAATACCTTATTTACATAAATATTCAGACCCTTTGCTATGAGACTCGAAAATTGAGCTCAGGTGCATCCTGTTTCCATTGATCATCCTTGAGATGTTTCTATATCCCGAGAGAACCAAGATTCAGTGAAACAGAGTATGTTAGTCACTGATGTCTCTCTGGAAAGAGATCCTCGCCCTGAACTCGTCTAATTTATTGTCCAGAGACTAAACATTAGGGAGTAATATAATCAGAAGCGGTGGATGGTGTGCCCGCCTCCTGAGTCGGACTAGAAGTCCACTCCGAACACCTCTTCTCCGCCGACGGCAACTTGGAGCAGCCTCTGGGATAAGTTAAATTGCTCTGGGGGGTACGAACAAAGGATCCAATTCAGGAAAGTTGTATTCCAGGCCGTAATGCTGGTGAGTTACCATCGCTCTGATATCCAAAAGTTATTTCCGGCTGTATGTAATATCACAAGAAACATTCTGGGCTGATAGTGTAAGAAATAACACACAAAAAAAATACTGCAAAATTGCTTAGGATCTAGAAGGAGAGCTGCCATGTCTGTTGACGCCATCTTGTGCATCACAGTGGCAGCATCATTATATGGGGATGTTTTTCAGCAGCAGGGACTGGGAGACTAGTCAGGATTGAGGGAAAGATGAACGGAGCAAAGTACCGAGAGATCCTTGATATAAACCTGCTCCAGAGCACTAAGGACCTCAGACTGGGGTGAAGGGTCAGGTTCCAGCAAGACAACGACTCTAAGCACACAGCCAAGAGTGGCTTCGGGACAAGTCTCTGAATGTCCTTGAGTGGCCCAGCCAGAGCCCGGACTTGAAGCCGATCGAACATCTCTGGAGAGACTTGAAAATAGCTGTGCAGCGATGCTCCCCATCCAACCTCACAGAGTTTGAGAGGATCTGCAGAGAAGAATGGGAGAAACTCCCCAAATACAGGTGTGCCAAGCTTGTAGCGTCATACCAAAGAAGACGCGAGGCTGTAATCGCTGCCAAAGGTGCTTCAGCAAAGTACTGAGTAAAGGGTCTGAATACTTATGGGTTTTTTTTAAATACATTAAGCAAAAATGTCAATTTTTTTTTTTTTTGCTTTGTCATTATGGGGTATCTTGTTTAGATATTTAAAAAATAATAATATTTAATCAATTTTAGAACAAGGCTGTAACATAACAAAATGTGGAAAAAGTCAATGGGTCTGAATACTTTCCTAATATACTGTATATGTAAATTTATATATATATATCACAGGAGGTTGGTGGCACCTTAATTGGGAGGAACGGGCTTGTTGTAATGACAGGAGCGGAATCAGTGGAATGGTATTAAATACATCAAACACATGGTTTCCATGGTTTCCAGGTATTTGAAGCCGTTCCATTGTCTCCGTTCCAGACATTATTATGAGCCGCTCTCACCTCAGCAGCCTCCACTGATATAGTTATATACACACAGACTGAGTGTACAAAACATTAGGAACACCTTCCTAATATTGAGTTACAGACGCTTTTGCCTTCAGAACAGACTCAATTCGTCGGGCATGCACTCTACAAGGCATCGAAAGCGTTCCACAGGGATGCTGGTCCATGTTGACTCCATGTCGTCCCAGAGTTGGGTGAGGTTGGCTGGATGTCCTTTGGGTGGTGGACCATTCTTGATACACACGGGAAACTGTTGAGCATGAAAAACCCAGCAGCATTGCAGTTCATGACACACTCGAACAGGTGACATCAATAAGGGACCATAGCTTTCACCTGGATTCGCCTGGCCAGTCTATGTCACGGAAAGAGCAAGTGTTCCTAATTTTTTTTGTACACTTCTGAATCATGATCTCTGTGCAAATTTAGGAAAAGCAAGGACATACAAAGAATTAAGAAAGTATTTTGAGAGGAGTTGACTTACCTCAGAACATTTTTCAATTTTCTGACCTTTGGTCATAATGTAGTTGGTCATCACCACAAAAGAAGAGTCCCCCTGAGGTACGAGAGAGAGAGAGGGGGGGGGGGGGGAGGGAGAGAGAGAGGGAGAGAGGGAGTGAGAGAGAGAGAGGGAGGGCGTAGGAGAAAGGGAGGGAGAGAGAGAGAGAGAGAGAGAGAGAGGGAGGGAGGGAGGGAGGGAGGGAGGGAGTAGGAGAGAGAAAGGGAGGGAGAGAGAGAGAGAAAGGGAGGGAGAGGGAGAGAGAGAGAGAGAGAGGGAGAGAAAGGGAGGGTATGAAATAGAATAATCTGTGATTGGACATTGTTGCAACTGTGATGGGGATCATACTCTGGACTTCCTTGAGTGCCCTGTTAGGGTGAAGGAGATTGAGTTGTGAAGGATCAGGGCTGTGCAGCTGATCTCCCATGTGGAGGTGGTGAAGAGAGTCGTAAGAGGCAGCAGTGTTGAAGATATGGAGGTGGATGCAGGGCAACCAGTTGATAGTGTTTTAAGTCAATCGGGTCATCTGGATACACTCAATGTGAAGAAGGTGGATTCTGTGGCATATGCAGTGCGTTCGGAAAGTATTCAGACCCCTTGACTTTTTTCACATTCTGTCACGTCACAGCCTTATTCGAAAATTGATTAAATCAATAAAAATCCTCAGTAATCTATACACAATATCCCATAACGACAAAGCGAAAACAGGTTTTTAGACATTTTTGCAAATTTAAAAATAAATACAATATTGACATGAGTATTCAGACCTTTTGCTATGAGACTCGACATTGAGCTCAGGTGCATCCTGTTTCCATTGATCATCCTTGAGATGTTTCTACAACTTGATTGGAGTCCACCTGGGATAAATTAAACTGATTGGAAATTATTTGGAAAGGCACAGGCCTGTCTATATAAGGTCCCACAGTTAACACTGCATGTCAGAGCAAAAACCAAACCACGAGGTCAAAGGAATTTTCCGTAGAGCTCAGAGACAGGATTGTGTCGAGGCACATATCTGGGGAAGGGTAACAAAAACATTTCTGCTGCATTGAAGGTCCCCAAGAACACTGTGACCTCCATCATTCTTAAATGGAAGAAGTTTGGAACCACCAAGACTCCCTAGCAATCGGGGGAGAAGGGCTTTGGTCAGGGAGGGACCAAGAACCTGATGGTTACTCTGACAGAGCTCTAGAGTTCCTCTGTGGAGATGGGAGAACCTTCCAGAAAGACAACCATCTCTGCAGCACTCCATCAATCAGGCCTTTATAGTAGAGTGACCAGACGGAAGCCATTCCTCAGGAAAAGGCACATGACAGCCCAATTGGAGTTTGCCAAAAGGCACCTAAAGACTCTCAGGCAATGAGAAACAAGAGTATCTCTTCTGATGAACCCAAGATTGAACTCTTTGGCCTGAATGTCAAGCGTCAAGTCTGGAGGAAACCTGGCACCATCCCTAAGGTGAAGCATGGCAGTGGCAGCATCATGCTGTGGGGGTGTTGTTCATTGGAAGGGACTGGGAGACTAGTCCGGATCGAGGGAAAGATGAACGGGCAAAGTACAGAGAGATCCTTGATAAAAACCTGCTTCAGAGCGCTCAGGACCTCAGACTGGTACATCTTCCAACAGGACAACGACCCTAAGCACACAGTCAAGACAACACAGGAGTGGCTTCAGGACAAGTCTCTGAATGTCCTTGAGTGGCCCAGCAAGAGCCCGGACTTGAACCCTATCGAACATCTTTGGAGATAGATGTTCCCCATACAACCTGATGGAGCTTGAGAGGATCTGCAGAGAAGAATTGGAGATACTCCCCAAATACAGGTGCGCCAAGCTTGTAACGTCATACCAAAGAAGACTTGAGGCTGTAATTGCTGGCAAAGGTGCTTCAGTACTGAGTAAAGGGTCTGAATACTTATGTAAATGTGATATATATATATTTTTTTTATTATAAATTAAGAAACATTTCTAAAACCTGTTTTTGCTTTGACATTATTGGGTATTGTGATGTCATTATGGGGTATTGTGATGTCACTATGGGGTATTGTGATGTCACTATGGGGTATTGTGATGTCATTATGGGGTATTGTGTGTAGATTGATGAGGGAAAAAAAACATGTAATATATTTAGAGTAAAGCTGTAACACAACAAAATGTGGAAAAAGTCAAGGGGTCTGAATACTTTCTGAAGGCTCTGTATAGCCACAGTGATTAATTGTACAGCACAACTTTTTGTTTTCTTTCGTTCTACTGTATTATTGACTATGTTTTCTTTATTCCATGTGTTGTCGTTTGTGTCGCACTGTTTTGCTTTATCTTGGCCAGGTCGCAGTTGTAAATGAGAACTTGTTCTTAACTAGCCTACCTGGATAAATAAAGGTGAAATAGAAATAAAATAAATTGTCTAAGAAGTCCAGGAAGCAGACTATCATTATATCTGCAGCTAAGAAGTTTTTGGGGCTCCAAGGCATCCCGGCAGAAGCACTATTGTCGCTAGGACATATCCCGTCCTCACAGGAGGATTCTGCGCCTGTGTTGAGACCTGATTAGAATGAGTTTTTTTAAAGAAAAGCAGGTTGATTTTGTTTAGGTAATTTCTTTTTTGATAGTTTGTATGATATTGTATTTATTTTAACCCAAATATTTTCCTTTTTGGGATCGTTATTATCGAAATGCACATCCAATTGTTGCAAACGACCCCTACAAGTAGAATAACAACTTCCCCAGCCTTAAAAAGGAAAGAAATATCGGCGTGGCAACAAAAATAACTGATCCCCCTTAAAACCGGTTGCTTTCAATTGTTCCGCAACTCCGTTTGGAAGCCTATAATCAATCAATCAATCCATCCACTGTTTGGAGAGGCGCGCCAGAACGGGAATGCTTTACGCTTATTCCAGATGCCTAACAGAGATCTAAAAAAAAAACACTTTACAGATTAAATTCTCTAGAACCTTTCTATTGATTCTAGGTCGCAAACAGATGCCGCGTTCAAAACAACTGGGAATTTAAAAAATACGACGTCAGTGATATTCAGGTCAGACATTCGGAGCTCTAAAAAGAGGCCAGAGTTCCCGAGTTGGAATTCTGAATTGGATGACTGTTGAAGGTTGTTTTTTTTGGTGCTCATTGTTTTGAACAGCACTGAAGTCAGAGATTTCCCAGTTCCGAGTTGTTTTGAAAGCGACATTACTCTCTCTCCTCCCACAGTGCAAAAGACAAGCCTTTTTTGACACCTCTTTTCTCCCATCAGCCCCCAGTACTTATAGATTCAGCATTTGATAGTGCATTCAATGAAAATAATAAACATAAGACCATAGACCAGACATACCCTTCTTGGTCAGTTGGAAAAATATATATAATCTTTCCTCTCTACCTACTGGGCTGTCCCAACTAACTTGATAGTTCACTGGTCTAAATGTGTAACATTTGTTACAACATGACAAACCTTTTGTCACCGTTGTTATGGTAACAGACCTTATAGCCCCTCCCCATAGAAATATAATGACTGAATTAACATGAGGGTGCAGTAAAATAGCCCTGGCCTAGGCACTTCCTCGTTCTAGTAACACTATTTCTATGTCCCTCGCTATCCGGTTTCCTTCTATTGGCCCTCTCCCGAGTCTTGACCATGATGTCGTTCACGTCAATGTAAACTAACTCATATGTAGAGGCCATATATAGCACAGTACATGTGGCCCTGCATTAATAAGGACTGGTACTGGAGCCCTCCTGCCTGGGTAACTGCATTAGATGTCATCAGACCTGGGTTCAAGTACTATTTAAAATAATTTAGTTGAGCTTGATTAAACTTACCTGTGAGCTTGCCCAAGCTTTCTAAAACGAAAACCTCGGCCGTCTGACACTCAAGGCAGGCTAATGTATTTGAAAGATATTAAATAGTATTTAAACCCACGTCTGCATGGCAAGCTTGAGTAATTTCGGTCACTGATTGTGACCACATCGGGAAGAAGTGGTTATTATCGTGTGAAGAGACAGATGGGATAGCATCAATTCCTGTCAATGTTATAGAATGGCAGCTAATTGACAATGCAGTTAGTCAGTATAATTGAATTGTGGATGAATCTAATTAAGATATGTCTGTGTAGTGACAATAGTACAAGACCATTTGTACTACTACTACTGTAAATGCTCAATGTGCTACCTATTTTCATACTACTGTAAATGCTCAATGTGCTACCTATTTTCATACTACAGTAAATGCTCAATGTACTACCTATTTTCATACTACTGTAAATGCTGAATTAATTACCTATTTTCATGCTACTGTAAATGCTCAATGTACTACCTATTTTCATACTACTGTAAATGCTCAATGTACTACCTATTTTCATACTACTGTAAATGCTCAATGTGCTACCTATTTTCATACTACTGTAAATGCTCAATGTGCTACCTATTTTCATACTACTGTAAATGCTCAATGTGCTACCTATTTTCATACTACTGTAAATGCTCAATGTGCTACCTATTTTCATACTACTGTAAATGCTCAATGTATTACCTATTTTCATACTACTGTAAATGCTCAATGTACTACCTATTTTCATACTACTGTAAATGCTCAATGTATTACTTATTTTCATACTACTGTAAATGCTCAACATACTACCTATTTTCATACTACTGTAAATGCTCAATGTTTTACCTATTTTCATACTACTGTAAATGCTCAATGTACTACCTATTTTCATACTACTGTAAATGCTCAATGTATTACTTATTTTCATACTACTGTAAATGCTCAACATACTACCTATTTTCATACTACTGTAAATGCTCAATGTTTTACCTATTTTCATACTACTGTAAATGTTCAATGTATTACCTATTTTCATACTACTGTAAATGCTCAATGTACTACCGATTTTCATAGTCTAGAAAATAAATGCTTTTGGGTGTAACACAGTGTTGAATAACTGAATCCAATACTATATAACCAGTATCAATGTAATTGTTTTGGAAATCACCATGATACTCAGGTAGATACCGTGAATAGATAAACAAACGCCATAGATCATTATAACAGACAAGGTCATATTCAGGTAGATATCTTGAATATTATAGGTAAACAGATACGGACATAAGATGACAGACTGTATCATCTTGATATGTGTTTTATCATCTTCTTTGACATTGATCTCCCTCCTCGTGACCGTCAGTCAAGCAGTTCCGAATGAGATAGACCAACCGTGGTCACGCCTCTCAGAGCACACAGTGGTGTTTTCTTTACGGCTTAGACACGGGCAAACAATGAACTGTCACTTTGTTTACAGAGAGTCTCATGTTTGTCTCTGTATTTGCCTAACG
The DNA here is from genome assembly GCF_013265735.2 of Oncorhynchus mykiss. Taxonomy (NCBI): domain Eukaryota; kingdom Metazoa; phylum Chordata; class Actinopteri; order Salmoniformes; family Salmonidae; genus Oncorhynchus; species Oncorhynchus mykiss. The sequence goes on along the minus strand of NC_048574.1, from coordinate 7,755,674 downwards.
TGTGAGCAGGATCAGGGTGCGTACAAAAAGAACCGCTGGGGAAAGTTAGGTACAGTTTCTCTCTCTCTCACGCCTGTTTGTTGACAATCAGGATGTGAGTGTTTTAAACTCCTGTCTCTGTAATCTTTATCTTCGTCAGTCTGTCAGATGTCTTCTGACTTCCGTAGATTAATCTCTCTGTAGTACTTTATACTACACTACTATTACAATACATCAACACTACTACTAAAATACTACTACACTACTATTACAATACATCAACACTACTACTAAAATACTACTACACTACTATTACAATACATCAACACTACTACTAAAATACTACTACACTACTATTACAATACATCAACACTACTACTAAAATACTACTATGCTACTATTACAATACATCAACACTACTACTAAAATACTACTATGCTACTATTACAATACATCAACACTACTACTAAAATACTACTATGCTACTATTACAATACATCAACACTACTACTAAAATACTACTACACTACTATTACAATACATCAACACTACTACTAAAATACTACTACACTACTATTACAATACATCAACACTACTACTAAAATACTACTATGCTACTATTACAATACATCAACACTACTACTAAAATACTACTATGCTACTATTACAATACATCAACACTACTACTAAAATACTACTATGCTACTATTACAATACATCAACACTACTACTAAAATACTACTACACTACTATTACAATACATCAACACTACTACTAAAATACTACTACACTACTATTACAATACATCAACACTACTACTAAAATACTACTATGCTACTATTACAATACATCAACACTACTACTAAAATACTACTATGCTACTATTACAATACATCAACACTACTACTAAAATACTACTATGCTACTATTACAATACATCAACACTACTACTAAAATACTACTATGCTACTATTACAATAAGTCTACACTACTGTTACCTTACTACACTACTACTATTACACTACTACGATAATATTACCTTCCTACACTACTACTACACTACTGTTACCTTACTACACTACTACTATTACACTACTACAATAATATTACCTTCCTACACTACTACTACACTACTGTTACCTTACTACACTACTACTATTACACTACTACAATAATATTACCTTCCTACACTACTACTACACTACTGTTACCTTACTACACTACTACTATTACACTACTACTACTACACTCCTATTACACTACTACTACAATGCCACTAAACAACTACAACACTACTACCACAATGCTATTACCTTATTATTACACTATTGCACTACTAGAACAATTCTACTACACAACTTTAACCTTAGTACACTACTACACTACTATTACACTACTATTACATTACTATTACACTACTACTACCTTACTACACCACAAGTACAATACTACTACACTACCACTACACTACTATTACCTTACTACACTACTACTAAACTACTACTACACTACTATTACACTACTATTACCTTACTACACTACTACTGAATTACTACTACACTACTATTACACTACTATTACATTTCTACACTACTATTACAATACTACTACACTACTATTACACTACTACTATCTTACTACACCACAAGAACAATACTACTACACTACCACTACACTACTATTACCTTACTACACTACTACTAAACTACTATTACACTACTATTACACTACTATTACCTTACGACACTACTACACTACTAATCCAATACCACTACACTACTATTACAATACTATTACCTTATGACACTACTACACTACTATTCCAATACTACTACACTACTATTACAATACTATTACCTTATGACACTACTACACTACTATTCCAATACTACTACACTACTATTACAATACTATTACCTTATGACACTACTACACTACTATTCCAATACTACTACACTACTATTACAATACTATTACCTTATGACACTACTACACTACTATTCCAATACCACTACACTACTATTACAATACTATTACCTTAAGACACTGCTACACTACTATTCCAATACTACTACACTACTATTACCTTACTACACTACTACACTACTACTACACTACTACTACCTTACTACACTACTACTACAATACCACTAAACTACAACACTACCACCACGCTACCATTACCTTCTTATTACACTATTGCAATACTATTACAATTCCACTACATACCTTTTACCTTACTAAACTACTACACTACTATTACAATACTATTACCTTACTAGACTACTACACTACTATTACCTTACTACACTACTACTACTACAATTACAATACTACCACACTACTACAATACTAACCTACTATTACCTTACTATTACACTACTACAATACTACACGACAATTACCTCACTACACTACTGTTACACTACTATTACATTACTACACTACTATTACTACACCTTACTACAATACAACCACACTACTATTACACTACTGCTAAACTACTATTACCTTACTACACTACTATTACACCACTATTACCTTATTACACTGCTACTACACTACTACACTAATATTACAATACTATTACACTACTACTACATTACACTACTATTACCTTTCTACACTACTACCACACTACTACTACAATACTATTGCACTACTACACTACTACTATGATGCTATTAACTTATCACACTATTACTCCACTACTATTACCTTACTACACTACTATTGCCTTACTACACAACTACCACACTACTACTACACAACTACCACACTACTATTACACCACTACCACACTACTATTACACCACTACTACAGAACACTGTTCCTATAGGTTCTAGAGATCTGTGACCTTTCAGGTCACTCATTCATTCAGTAAAATGTCCTTCTTATAACAATAATACCTTAGTAGGTCCACACTCAGCCAATGACCCACCTGTACAGGGAAGACATAGTCAGCCACGTCCCAGATCCTCTCCTCTCCGGTCACATTGGTGTAACCCACCCCCTTCATCTTAGTCAAGACGGAACCCACGGCCGTGTCTGACGACTGGTAGCCTTTCTCATAGATGAACACCCACCTGGACAGGACACAGGATACCACCAGTCAATCAAACATTTTCATAAAGCCCCAAAAGTTGTTGTTTGCAGTAAACCGACCAAGATCCTAAAAAAGTGGAAGAACAGTGGTAAGGAAACGATCCCTGGAAGGCAGAAACTTTGAGAGGAACCAGACTCATGCTAGTCGTTTCAGCGTCAGAGATACTTTTAGTCATGTAGTGTATCTGGACCCTTGCTTGTCGAACATTTAATTCCAAAATCATGGACAGTAATATGGAGTTGGTCCCCCCTTTGCTGCTGTAACAGTCTCCAGTCTTCTGTTAAGGCTTTCCACTGGATGTTGGAACATTGCTGCGGGGACTTGCTTCCATTCAGTCATAAGAGTATTAGGGAGTTCGGGCACTGATGTTGGGCGATTAGGCTCGCAGTCGGTGTTCCAGTTCATCCCAAAGTTGTTCGATGGGGTTGAGGTCAGGGCTCTGTAAAGACCAGTCAAGTTCTTACACATCAATCTCGATAAACCATTACTGTAAGGACCTCACTTTGTGCACGGGGGCATTGTCATGCTGAAACAGGAAAGGGCCTTTCCCAAACTCTTGCCAAGAATCATGTAGAATGACGTTGTATGCTGTAGTGTTAAAATTTCCCTCCACTGGAACTGAGGGCCTAGCCCGAACCATGGAAAAACAGCCTAAGACATTATTCCTCGTCCACCAAACTTTACAGTTGTCACAATGCATTGGGGCAGGTAGCGTTCTCCTGGCATCCACCAAACCCAAATTCATCTGTCGGACTGCTAGATGGTCAAGCGGGATTCATCACTCCAGAGAACACATTTCCACTGCTCCAGAGTCCAAAGGCATCAAGCTTTACACCACTCCAGCCAACGCTTGGCATTGCGCATGGTGATCTTAGGCTTGTGTGCGGCTGCTCGGTCATGGAAACCCATTTCATGAAGCTCCCAATGAACAGTTATTGTGCTGAAACTGCTTCCAGAGACAGTTTGGAACTCGGTAGTGAGTGTTGCAACCGATAACAAGGGATTCGAACCAAGATCTGGAATCAAACCAGGGTCTTGTAGTGACGCCTCTAGCACTGAGATGCACTGCCTTAGACCGCTGTGTCATTCGGGAGCCCAGAATTATTAAATTAGATCGTTTAAATTGCAGAAAAATCCTAATTGAACTACATGGTGATCTTGAAAATCAAAATGAGAATAATATTGGTAAGGAAGTTATGGCACTTGTTTCCTCAGCATCATGAAGTTAATTCATATCATTACAGGTTCTAATACCACAGCTCACTGCCCTAGCGCTGATTATTAAAAAACTGAACTTCAATTAGGCCAAAACGAATGTGCTCCATATTGTTCAAAGTCATATCCACATGTCAATTTCACAAACCGATCCTCAATGCCAATACCATAATTATAAAATGTAAATAATGATTGTCAAACCTTTCGTACCATATCAGAGAAATTATTATGAAGTTTGGTGAAATAATAACATAAATATTCACATTCCATTGTTTAAATGTAATTACTCTTCCTGCTTTACGTCACCTACTGTGAGGTCACAGCAGGTGAGCTACTACATAACCCCAATATTTAAATTGAAACACAAAGTACAAACAAAACAGGGCAAATGATAACATTTCAGTTTTCTATGCTAGTCAAAGTGCATTACAAATGCTTATGACAAAGACATCATTACAGACTTGAAATCCAGCTGTGTTGATATCACAGTTTCCAATAGATCAAGTAACTGTGTAGGGACTCGTGGGGGCTACTAAAAATTAGAACATCAGCATTAGCAGACAACCCTCAGAGGCAAGGCAAACACATTCATCCTTAAAATGTTAATTTACTGAAAAACAAATCTTAACATTTGAATTGTTAATAAACACAATTTTTACTTCAATATTATTAAAGTTAACAGGCAAGTGTTTAAGTTAAACATACTAAATAAGAGTAGATGCTGTTGCGAACAACAGACAGGGAAGCTGTAACGGTTTTCTTCTATCTCCTCCTCTGATGAAGAGGTAGAACAAGGATCAGACCAAAATGCAGCGTGTAGATTGCGATCCATGTTTTAATGAACAAACGTAAAACACGAATCAATGCAAACACTACAAAATAAAGAACGTGATGAACGTAACGAAAACCTAAAACAGCCTATCTGGTGAAAAAACACAGACAGGAACAATCACCCACAAACACACAGTGAAACCCAGGCTACCTAAATATGGTTCCCAATCAGAGACAATGACTAACACCTGCCTCTGATTGAGAACCATATCAGGCCAGACATAGAAATAGACAAACAAGACATCCAACATAGAATGCCCACCCAGTTCACGTCCTGACCAACACTAAAACAAGGAAAACACACACAAACGATGGTCAGAACGTGACAGTACCCCCCCTCCAAGGTGCGGACTCCGGACGCACAACTTAAACCTATGGGGGAGGGTGTGGGTGGGCATCTGTCCGCGGTGGCGGCTCTGGCGCTGGACGTGGACCCCACTCCATAACAGTTTTAGTCCACCTCCTTAGCGTCCCTAGATAGGTTACCCTCCTTAAAGACCGCTCGGGACAGAGGGGCAGCTCGGGACAGAGGTAGCTCGGGACTGATGGGTAGCTCAGCACTGAGAGGAAGCTCAGCACTGAGAGGAAGCTCAGCACTGAGAGGAAGCTCAGCACTGAGAGGAAGCTCAGGCAGGTGGTTGGATCCGGCAGATCCTGGCTGGCTGGCGGATCCGGAAGAGTCTGGTCGACTGGCGGATCCGGAAGAGTCTGGTCGACTGGCGGATCCGGAAGAGTCTGGTCGACTGGCGGATCCGGAAGAGTCTGGTCGACTGGCGGATCCGGAAGAGTCTGGTCGACTGGCGGATCCGGAAGAGTCTGGTCGACTGGCGGATCCGGAAGAGTCTGGTCGACTGGCGGATCCGGAAGAGTCTGGTCGACTGGCGGATCCGGAAGAGTCTGGTCGACTGGCGGATCCGGAAGAGTCTGGTCGACTGGCGGATCCGGAAGAGTCTGGTCGACTGGCGGATCCGGAAGAGTCTGGTCGACTGGCGGATCCGGAAGAGTCTGGTCGACTGGCAGATCTGGAAGAGTCTGGTCGACTGGCAGATCTGGAAGAGTCTGGTCGACTGGCAGATCTGGAAGAGTCTGGTCGACTGGCAGATCTGGAAGAGTCTGGTCGACTGGCAGATCTGGAAGAGTCTGGTCGACTGGCAGATCTGGAAGAGTCTGGTCGACTGGCAGATCTGGAAGAGTCTGGTCGACTGGCTGCTCCATGCTGACTGGCTGCTCCATGCTGACTGGCAGCTCTGGCTGCTCCATGCTGACTGGCTGCTCCATGCTGACTGGCAGCTCTGGCTGCTCCATGCTGACTGGCTGCTCTGGCTGCTCCATGCTGACTGGCTGCTCCATGCTGACTGGCGGCCCTGGCTGCTCCATGCTGACTGGCGGCCCTGACTGCTCCATGCTGACTGGCGGCCCTGGCTGCTCCATGCTGACTGGCGGCCCTGGCTGCTCCATGCTGACTGGCGGCCCTGGCTGCTCCATGCTGACTGGCGGCCCTGGCTGCTCCATGCAGACTGGCAGCTCTGGCGGCTCCTTGCAGACTGGCAGCTCTGGCGGCTCCTTGCAGACTGGCAGCTCTGGCGGCTCCTTGCAGACTGGCAGCTTTGGCGGCATCCTGCAGAAAGGCAGCTCTGGCGGCTCCTTGCAGACTGGCAGCTCCTTGCAGACTGGCAGCTCCTTGCAGACTGGCAGCTCCTTGCAGACTGGCAGCTCTATGTAGACTGGCAGCTCCTTGCAGACTGGCAGCTCCTTGCAGACTGGCAGCTCCTTGCAGACTGGCAGTTCTGAACAGGCGGGAGACTCCGGCAGCGCTGTAGAGAAGGAAGGCTCTAACAGCGCTAAACAGGCGGGAGACTCCGACAGCGCTGGAGAGGAGGAGGGCTCCGACAGCGCTGGACAAGCGAGGCGCACTATAGGCCTGATGCGTGGTGCTGGCACTGGTGGTACTGGGCCGAGGACACGCACAGGAAGCCTGGTGCGGGGAGCTGCTACCGGAGGGCTGGGGTGTGGAGGTGGCACAGGATGGGTTAGACCGTGAAGGCGTACTGGAGATCTTGAGAGCGGTGCTGGCACAGGACGTGCAAGGCTAGGGAGGTGCACAGGAGGCCTGGTACGTGAGACTGGCACCATCTTAACCAGCCGACTAACACGCACCTCAGGACGAGTATGGAGCGCTGACCCAGGTGCCATCAAATCCCCGACACGCTCCGTCGGGCGAATTCCATGTTTAAAACACCAACACAGCAACTCCCTCATTTCTCTCTCCTCCAATTTCCCCATTAACTCCTTCACAGTCTCTGTTTCGCTCACCTCCAACACCGGCTCTGGTCTCCTCCTTGGCTCCTCACGATAAACAGGGAGAGTTGGCTCAGGTCTGGCTCCTGACTCTGCCACACTCTCCCTGAGCCCCCCCCCAAGAAATTTTTGGGGCTGACTATGGGGCCTCCGTCCGCGCCGCCTTGCTTGCTTCGCAAACTCCATTCTCCTATATCCTTCCGCGCACTGCTCCATCGAATCCCAGGCGGGCTCCGGCACTCTCCCTGGGTCGACCGCCCACCTGTCTATCTCCTCCCAAGAAGTATAGTCCATACTGCACTCCACTTTGGGCTGTTCTTGCCTGTTGACACGCTGCTTGGTCCCTTTGTGGTGGGTGATTCTGTAACGGTTTTCTTCTATCTCCTCCTCTGATGAAGAGGTAGAACAAGGATCAGACCAAAATGCAGCGTGTAGATTGCGATCCATGTTTTAATGAACAAACGTAAAACACGAATCAATGCAAACACTACAAAATAAAGAACGTGATGAACGTAACGAAAACCTAAAACAGCCTATCTGGTGAAAAAACACATAGACAGGAACAATCACCCACAAACACACAGTGAAACCCAGGCTACCTAAATATGGTTCCCAATCAGAGACAATGACTAACACCTGCCTCTGATTGAGAACCATATCAGGCCAGACATAGAAATAGACAAACAAGACATCCAACATAGAATGCCCACCCAGTTCACGTCCTGACCAACACTAAAACAAGGAAAACACACACAAACGATGGTCAGAACGTGACAGAAGCACAACAGTCATTTTCTCTTTCTGAAGAACTTACTGGATGGAATCGTGTTTCAGATTGTTGATTTAGATTGCACTGGTTTCTTTGTATATTTCTTCAGAAAGAGGAAACAGACAACGGAATATCTTCAAAGTGTGACTAATCTGAATGTGAAAATTAAAATTAAGCCTGAGAATTACAAAGCAAAATAGCTAGTAACCAGTTGAGATAAACATAACCTAGATCCAGATGAACTGAACATGTCTCCTAAGTGCTAACTTAAAGAGGGGGTGGGGGGGGGGGGGGGGGGACTTCACAATCATACACCGTATAAAAACACACGGTCCCCATTCACACCCACATTGAGGCCTTTAATATTTAATATGGCCCCACTATAGATAATCCCTGAAATAAAGTAAATTTTCCTGGTCTACATAGTGGCTATTAGTAGCAGCTGTGGCACCTCCTGTACCATTTCTTCAGTCGATATTCAGACTGGCCCTTTAGTGGACTCCCTATAGCCGTGAAGAGAACAAGTGGGGACGAAAGTGGTCAAATATGAGGACTAGTTTTTACCAAAAGAACTCGGTTAGATAAAAACGATAAACAATATAAGTAAAATATATCCTTTCTGAAACTTGAACGATGATCACGTAAACATTCATCATCCATTCAGAGTTCTTTCATGTGTATGTTAAAACTTCTGAGACAATCAATACTGATTAATGCCAGTTTGAATTTGAATTTAAATGGCCACGAACCAATGGCCAAGTAACGTATCCCCTCCAGATTCAGATGTTATTCATTTATGTAGTACAGTGTAGAGCTCCAATACCAAAACAGTGTAGAGATCCAATACCAGAACAGTGTAGAGCTCCAATACCAAAACAGTGTAGAGTTCCAATACCAGAACAGTGTAGAGCTCCAATACCAGAACAGTGTAGAGTTCCAATACAAGAACAGTGTAGAGCTCCAATACCAAAACAGTGTAGAGATCCAATACCAGAACAGTGTAGAGCACCAATACCAAAACAGTGTAGAGTTCCAATACCAGAACAGTGTAGAGTTCCAATACCAGAACAGTATAGAGTTCCAATACCAGAGGAGTATAGAGTTCCAATACCAGAACAGTATAGAGTTCCAATACCAGAACAGTATAGAGTTCCAATACCATAAGAGTATAGAGTTCCAATACAGTATAGAGTTCCAATACAGTATAGTTCCAATACAGTATAGAGTTCCAAGACCAGAACAGTATAGAGTTCCAATACAGTATAGAGTTCCAATACCAGAACGGTGTAGAGTTCCAAGACCAGAACAGTGTAGAGTTCCAGTGTAGAGTTCCAATACAGTATAGAGTTCCAATACAGTGTAGAGTTCCAAGACAAGAACAGTGTAGAGTTCCAATGCCAGAACAGTATAGAGTTCCAATACAGTATAGAGTTCCAAAACAGTATAGAGTTCCAAGACCAGAACAGTATAGAGTTCCAATACAGTATAGAGTTCCAATGCCAGAACAGTATAGAGTTCCAATACAGTATAGAGTTCCAATACAGTGTAGAGTTCCAATACCAGAACAGTATAGAGTTCCAAGACCAGAACAGTAAAGAGTTCGAATACAGTATAGAGTTCCAATACCAGAACAGTATAGAGTTCCAATACAGTATAGAGTTCCAATACAGTATAGAGTTCCAATATAGTATAGAGCTCCAATACCAGAACTGTGTAGAGTTCCAAGACCAGAACAGTATAGAGTTCCAATACAGTATAGAGTTCCAAGACCAGAACAGGGTAGAGTTCCAAGACTAGAACAGTATAGAGTTCCAAGAACAGAACAGTATAGAGTTCCAAGACCAGAACAGTGTAGAGTTCCAATACAGTGTAGAGTTCCAAGACCAGAACAGTATAGAGTTCCAATACCAGAACAGTATAGAGTTCCAATACAGTATAGAGTTCCAATACCAGAACAGTATAGAGTTCCAATACAGTGTAGAGTTCCAATACAGTATAGAGTTCCAATACAGTATAGAGTTCCAATGCCAGAACAGTATAGAGTTCCAATACCAGAACAGTATAGAGTTCCAATACCATAAGAGTATAGAGATCCAATACAGTGTAGAGTTCCAATACAGTATAGAGTTCCAATACAGTATAGAGTTCCAATACAGTATAGAGTTCCAATACAGTGTAGAGTTCCAATACAGTATAGAGTTCCAATACAGTGTAGTGTTCCAATGCAGTATAGAGTTCCAATACCAGAACAGTATAGAGTTCCAATATAGTGTAGAGTTCTAATACCATAATAGTATAGAGTTCCAATACCATAACAGTATAGCGTTCCAATACAGTGTAGAGTTCCAATACAGTGTAGAGTTCCAATACAGTATAGAGTTCCAATACAGTATAGAGTTCCAATACAGTATGGATTTCCAATACAGTATAGAGTTACAATAGAGTATAGAGTTCCAATACAGTATATAGTTCCAATGCAGGAACAGTGTAGAGTTCCAATACTGTATAGAGTTCCAATATAGTATAGAGCTCCAATACCAGAACTGTGTAGAGTTCCAAGACCAGAACAGTATAGAGTTCCAAGACCAGAACAGTGTAGAGTTCCAAGACCAGAATAGTGAAGAGTTCCAATACAGTATAGAGTTCCAATACAGTATAGAGTTCCAAGACAAGAACAGTGTAGAGTTCCAAGGCTAGAACAGTATAGAGTTCCAAGAACAGAACAGTATAGAGTTCCAAGACCAGAACAGTGTAGAGTTCCAATACAGTGTAGAGTTCCAAGACCAGAACAGTATAGAGTTCCAATACCAGAACAGTATAGAGTTCCAATACAGTATAGAGTTCCAATACCAGAACAGTATAGAGTTCCAATACAGTATAGAGTTCCAATACAGTATAGAGTTCCAATGCCAGAACAGTATAGAGTTCCAATACCAGAACAGTATAGAGTTCCAATACCATAAGAGTATAGAGATCCAATACAGTGTAGAGTTCCAATACAGTATAGAGTTCCAATACAGTATAGAGTTCCAATACAGTATAGAGTTCCAATACAGTGTAGAGTTCCAATACAGTATAGAGTTCCAATACAGTGTAGTGTTCCAATGCAGTATAGAGTTCCAATACCAGAACAGTATAGAGTTCCAATATAGTGTAGAGTTCTAATACCATAATAGTATAGAGTTCCAATACCATAACAGTATAGCGTTCCAATACAGTGTAGAGTTCCAATACAGTGTAGAGTTCCAATACAGTATAGAGTTCCAATACAGTATAGAGTTCCAATACAGTATGGAGTTCCAATACAGTATAGAGTTACAATGGAGTATAGAGTTCCAATACAGTATATAGTTCCAATACAGGAACAGTGTAGAGTTCCAATACTGTATAGAGTTCCAATACAGTATAGAGTTCCAATACAGTGTAGAGTTCCGATACAGTATAGAGTTCCAATGCCAGAACAGTGTAGAGTTCCAACACCAGAACAGTATAGAGTTCCAATACCAGAACAGTATAGAGATCCAATGCTAGAACAGTATAGAGTTCCAATACAGTGTAGAGTTCCAATACCAGAACAGTATAGAGTTCCAATACAGTGTTGAGTTCCAATGCCAGAACAGTAAAGAGTTCCAATACAGTGTAGAGTTCCAATACAGTGTAGAGTTCCAATACAGTGTAGACTTCCAATGCCAGAACAGTATATTGTTCCAATACAGTATAGAGTTCCAATACAGTGTAGAGTTCCAATACAGTACAGAGTTCCAATACCAGAACAGTATAGAGTTCCAATACAGTATAGAGTTCCAATACCAGAAGAGTATAGAGTTCCAATACCAGAACAGTATAGAGAGCCAATATCAGACCAGTGTAGGGTTCCAATACAGTGTAGCGTTCCAATACAGTATAGAGTTCCAATACAGTATAGAGTTCCAATGCAGGAACATTGTAGAGTTCCAATACAGTGTAGAGCTCCGATACAGTATAGAGTTCCAATGCCAGAACAGTGTAGAGTTCCAATACAGTATAGAGTTCCAATACAGTATAGAGTTCCAATACAGAATTGAGTTCCAATACAGTATAGAGTTCCAATGCCAGAACAGCGTAGAGTTCCAATACAGTGTAGAGTTCCAATACAGTGTAGAGTTCCAATACAGTGTAGAGTTCCAATACAGTATAGAGTTCCAATACAGTATAGAGTTCCAATACAGTATAGAGTTACAATGGAGTATAGAGTTCCAATACAGTATATAGTTCCAATACAGGAACAGTGTAGAGTTCCAATACTGTATAGAGTTCCAATACAGTATAGAGTTCCAATACAGTGTAGAGTTCCGATACAGTATAGAGTTCCAATGCCAGAACAGTGTAGAGTTCCAATACAGTACATAGTTCAAATACAGTATAGAGTTCCAATACAGTGTAGAGTTCCAACACCAGAACAGTATAGAGTTCCAATACCAGAACAGTATAGAGTTCCAATACAGTGTAGAGTTCCAATACCAGAACAGTATAGAGTTCCAACACAGTGTAGAGTTCCAATACCAGAACAGTATAGAGTTCCAATACAGTGTAAAGTTCCAATACCAGAACAGTATAGAGTTCCAATACAGTGTTGAGTTCCAATGCCAGAACAGTAAAGAGTTCCAATACAGTGTAGAGTTCCAATACAGTGTAGACTTCTAATGCCAGAACAGTATATTGTTCCAATACAGTATAGAGTTCCAATACAGTGTAGAGTTCCAATACAGTAAAGAGTTCCTATACCAGAACAGTATAGAGTTCCAATACAGTATAGAGTTCCAATACCAGAAGAGTATAGAGTTCCAATACCAGAACAGTATAGAGATCCAATATCAGACCAGTGTAGGGTTCCAATACAGTGTAGCGTTCCAATACAGTATAGAGTTCCAATACAGTATAGAGTTCCAATGCAGGAACATTGTAGAGTTCCAATACAGTGTAGAGCTCCGATACAGTATAGAGTTCCAATGCCAGAACAGTGTAGAGTTCCAATACAGTATAGAGTTCCAATACAGTATAGAGTTCCAATACAGAATTGAGTTCCAATACAGTATAGAGTTCCAATGCCAGAACAGTGTAGAGTTCCAATACAGTGTAGAGTTCCAATACAGTGTAGAGTTCCAATGCCAGAACAGTATAGAGTTCCAATACAGTGTAGAGTTCCAATAAAGTGTATAGTTCCAATACAGTGTAGAGTTCCAATACAGTGTAGAGTTCCAATGCCAGAACAGTATAGAGTTCCAATACAGTATAGAGTTCCAATGCCAGAACAGTATAGAGTTCCAATACCAGAACAGTATAGAGTTCCAATACCATAACAGTATAGAGATCCAATACAGTATAGAGTTCCAATACAGTATATAGTTCCAATACAGTATAGAGTTCCAATACAGTGTAGAGTTCCAATGCAGTGTAGAGTTCCAATACAGTGTAGAGTTCCAATACAGTGTAGAGTTCCAATACAGTGTAGAGTTCCAATGCCAGAACAGTATAGAGTTCCAATACAGTGTATAGTTCCAATACAGTGTAGAGTTCCAATACAGTGTAGAGTTCCAATACAGTGTAGAGTTCCAATGCCAGAACAGTATAGAGTTCCAATACCATAACAGTATAGAGATCCAATACAGTATAGAGTTCCAATACAGTGTAGAGTTCCAATACAGTGTAGAGTTCCAATACAGTGTAGAGTTCCAATACAGTGTAGAGTTCCAATGCCAGAACAGTATATTGTTCCAATACAGTATAGAGTTCCAATACCAGAAGAGTATAGAGTTCCAATACCAGAACAGTATAGAGATCCAATATCAGACCAGTGTAGAGTTCCAATACAGTGTAGAGTTCCAATACAGTATAGAGTTCCAATACAGCATAGAGTTCCAATACAGTATAGAGTTCCAATGCAGGAACATTGTAGAGTTCCAATACAGTGTAGAGCTCCGATACAGTATAGAGTTCCAATGCCAGAACAGTGTAGAGTTCCAAGACCAGAACAGTATAGAGTTCCAGAACAGTATAGAGTTCCAATACAGTGTAGAGTTTCAATACAGTATAGAGTTCCAATGCCAGAACAGTATAGAGTTCCAATACAGTATAGAGTTCCAATGCCAGAACAGTATAGAGTTCCAATACATTGTAGAGTTCCAATACCAGAACAGTGGAGGACTGGAGTTGGGCTGTTGGGGGTACTGGAGGACTGGAGTTGGGCTGTTGGGGGTACTGGAGGACTGGAGTTGGGCTGTTGGGGGTACTGGAGGACTGGAGTTGGCCTGTTGTGGGTACTGGAGGACTGGAGTTGGGCTGTTGGGGGTACTGAAGGACTGGAGATGGGCTGTTGGGGGTACTGGAGGACTGGAGTTCGGCTGTTGGGGGTACTGGAGGACTGGAGTTGGCCTGTTGGGGGTACTGGAGGACTGGAGTTGGGCTGTTGGGGTTACTGGAGGACTGGAGTTGGGCTGTTAGGGGTACTGAAGGACTGGAGTTGGGCTGTTGGGGGTACTGGAGGACTGGAGTTGGGCTGTTAGGGGTACTGAAGGACTGGAGTTGGGCTGTTGGGGGTACTGGAGAACTGGAGTTGGGCTGTTAGGGGTACTGGAGGACTGGAGTTGGGCTGTTAGTGGTCGGGTTAAATAAAGTTCACATCAAATTTAAAGTCAAAATGTAAAAGTTAAATCACTAAGGCTGGTCTGAATGTCTCTTCACACAGTAAATATTGTTTCAGTATTATAATGTATTTACATTGCCTCTTTTGTCATGGGCATAGTGGGAACTTTCTATTTGTCATATTTACAAACAGTCTCATCATCACAGAGCCATGTCAGTCCTCCTCCTCTACTATCAATTAACCACGTGCAAAATGTCATTGACCTATTATGTTCTAGCCAATGAGCTACAGTAGAAGAATGTAATTTCACCACACTTTTGAGGAGACCTATGGGCATACACCTCTGGAATGATCACGTTGCTCTCTTCTCACCAATGGGTGTAAATCTTGTGATGGACAGAATTTAAATGATTGCTTACCCTCGTCTCTTAATTGCTGTCTATGTAGCAAAAGTTACATCGGCTACCCTCCACTAACTGAAGGTCTGTCATCTGAACCTCTTTGTCCCAGCCCGGTGGGCTTCTGATGCCAGCTGCCCATCAAAGAGCTTCTGCTATCCCGGCATCTGGCTCCAGGGGTCATCTGTCGGAGACCAGGCTATCCCTCCAATACTGTTTTAATAAACCTTCATAATTGCATTCTGTCTATGTTCTTCATTCAATTAAGGCTCGATTGAAATGTATTCACTCATTCTGACCCTAACAGTCCAACATGCATCAAAACAGCTAGACCCTAACAGAACTGTCTATTATACATGAAGACAGCTAGACCCACAGGGACTGTACGTACATATCCCAACCAGAAGCCATGGATTACAGGCAACATCCGCATCGAGCTAAGGGCTAGAGCTGCCGCTTTTTAATCTGGACGCTTATCAGAAATCCCACGATGCCCTCAGACGAACCATCAAACAAGCAAAGCGTCAAAACAGGAGTAAGACTGATTCCTACTACACCGGCTCTGACGCTCGTCGGATGTGGCAGGGCTTGAAAATTATTACGGAGGGAAACCCAGTGCTGCTTAATGATGGTGTTGGAGTTGTGTTTGACCACGCAGTCATGGGTGAACAGGGAAGGGGAAGAGGGGACTAAGTACACATCCCTGAGTGACGCGAGCCTACCAGACGAGCTAAATGCCTTTTATGCTCACTTCAAGGTAAGCAACACTGAAGCAATCACGAGAGCACCATCTGTTCTGGATTATTGTGTGATAACGCTCTCGGTAGCCGATGTGAACAAAACCTTTAAACAGGTCAACATTCACAAAGCCGCTGGGCCAGATGGATTACCAGGACGTGTACTCAAAGCATGTGCGGACCAACTGGCAAGTACCTTCACTGACATTGTCAACCTCTCCCTGACCGAGTCTGTAATACCGACATGTTTCAAGCAGACCACCATAGTCCCTGTGCCCAAGGAAGCGAAGGTAACCTGCCTAAATGATATGATTACCGCCCCATGGCACTCATGTCGGTTGCCATGAAGTGCTCTGAAAGGCTGGTCATGACTCACATCAACAGCATCCTCCCGGACACCCTAGACCCACTCCAATTTGCATACCGCCCCAACAGATCCACAGATGACACAATATCAATCGCACTCCACACTGCCCTTTCGCACCTGGACAAAAGGAACACACACCTATGTGAGAATGCTGTTCATTGACTACAGCTCAGCGTTCAACACCATAGTGCCCACAAAGATCATCACTAAGCTAAGGACCTGGAACACCTCCCTCTGCAACTGGATCCTGGACCCCCTGACTGGCTGACCCCAGCTGGTAAGAGTAGGCAGCAATACGTCTGCCATGCTGATCCTTAACACTGGGGCCCCTCAGGGATGTGTACTTAGTCCCCTCCTCACCCATGACTGCGTGGTCAAACACAACTCCAACACCATCATTAAGTTTGCTGACAACACAACAGTGGTAGGCCTGATCACCGACAACGATGAGACAGCCTATAGGGAGGAGGTCAGAGAACAGGCAGTGTGGTGTCAGGACAACAACCTCTTCCTCAATGTGAGCAAGAAAAGGAGCTGATCGTGGACTACAGGAAAGGCGGGCTGAAAAGGCCCCCATTAACATCGACGGGGCTGTCGATGTTAATGGGGGCCTTTTCAGCCCGCCTTTCCTGTAGTCCACGGGTCGAGAGTTTCAAGTGGTCCAAACACACCAAGACAGTTGTACACTGCTGCTACTCTCTGTCTGTTTGTTACATATGCATAGTCACTTTGCCCCCACCTACATGTACAGTCATGGCAAAAACTATTGAGAATGACACAAATATACATTTTCACAAAGTCTGCTGCCTCAGTTTGTATGATGGCAATTTGCATAAATTCCAGAATGTTATGAAGAGTGAACAGATGATTTGCAATAAATTGCAAAGTCCCACTTTGCCATGCAAATGTACTGAATCCCCAAAAAATATTTTCACTGCATTTCAGCCCTGCCACAAAAGGACCAGCTGTCATCATGTCAGTGATTCTCTCGTTAACACAGGTGTGAGTGTTGACGAGGACAAGGCTGGAGATCACTCTGTTATGCTGATTGAGTTCAAAAAACAGACTGGAAGCTTCAAAAGGAGGGTGGTGCTTGGAATCATTGTTCTTCCTCTGTAAACCATAGTTACCTGCAAGGAAACACGTGCCGTCATCATTGCTTTGCACAAAAAGGGCTTCACAGGCAAGGATATTGCTGCCAGTAAGATTACACCTAAATCAACCATGTATCGGATCATCAAGAACTTCAAGGAGAGCGGTTCAATTTTTGTGAAGAAGGCTTCAGGGCACCCAAGAAAGTCCAGGAAGCGCCAGGACCGTCTCCTAAAGTTGATTCAGCTGAGGGATCGGGGCACCACCAGCACAGAGCTTGCTCAGGAATGGCAGCAGGCAGGTGTGAGGAAAATACTTTTGGAGGATGGCCTGGTGTCAAGAAGGGCAGCAAAGAAGCCACTTCTCTCCAGGAAAAACAGAAGGCCTGGTGTCAAGAAGGCCAGCATCCCGGAGTCTCCTCTTCACTGTTGCTGTTGAGACTGGTGTTTTGCAGGTACTTTTTAATGAAGCCGCCAGTTGAGGACTTGTGAGGCGTCTGTTTCTCAAACTAGACACTCTAATGTACTTGTCCTCTTGCTCAGTTGTGCACCGGGGCCTCCCACTCCTCTTCCTATTCTGGTTAGTGTAAGTTTGCTCTGTTCTGTGAAGGGAGCAGTACACAGCATTGTACGGGATCTTCAGTTTCTTGGCAATTTCTCGCATGGAATAGCCTTCATTTCTCAGAACAAGAATAGGCTGAATAGACTCAGAACAAGAAGAGAACAAGAATAGACGGACGAGTTTCAGAAGAAAGTGATTTGTTTCTGGTCATTTTGAGCCTGTAATCGAACCCACAAATGCTGATGCTCCAGATACTCAACTAGTCTAAAGAAGGCCAGTTTTATTGCTTCTTTAATCAGCACAACAGTTTTCAGCTGTGCTAACATAATTGCAAAATAGTTTTCTAATGATCAATTTGCCTTTTAAAATGATAAACTTGGATTAGCTAACACAACGTGCCATTGGAACACAGGAGTGATGGTTGCTGATAATGGGTCTCTGTACACCTATGTAGATATTCCATAAAAAAATCTGCCATTTCCAGCTACAATAGTCATTTACAACATTAACAATGTCTACACTGTATTTCTGATCGATTTGATGTTATTTTAATGGACAGGAAATGTGCTTTCCTTTCAAAAACAAGGACATTTCTGAGTGACTCCAAACCTTTGAATGGTAGTGTATGTTAAAGGATGGATACTGGTGTTTATATAAATAATATAATATATAATATTATTAATTATTAATTAATATATAAAGGAGGTATAAAGCAATAAACTATTAGCATCAAGCCCCAGAGACAGGATGTAAAACACATCTACAACTCCCTGCGCCTGCCTTACAGCAGAAATCACAAGTGTCACACACACACACACACACGCATGCACACGCACACTCTCACACACACACACGCTCGCATGCACACGCACACTCTCACGCACTCACTCACTCACTCACTTGTTTGGATGATGTTCAACTTTTCAAAAATAAACTGGTACGTTTCAACTGGATGTCTGCATCAAGCTATGACTATAAATCCCATCGCTGCTGTTGTCTCTGAATTGGAATGGAGGTCCACATAGAGAGAACAGTCAGAACAATCACATTACAGGAAACCAAAGCGTGAAATGACAATCTAAGTAAGATCTGTATCTGTTCTGTATCCCCAAGTCCTGGCGGGCGGGCGGGCGGGCGGACGGACGGACAGACAGACGGATGGACGGACGGACAGCTGAGAGAGAGCGACAAAGTCCAACAGACCAAGCCACAGATCTTTCTGATGTGTGATTGTCTTTTGTGGCTCTTCCTGAGCGCACTGTGTTTTTCCAGATAAGAGCTCCTATGAGTCTTCCTACTTCGATTAAGGCCCATAGCTGTCTGATCCATGGCTGAAAGACCAGTGATTTTTTTTGTTATCTCTATGCTGTTAAAGTCTTGCAGGGCCCTGATGAAGAGAGTCCTAGACAGGCTCCTTAGTCACGTCTCGCTCCATGTTCATCACGGCCTGAGCTCACGTGGCCTGAAAGCTGTGGCACGGGGGAGAGAGGCAGGGATGGAGGGAGGAAGGGAGAGAGAGAGGTGGAGATGGAGGGAGGAAGGGAGAGAGGTAGGGATGGAGGGAGGAAGGGAGAGAGAGAGGTGGAGATGGAGGGAGGAAAGGAGAGAGGTAGGGATGGAGGGAGGAAAGGAGAGAGGTGGGGATGGAAGTAGGAAAGGAGAGAGGCAGGGGTGGAGGGAGGATTGGATGGAGGGAGGATGGGAGAGAGGATGGAGGGTAGGGAGGTGGGAAACGGTTTCACGCTGACAGAATAACTGTTGTGCTCAGGGGTCACTCACTAATATCAACAGAGACTGGAGATAACCACCTAACTTTCAGGGACAAACCCATTAAACCTTTACTTTATAGTCAAAGAAAACTTTTCCTGCATTTTTTTGGTGGTGATAACGTTCAACCTTGAATGTGGTTTGGAATTTCGCCCCTGATAAAAGAGTGTTTAGGACCAATGATAAAGATGAACCCTGATTAGCATCATTTTTTTTATATTACCTTTATTTAACTAGGCAAGGAGTTAAATAAGAACAAATTCTTATTTTCAATGACGTGGGTTAACTGCCTGTTCAGAGGAGACAGATTTGTACCTTGTCAGCTAGGGGGTTTGAACTTGCAACCTTCCGGTTAATAGTCCGACGCTCTAACCACTAGGCTACCCTACCGCCCCTGACAACAACGTCCTGTCACCGTACAAAAAGGTAAAGCTTATTGTTCTAGAAGCTGTCCTGTGAACTCTCTCTGAGAAACCTGTCCTGAAAATGTCCCAAGAAATGTACATCTCTGAGGTCACTTTGAGGTGACACAGTAGGAAGAGAAAACACCTGAGGGGCTATAATTCAGGTATGACTTCATCTGCAGAGCTGAGTGCTGTACGTTTCTCTGATGTGTTTTCAACAGAGAATCGACTTTTGACATGTCATTGTCACTTGACTTTCTGCGAATCACGCAGCTTAGCTGTGTGTTTACCCAAGTTAGATCGTTATCTGTGTGAGCCAAACGCCTATCTTACATCCTGTAGGTCCTAAAGTCTGGCTACCTGAAGATAGAATACACACGCAGGCATGCACACACAGAAAGTGCTAACAAGTCATTTGTTTTGTTGAAACATAACACAGTCTGTCTCCATTAAGATAGAACAAAAGTACAACATTAAATATACATTGTACAAAATGAAAAAGCACTGTTCTTTTCAAAGAATGAATTTGTCCTCCATGAATCATCACACTATTTGCAAACC
Source organism: Oncorhynchus mykiss (assembly GCF_013265735.2). Classification (NCBI taxonomy): domain Eukaryota; kingdom Metazoa; phylum Chordata; class Actinopteri; order Salmoniformes; family Salmonidae; genus Oncorhynchus; species Oncorhynchus mykiss. The sequence goes on along the minus strand of NC_048574.1, from coordinate 7,734,966 downwards.
TACACGTGGTAGCATGTTTGCAAGCTAAGAGGTTTGGTCCAATGTGACTATCTATCTGAGCAAGTTGCCCAAAATGCAGTTATGTTGTCTCGACACGAATCTCTATGAGCTGGAAAGGGCATTACCACAGATACAACCATGAGACAGATATTTCCCCAAATATGGTAGTGAGAGGAATCCCAGTGGCAGGCAGTGGGAGATGGATTTTGGCCAACATACTCATCGATGAAACATTTCATCTCAATATAGTTTTGTAGACCCTTTGCCAAAAGATGCAAAAAAATTGCATTGTTTAGAAGGAGTGCAAAGGCAAATTCAGTTACTGCACACGCACACTTCCCGGAGTAGGCGTTCTCTAACCAAAACATGCAAATATTTGCTATAATGCACCAATAGGATCCTGGCTCTGCCCACCTCCTTGCTTGTCCTGCCCACTATGACTAATTTGTTATTACCCAAGACTGATGTCTCTGGTTATAGCTCATCTCTAGCTCATATGCTTACAGTAAACTGTATAACATGCCGGCTGTTGTTCCATCATCCTCACTATTTCTCCTGATAAATATACTGAACAACAAAAAATATAAACGCTACATGCAACAATTTCAAAGATTTTACTGAGTTACAGTTCAATACAAGGAAACAGTCAAATGAAATAAATAAATTAGGCCCTAATCTATGGATTTTATATGACTGGGGAGGGGTGCAGCTCCACCCACTGGGGAGCCAGGTCCAGCCAATCAGAATGAGTTTTTCCCCAAAAAAGGGCTTATTGCAGGTGAAGAAGCCGGATGTGGCGGTCTTGGGTCGGCGTGGTTACACATGGTCTGTGGTTGTGAGGCCGGTTGGACGTACTGCCAAATTCTCTAAAACGATGTTGGAGGCGGTTTATGGCAGCTCTGGTGGACATTCCTGCAGTCAGCATGCCAATTCAACGCTCCCTCAAAACTTGAGAAAATTGTGGCATTGTGTTTTGTGACAAAACTGCACATTTTAAAGTGGCTGTTTTTTTGTCCCCAGCACAAGTTGCGCAATGTGTAACGATTATGCTGTTTAATCAGCTTCTCGATATGCCACACCTGTCAGGTGGATGGATTATCTTGGCAAAGGAGAAACCCTCACTAACAGGAATGTAAACAAATTTATGCAAACATTTTTGAATGAAACATGAAACACTTTACATGTTGCGTTTATATATTTTTTCAGTGAACTTCAGCTGCCACAACAGACACTCATAAGATAGTTCCTGTTAATATCCATTCATCCTGTACGCAAAAAAAATATATAGTTTCTGTTTGCATTTAGAGTAAGTCATTAGACTCATCACACTTAATTATCAAACCTGAACTAGATCAAATGTCATTCATCCACAAGAGAGTTCAATACTATACATACATCCCTACGGTATGCAAAAATAATTGTTGCCAAATTATAAAGTCATCACCCTTAAAATATCACACCTTGATTTGGTTAGAGGTCTCTTGATGAATTAACAGTAGTGTTGTACTTCGTGAAGATCGCCATTACCCCAAGTCATGTAACAAGCCATGAAAATAAGAAAAGCTGGGTCATGGATTGTGCAGTTGAGGAATTTCTTAGCCGTAGACATGCTGGAACATGATGTCAACAGCTCTAACACTAACTCTACATGCAGTCCACTCTGAGTTTGTAGAATCCTTTAAAAGGGGAGGGGACTTACCCGATGATGTAAGCCAGGACCCCCAGCTGGATCAATCGGCACACGACCGCCACCCTCCTGTTCCGTACCAGCACCTGACGGGGGGTCTCGTACTCGAAGAAGAAGTCAGAGAGGGTGTTTGTGATGAAACTCTTCATCTTGCTGCTCCGCTGGAGAGAAGAAGGTCTCTCAACCCCACTGGTATACATAAACTCTCTCTCTACCTCCCTTCTTCAGCCTCCCTTAATTATTCTTAAGCCTCCCTTAACCAACAGCTGACACGTTTCAGTAGCAGTGTTGGAGTTTCTCCCTCTCTCGCTCTCTTTGTCTCTCTCTCTCTCTCTCTCTCTCTCTCTCTCTCTCTCTCTCCTCACAGGCGGTCCTCCTCCCCGTCACCCTTCCCTCTCTCACACTTCCTCATTCACTAACCTAGCAAACCTCTCTCTCTCTCTCCCTCTCTCTCTCCCTCTCTCTCTCCCTCTCCCTCTCCCTCTCCCTCACTCCAAAACAAACAAATATTATCTTGCCGTAAACCAAGATGTTACTAAGGTGTCCCCAGTCCATTAAAGCAAATAATGACTCCACTGAGCCACTGATCAGATCATTCAACATCTGTCACAGACATCCTTCTCACACCACCCCCCACACCACCCCCCCCCCCTGTCTTCCTGGTGTTCAGACATAGCAGGGACACGCTTGACCTAAACTTAGGCTACAACAACAGCTCCCCAAATGTATATTGGATGGTTTTTTGTTATTTTTGGTAGGGGGTAGCCAACACAAAGTATGAGCAAGAGACATAAATGAATACCTTAATAAAATATTTAAACAATAATACAATTTACATGAATAATAGGTTGATGAAAGGAAATGGTCTGTCCTGAATGTAATTAAACTGCATCTGTTTGATCAACACAGAACCGTGGAAACGAACGCAATTCATTTACTGGTGTCGTTGTGTTGCTTAGGAATGAGTGCAACACAACAACACCGCACAAAAAATGTTGCCATGTTGATTTAAAATAGAATCTATAAACTCATATCTCTAGTCCAGCAATGGAAAGTACAATTGAAATGCGTTATTTATCCCAACTTTTCGAATAGCAAATGAGCTAGCATTTAAAACTTCAAAAATGACCACACAATTAGCCCTATTTATACGTGGTTGTTACAGCTGTATAGCCTACGTAAACAGTAGCATACTGAGCTACTGCTCTATGCTCTGACAAAGGTTACTTCTAGTCCAGGGCTGGGTCAAGCGCATATTAAATACTTCAGTTGTACTGATTGACTTGCTGCAGTTTGCCGTGTTCAAGCTAAATCAAGCGTGCCTCAAATACTTGGCCCTTAGGTCTATTTCAAGTAGGTCTGTTTACTTTTTAGAGAATTTATTCACTCCAGTGTGTGTGCGTATTTGCGTGACAGAACTTGACACAGTTCAATAGGGATTTGTCGTTGTTCCAATAACAATACTGTAGATACCGATGCTCTGAGTCTTATCCTGGACAACCATGTCTGTGTATTGACTACTGAACTGTAAGCTACTGGAGAAAGTAGTTCAATATATCAATGTGTTATAGTTTATTATAAACTGGGTGGTTCGAGCCCTCAATATTGATTGGCTGACAGCCGTGGTATATCAGACCGTATATCACGGGTATGACAAAACATATATTTTTACTTCTCTAATTACGTTGGTAACCAGTTTATAATAGCAATAAGGCACCTCTGGGATTTGTGGTATATGGCCAATATACCACGGCTAAGGGATGTGTCCAGGTACTCGTGCTTAAGAACAGCCCTTAGCCGTGGTATATTGGTCATATACCCTTGTGCCTTATTGCTTCAATATATCACAGGATATGACTGTGATAGACTAGTTGAAGTAGGCTAAGCTGGAATCATTCAAAGAACATTTGCAAACCATGTACAGTCAGGCAGGCATATAATTATAGGCCAGGCCAGGCATATAATTATAATTTTAAGGCTCCCGAGTGGTGCAGGTGTCTTTGGCACTGCATTGCAGTACTAGAGGCATCACTACAGACCCTGGTTCGATCCCAGGATGTATCACAACCGGCCGTGATCGGGAGTCCCTTAGGAAGACCCAGCATCTTCCGGGTGAGAGGAGGGTTTGGCTGGGGTAGGTGGTCATTGTAAATAAGAATTTCTTCTTGACTGACTTGCCTTGTTAAATAAAGATTCATTGAAATATAGCCTACTAGATATACACCATAAAAAGCATGTAGACATTATCTCCCATTTCTTTTACACTAGCATTTGGTTTTCAACAGCTTAGATTTGTATTAAACTTGCTGTCTGTTTCTCCAACATTTGCAACATTGTTTCAATACTGAAATTCGATCTCCAGCTGTCCCATAGTAATGAAAGTGTCAGGAGTCGGGACAAGACAGACAGGCAGGCAACTTTTCTCAACCTGTGGTAATCATAAATCGGCATCATTTTTATGCAAACAGTGGGGCAAAAAAAGTATTTAGTCAGCCACCAACTGTGCAAGTTCTCCCACTTAAAAAGATGAGAGAGGCCTGTAATTTTCATCATAGGTACACTTCAACTATGACAGACAAAGTGAGAAAAAAAATCCAGAAAATCGCATTTTTTATTAATTTATTTGCAAATTAGTATTTGGTCACCTACAAACAAGCCAGATTTCTGGCTCTCACAGACCTGTGAGATTTTCTGGATTCTTTAAGAGGCTCCTCTGTCCTCCACTCGTTACCTGTATTAATGGCACCTGTTTGAACTTGTTATCAGTATAAAAGACACCTGTCCACAACTGTCATCTTTTTAAGTGGGAGAACTTGCACAATTGGTGGCTGACTAAATACTTTTTTTGCCCCACTGTATATACAAAGAAATGTCAATAGAAAATCACTAAATGCAGCTAGTCTGCTGTCATTCCAGCTTCAGTTTAAAGTGATTGTGTTAGCTGTGTAGTTGGCTAGCTGTGTAGTTGGCTATCTCTTCTGAACAGTGGCCTGGCGAGAGAGCAAATGTTCTATGCCAGGCGAAATTTCACATCATTAGCTCATTGTTTTTGGATGCATCTCCCCCAAAAAAATCACTAGAAAACAGCTTCATTAAACAAACACAAATGCAGCTACTTTGCTGTTATTCTGGCTGCACTGTTTGACGTGAATATGTTAGCTGAAGTTGGCTAGCTAGCAAGCACAGGATAAGAACGTTGACAGCCGTCATGACAACGGAACATTTAGAACGAACATCCATAGATTTAGAACAAAAATACTTAGACTGGGTCGCGTCTCAGGCAACCGTGCCGATAGAATGAACGACTAGCCGGCTTGGATAGCAGCAACCCCCGTTTTCAGGACTATATCTCGCGGAAGGATATGTTGGGTGGTCCTTTGCTTTGGGTGATTTAAGTTTCCTTTAACAATCAGTCTTCCAGATAGATGAAACAGACAAACGAACATGGGTATAAAACTCTTTAGTAATAAAATGCAATTGCAGACAGAGATTCACATACAGAGGACCTCAGCAGTCTATAGTAAAGATCTGTGTGACAAAACAAGAGGCAACACTCTCACCTTTCCAGAAACAAGTCTCTCACTACTGCTGCTTGCTATAGACCCTCCTCAGCCCCCAGCTGTGCCCTGGACACCATATGTGAATTGATTGCCCCCCATCTATCTTCAGAGCTCGTGCTGCTAGGTGACCTAAACTGGGACATGCTTAACACTCCGGCCATTCTACAATCTAAGCTTTATGCCCTCAATCTCACACAAATTATCAATGAACCTACCAGGTACAACCCCAAATCCGTAAACACGGGCACCCTCGTAGATATCATCCTAACCAACTTGCCCTCCAAATACACATCTGCTGTTTTCAACCAAGATCTCAGCGATCACTGCCTCATTGCCTGCATCCGTAATGGGTCTGCGGTCAAACGACAACCCCTCATCACTGTCAAACGCTCCCTAAAACACTTCAGCAAGCAGGCCTTTCTAATCGACCTGGCTCGGGTATCCTGGAAGGATATTGACCTCATTCCGTCAATAGAGGATGCCTGATTATTCTTTAAAAATGCTTTCCTCACCATCTTAAATAAGCATGCCCCATTCAGAAAAATTAGAACCAGGAACAGATATAGCCCTTGGTTCACTCCAGACCTGACTGCCCTTGACCAGCACAAAAACATCCTGTGGTGTACTACATTAGCATCGAATAGCATAGCTCCCGTGATAAGCAACTTTTCAGGGAAGTTAGGAACCAATATACACAAGCAATTAGGAAAGCCAAGGCTAGCTTTTTCAAACAGAAATGTGCTTCCTGTAGCACAAACTCAAAAAAAGTTATGGGACACTGTAAAGTCCATGGAGAATAAGAACAGCTCCTCCCAGCTGCCCACTGCACTGAGGCTAGGAAACACTGTCACCACTGATAAATTCACGATAATTGAGAATTTCAATAAGCATTTTTCTACGACTGGCCATGCTTTCCACCTGGCTACCCTTAACACAGTCAACTGCACTGCACCCCCCCACAGCAACTTGCCCAAGCCTCCCCCATTTCTCCTTCACCCAAATCCAGATAGCTGATGTTCTGAAAGAACTGCAAAATCTGGACTCCTACAAATCAGCCGGGCTAGACAATCTAGACCCTTTCTTTCTAAAGGTATCTGTGACGCCACAGACCGATTTTTCGGGATGTTCTCCTGGTCTGACAAACAGCGCTGTAGTTCTGCCACTTTCCACAGCAGTTGGGGAAGTGCGACATTGTGTGTGGATTGAGACGCAGCCCAAGCAAAAAAAAATTGTATATCTCTAGCTTAAACTCTGTAATTGTTTGGCCTCGTGGTGAAATCCCTGAGCGGTTCCCTTCCTCTACGGTAACTGAGTTAGGAAGGATGCCTGTATCTTTGTTTGAAACTGGATGTATTGATACACCCAGGGGCACAGCTTTGGTTTTAGAAGAGGGGGGGATATAACTTTTTTATTTATTTTTATCCAGTTGGATAAACAATCCAAACAGCCGACCGCTCGGAGGTGTCCGCATGGTCCTAAAGCACATCATTGCCTCGTTTTGTATCCATTGATAAAACTGGGCGAACAAAAGTGCAATTTCATATTGTCCCTGTCCCCAGTGAAAGTTGCACCCACCATGCTCAAAGGGATATTCAATGTCTGCTTTTTTTTTACCCATCTACCAATAGGTGCCCTTCTTTATATTGGAGGCTTTGGAAAACCTCTGTGGTCTTTGTGAATCTGTGTTTGAAATTCAGTGCTCAACTGAGGTACTTTACAGATAATTGTATACGTGGGGTACAGAGATGAGGTAGTAATAAAAAAAAAAAAATGTTAAACACTATTATTTTCACACAGAGTCCATGCAACTTATGATGTGACCTGTTAAGCACATATTTACTCCTGAACTTATTTAGGCTTGCCGTAACAAAGGGGTTGAACACTTATTGACTCAAGATATTTCAGCTTTTCATTCCTCAAAGTATAATTCCACTTTGACATGATGGTGTATTGTGTGCCTGCCAGTGACACCAAATCTCAATGTAATCCATTTTAAATTCAGGCTGTAACAACAACAACAACAACAACACAACAACAGGTAAAGACTTGTCAATACTTTCTGAAGGCGTTGTAAAGACAGATTACTGTGAAACTTTGAAACTGTTGAAGAAAAAAAAGGTCTTTACATATGAAACAAATAAATACCGTTGGATGAATTTATTCAGTTATGATATACAACTTGTGCTAACAAACTCATTAAGAGTTTCCCGTTTCACAAGAAAATACTGCAGATTTAACAGACCAGTGTAAATGTATGGGTTCACAATAAGAGGTCACAATGGATAAATAGCCACACCATTACACAGTAACTACTTTTCCCCTTTGCCCCTTTCCTTTTCCAAAGCCTGTGAACTCAAGCTTCATTCGTGACAACATGTGACATGTGAAGGATGCTCTGGTGCAGGGATTGTTCTTTTGATCAGTCCTGGAGGGACAAAACATTTCTCATTTTTCATCCTCTCATTCTAATCAGGGACTGATTCAGACCTGGGAAAACCAGGTTTGTGCAATTAACTACCAGGTAGAAAAAACAGCCCAACTCCAGTCCTCCAACAGCCAAACTCCAGTACCCCCAACAGTCCAACTCCAGTCCTCCAGTACCCCCAACAGCCAAACTCCAGTCCTCCAGTACCCCCAACAGCCCAACTCCAGTCATCCAGTACCCCCAACAGCCCAACTCCAGTCATCCAGTACCCCCAACAGCCAAACTCCAGTACCCCCAACAGCCCAACTCCAGTCCTCCAGTACCCCCAACAGCCCAACTTCAGTCCTCCAGTACCCCCAACAGCCAAACTCCAGTCCTCCAGTACCCCCAACAGCCAAACTCCAGTACCCCCAACAGCCCAACTCCAGTCCTCCAGTACCCCCAACAGCCCAACTCCAGTCCTCCAGTACCCCCAACAGCCCAACTCCAGTCCTCCAGTACCCCCAACAGCCCAACTCCAGTCCTCCAGTACCCCCAACAGCCAAACTCCAGTCCTCCAATACCCCCAACAGCCCAACTCCAGTCCTCCAGTACCCCCAACAGCCCAACTCCAGTCCTCCAATACCCCCAACAGCCCAACTTCAGTCCTCCAGTACCCCCAACAGCCAAACTCCAGTTCTCCAGTACCCCAACAGCCAAACTCCAGTCCTCCAACAGCCAAACTCCAGTCCTCCAGTACCCCCAACAGCCAAACTCCAGTCCTCCAGTACCCCAACAGCCAAACTCCAGTTCTCCAGTACCCCCAACAGCCAAACTCCAGTCCTTCAGTACCCTCCAACAGCCCAACTCCAGTCCTCCAGTACCCCCAACAGCCAAACTCCAGTTCTCCAGTACCCCCAACAGCCAAACTCCAGTCCTTCAGTACCCTCCAACAGCCCAACTCCAGTTCTCCAGTACCCCCAACAGCCAAACTCCAGTCCTTCAGTACCCTCCAACAGCCCAACTCCAGTCCTCCAGTACCCCCAACAGCCCAACTCCAGTCCTCCAGTACCCACCAACAGTTCACATTGTACATTGAATTCCTGGACAACCACACCTTATTCAACTCATTGAGGGCTTGATGATTAATAGACAAGTTGAATCTGGTGTGCTTGTCCAGTGTTACAATAGAAATGTGTACTGTTGATGGTGCTTGAGGACCAGGGTTGGGAAACACCGGTTTACTGCGTGGCGTCATAAAAGGTCAGGTTATAATCCAGGTGCTGTCCCAAATTGAACCCTACTGTCTTTATAATGTACTTCTTTTAGACCAGGGCCTATAGGGTGACATTTGGCACCCTATTTATTTTAGTCTCTATGATTGACCTTTTTTTGGTCCGATCGTGAGACCAATAGATCAACACATACCCAGTTGTATGTATTCATAATCAAACAAAACGATGTTTAAGTAATTTAGTCCATCTCTACCTGTGGATATTCTGTACATAATCTCTTGAGTTATATGACCTTCCACTAGGTGTTTGTGCTGTTTCGCTTTGCAGTTTGGTTGTGTATGATATATATATATATTTTTTTTAAATAAATAACCCAAGGTAGACCAGAGTCTGTCGTTTCCAATGGGATCAAATGAGTCACAGTGGGCAGAGTCAAGCACGAGCTAGTGTGATCCTATTATGCATTTATTTGGATATTTCCATTAGGGAACACCTACTCTGTGAGGTGCTTTGGGGTGGCAGGTAGCCTAGTGGTTAGAGTGTTGGGTCAGTACCCGAAAGGTTGCTGGATTGAATCCCTGAGCTGACGAGGTAAAAATGTGTCGTTCTGCCCACTGTTCCCCGGTAGGCCATCACTGTAAAAAATAAGTTGTTCTTAACTGACTTGCCTAGTTAAATAAAGGTTACATTTTAAAACAATTCAATTTGCCCTAGCACTCCTTCTAAACAACACAATTGTTTACAAATTTGGCAAAGGGTAAAGTATTTTTGAATGCTGTCCACTCTGTGTGTTACAGGTTCTAGTTTTGGAAACAGAAAACTGTATGGAGAAAATTAGCAGAATGACGGCCAAAATCCATCTAGCTCCATGTTCTCCCACTGCCGTCCACCAACCAGGTGCTTCACATTTATACATCCGGTGAAATATCTGGCTCATTATTCTATCTGTGATACTTCTTTGGATTTTAGGCTCCCATGTTGAAGGTGAGGTGACGCGTGTAGGCCTGTATTGCCATAGCACAGTGTCACCGTTAGGGGGGGTATATGACGTCAAACTCCTGCGACGGAACTTACCACGTGGGAAGGATTTAGCTGTGTCGATGAGGTAAACAACCGCAGTGTAGCTTGGCTGTATTTATCCATAACATATATATTTCCATTTCATTTTGAACAAGCCTTAAGTTTTTGCTTTGTAAAGCGGTTCTCTCTAGACCATGCCCCACAACCCCGATCATCCTCCGGCGAAGAAATTTAAGCCGGGGTCTCCTTTTTTCCGTCTCGACAAGAAGCCTGGGATGCTGCTACCTAGAAAGGAAAATGCCTCGGTACCAATAGACGTGCAAAGGAAAAATCTTCCCATTTACCAGGCGAAGTCTCAACTAATTAACCAGCTTAGACAGCTTCATAATGCTGTATTGATAGGTAAGTTGGCTTAACCTAGTCAAAAGGTAATGCAATAACCACTGTAGCACAACACAGGTGGGATTGCAAATGTTCATAAACGCTTGCCAAACAACAGGTTTCCTGACGCAGATCTTCGGTTGGATATTTACAGCTAGAATTCCATACAGGCAGATATAATAGTTCCAACCCGTGTGCTTTCCATACCTCTACCGCCATAGGCTATTTCCCGGTCACCTGTGGCGATATAGCTACACGTTTAGTGTAAATACAAAGACCTACAAAACAACAAAGTAGGCCAAAATGGCTCATACACAAAGAATCTGACTTTGTCTCGTGGAGGGGATTCGATTAATCTGGCCCGGCGACTAGGTAGGCGTGTTTTGCATCGGTTGAAAGTTAATTGTAGTGATGCTCCGAGATTTTTGGCTGATACCGATGTCCGATATTTTCCTTGCCAAAAAAACGATACCAACAACCGATATTTAAAAATGTAGCTGCCTTTTAAGCATTCTAGTACCATTAAATAGTTAACACACACACATGGACACAGCGATCTAAGGCATTGCATCTCAGTGCAAGAGGAGTCACTACAGTCCCTGGTTCGAAACCAGACTGTATCACATCAGACCGTGATTGGGAGTCCCATAGGGCGGCGCACAATTGGCCCAGCGTTGTCTGGGTTTGGCCGTCATTGTAAATAAGAATTTGTTCTTAACTGACTGGCCTAGTTAAAGGTTACACACACCACACTGACCAAAAAGTTATTTTATTACCATTTACCTATGTCCCATTACCAGTAAACATAATCAGAACCTATTTATTTCACTTACTTGCTGTTTCGTTGTTCAGTCGTTTCATTCTCAACCAGGATTTCATCATGCATGTCAAGCAGTGAGGTTTCAGCTCTGTCTGTCTGTGGCTTCTCTTCCTCTGTGCGCACTGTCCGTTTCCATCTTGTCCAGCTGTGTCGGTAACATTTCAGAAACAGGGTTTCTGTTTCTTGTCTGCATCGAAGTAATGGTACATGTACATAGCCTTGAGTATGGTGGCGACACAGTAAAGAGAGAATGCCACCGAATCGCTTGTTCGCAGCTTGTCAGCGGTTTTGTGGAGCAGGCGTTTCAATGCCATGACAGAGTGTGTCTCGTGTGCTGCAGGAGCAGTTGAGCTTGTTTCTCCAGTCAGTTGTTTGAATGGACCTAGCTAGTGTGTCCATGTTTCAAACATGTTCTCAAATGCCATTGAAATGGCAGCAGCAGTATGACAAATGGCACAATCATGAGCAGGCAATACGACGTTCTTCAGTATGAAATCCTCGACGACCCACTGTGCTGTCAGACTCGGCATGCTCATGGGGCTGACATCGCTGGTCCAAATGTCAGCAGTGACGCTATTACTGTTTTAAGTGGCACAAGTTTTTAAGTCCGGTAGGGCAACATCTAAAAAAATAGTGCACTTGGTAGTGTGTGACTGTGCTCGATCAGTCTGCGAAAGCCAACATCACCCACGACAGAGAACGAATCGTTTTAAACAGTCGTCCAACTCGGAATTCCAAGTCTGAAACTCGGGCATCTTTCTAGAGCTCCGAATTTTCGACCCGAGATCATTGACGTTATGATTTGACCTCCATGGTGCGTTCAAGACATCTGGGTACTTGAAAAAATTTAAGGTCAAATCACGACTGATAAATAGCTAGTGATCTTAATGGCCAGCTGTCAGTGGTACAGCAGGTGTGTATTCATTAGTCTCATATCGTAGCAAAACGTTTTGCAATAAATGTTTGCCCCAAAAGTGTTCCGGTGCTCTAGTGGAGCAGGTTGAGAGTTTCAAGTTCCTCCATGTCCACATCACTAAGGAATTATCATGGTCCACACGCTAACATAGTCATGAAGGCTTCTTCCCTCTCATGAGGCTGAAAAGATTCAGTATGGGCCTAAAGCTGCACCGTTGAGAGAATCTTGACTGGCTGCATCACCATTTGGTGTGGTGACTGCTTGGCGTCTGACCGCACGGTGCTACAGGGGGTAGTGCCCAATACATCACTGGGGCCGAGCACCCTGCCATCCAGGTCCTCCATACCAGGCGGTGTCAGAGGAAGGCCCTAAAAAATTGTCGAAGACTCCAGCCACCCAATTCTAAGACTTGTTTTCTCTGCTACTGCACGACAAGCGGTACCGACGCACCACGTCTGGAACCTGAACTAGAGGTCGACCGATTGGCTGATTTAATTAGGGCAGATTTTCAAGTTTTCATAACAATCAGAATTTTTGGACGCTGATTTATATTGCAATCCAGGAGGAGACTGGCAAGGAGCCATGTTACGTTTCTAGCTAGCATTAAACTTGTCTTATAAAAAAAAACAATAAATCTTAACATAATCACTAGTTAACTACACGTGGTTGATGATATTACTAGTTTAATTAACTAACTAGCTTGTCCTGCGTTGCATATAATCAATGCGGTGCCTGAAATTGTGTCACTTCTCTTGCGTTCAGTGTAAGCAGAGTCAGGGTATATGCAGCAGTTTGGGTCGTCTGGCTCGTTGCGAACTGTGTGAAGACCATTTCTCCTAACAAATACAGGAATTAATTTGCCAGATTTTTACATAATTATGACATAACATTGAAGGTTGAACAATGTAACAGCAATATTTAGACTTAGGGTTGCCACCCGTTCGATAACATACGCAATGGTTCTGTATTTCACTGAAAGAATAAATGTTTTGTTTTCGAAATTATAGTTTCCGGATTTAACCATATTAATGACGAAAGGCTCGTATTTCTGTGTGTTTTTATTATTTTATAATTAAGTCTATGGTTTGATAGAGCAGTCTGACTGAGCGGTGGAAGGCAGCAGCAGGATCGTAAGCATTCATTCAAACCACACTTTCCCCCGTTTGCCAGCAGCTCTGTTTATGTCTTCAAGCCTATCAACTCCCGAGAGTAGGCTGGAAATACTATAGTGCCTATAAGAACATCCAATAGGGAAAGGTATATGAAATTCAAATGGTATAGAGATAAATAGTCCTATAATAACTACAACCTAAAACTTCTTACCTATTGAAGACTCATATTAAATGGAACCACCAGCTTTCATATGTTCTCATGTTCTGAGCAGGGAACTTAAACGTTAGCTTTTTTACATGGCACATATTGCACTTTTATTTTCTTCTCCAACACTGTGTATTTGCATTATTCTAACTAAATTGAACATGTTTCATTATTTGTTTGAGACTAAATTGATTGTATTGCTGTATTATATTAAGTTAAAATAAGTGTTCATTCAGTATTGTTGTAATTGTCATTACTACAAATAAAAAATATAGAAAATTGTCCGATTAATCGGTATTGGCGTTTTTGGTCCTCCAATAATCGGTATCGATGCATGCTCTTCAACCGATCGCTGTCCGCACCTGCCCGCCCGTCCAGCATCACTACTCTGACTTAGAATATGTGGACAATTACAAATACCTAGGTGTCTGGTTAGACTGTAAACTCTCCTTCCAGACTCACATTAAGCATCTTCAATCCAAAATTAAATCTAGAATCAGCTTCCTATTTTGCAACAAAGCATCCTTCACTCATGCTGCCAAACACACCTTCGTAAAACTGACCATCCTACCGATCCTCGACTTTGGCTATGTCATTTACAAAATAGCCTCCAATACTTTACTTAACAAATTGGATGCAGTCTATCACAGTGCCATCTGTTTTGTCACCAAAGCCCCATATACTATCCACCACTGCGACCTGTACGCTCTCGTTGGCTGGTCCTCGCTTCATATTCGTCTTCTGCACATCTATCATTCCAGTGTTTAATTGCTATATTGTAATTACTTCGCCACTATGGCCTATTTATTGCCTTACCTCCCTTATCTTACCTCATCTGCAAACACTGTATATAGACTTTTTAAAATTGTGTTATTGACTGTATGTTTGTTTATCCCATGTGTAACTCTGTGTTGTTTGTGTCGCACTGCTTTGCTTTATCTTGGCCAGAGTTCGCAGTTGTAAATGAGAACTTGTTCTCAACTGACCTACCTGGTTAAATAAAGGTGAAAAAAAGAATGTGTTCATTCAGTATTGTTGTAATTGTCAGTATTTTATATATTTATTTAATATATATTTATTTAACCAGGTAGGTCAGTCATATCAGCCAATTAATCGGTATCGGCGTTGACAAATTATAATTGGTCAACCTCTAACCCTGAACAGTTTCCACCCCAATGATATACATCGCCTTCTGAAAATATTTCAGACCCCTTGACTTTTTCCACGTTACGTTACAGCCTTATTCTAAAATGGATTAAATTGTTTTCTACAGACGACATAATGACAAAACAGAAAAACTGTTTTTTAGAATATGTTTACATAAGTATTCAGACCTTTAGAATGTGTTTACATAAGTATTCAGACCTTTAGAATGTGTTTACATAAGTATTCAGACCTTTAGAATGTGTTTACATGAGTATTCAGACCTTTAGAATGTGTTTACATAAGTATTCAGACCTTTAGAATGTGTTTACATAAGTATTCAGACCTTTAGAATGTGTTTACATGAGTATTCAGACCTTTAGAATGTGTTTACATAAGTATTCAGACCTTTAGAATGTGTTTACATAAGTATTCAGACCTTTTGAATGTGTTTACATAAGTATTCAGACCTTTAGAATGTGTTTACATAAGTATTCAGACCTTTAGAATGTGTTTACATGAGTATTCAGACCTTTAGAATGTGTTTACATGAGTTCAGACCTTTAGAATGTGTTTACATGAGTATTCAGACCTTTAGAATGTGTTTACATGAGTATTCAGACCTTTAGAATGTGTTTACATGAGTTCAGACCTTTAGAATGTGTTTACATGAGTATTCAGACCTTTAGAATGTGTTTACATGAGTATTCAGACCTTTAGAATGTGTTTACATGAGTATTCAGACCTTTAGAATGTGTTTACATGAGTATTCAGACCTTTTGCTTTGTTGAAGCACCTTTTGTCAAGCTGAAGCTGAAGCTGAAGCTGGGTCATGCAGCAAGACAATGATCAAAAAACACACAATCAAGTCTTAACATAAAAATGGCTATAAAAAAAGCAACACGTTTGAAGTTTTGGAAAGATCTAGTCAAAGTCCTAATTCCAATGGAGATGTGTTGGCGTTTGGTTGGAGTCATTGCAGCTAAAACTGGCACAACCAGTTATTGAGGTGTAAAGGGGGCAAGTTCACCGCATTTTACATATCTACCTCATACGTTGACTCGGTACTTACCCTGTGTATATAGACAGGTTGTTATTATTATACTTTTTTAAAAATGTATTTTTTTACTTTTTTATTTAACTAGGCAAGTCGGTTAAGAACTAATTCTTATACAGCGACGGCCTAGGAACAGTGGGTTAACTGCCTTGTTCAGGGGCAGAATGACAGATTTTTACCTTGTCAGCTCAGGGATTCGATCTAGCAACCTTTCGGTTACTGGCCCAACGATCTAACCACAAGGCTACCTACCCCCTCCCTACACTCTAACCACGAGGCTACCTGCCCCCTCCATACACTCTAACCACGAGGCTACCTGCCCCCTCCATACACTCTAACCACGAGGCTACCTGCCCCCTCCCTGCACTCTAACCACGAGGCTACCTGCCCCCTCCCTACACTCTAACCACGAGGCTACCTGCCCCCTCCCTGCACTCTAACCACGAGGCTACCTGCCCCCTCCCTACACTCTAACCACTAGGCTACCTGCCCCCTCCCTGCACTCTAACCACGAGGCTACCTGCCCCCTCCCTACACTCTAACCACGAGGCTACCTGCCCCCTCCCTACACTCTAACCACGAGGCTACCTGCCCCCTCCCTGCACTCTAACCACGAGGCTACCTGCCCCCTCCCTACACTCTAACCACTAGGCTACCTGCCCCCTCCCTACACTCTAACCGCGAGGCTACCTGCCCCCTCCCTACACTCTAACCACGAGGCTACCTGCCCCCTCCCTACACTCTAACCACTAGGCTACCTGCCCCCTCCCTACACTCTAACCACTAGGCTACCTGCCCCCTCCCTACACTCTAACCACGAGGCTACCTGCCCCCTCCCTACACTCTAACCACGAGGCTACCTGCCCCCTCCCTGCACTCTAACCACGAGGCTACCTGCCCCCTCCCTACACTCTAACCACTAGGCTACCTGCCCCCTCCCTGCACTCTAACCACGAGGCTACCTGCCCCCTCCCTGCACTCTAACCACGAGGCTACCTGCCCCCTCCCTACACTCTAACCACGAGGCTACCTGCCCCCTCCCTACACTCTAACCACGAGGCTACCTGCCCCCTCCCTGCACTCTAACCACGAGGCTACCTGCCCCCTCCCTGCACTCTAACCACGAGGCTACCTGCCCCCTCCCTGCACTCTAACCACGAGGCTACCTGCCCCCTCCCTACACTCTAACCACTAGGCTACCTGCCCCCTCCCTACACTCTAACCACGAGGCTACCTGCCCCCTCCATACACTCTAACCACGAGGCTACCTGCCCCCTCCCTACACTCTAACCACTAGGCTACCTGCCCCCTCCCTACACTCTAACCACTAGGCTACCTGCCCCCTCCCTACACTCTAACCACGAGGCTACCTGCCCCCTCCCTACACTCTAACCACGAGGCTACCTGCCCCCTCCCTACACTCTAACCACTAGGCTACCTGCCCCCTCCCTACACTCTAACCACGAGGCTACCTGCCCCCTCCCTACACTCTAACCACTAGGCTACCTGCCCCCTCCCTACACTCTAACCACTAGGCTACCTGCCCCCTCCCTACACTCTAACCACTAGGCTACCTGCCCCCTCCCTGCACTCTAACCACTAGGCTACCTGCCCCCTCCCTACACTCTAACCACTAGGCTACCTGCCCCCTCCCTACACTCTAACCACTAGGCTACCTGCCCCCTCCCTACACTCTAACCACTAGGCTACCTGCCTCCTCTACACTCTAACCACTAGGCTACCTGCCCCCTCCCTACACTCTAACCACTAGGCTACCTGCCTCCTCTACACTCTAACCACGAGGCTACCTGCCCCCTCCCTACACTCTAACCACTAGGCTACCTGCCTCCTCTACACTCTAACCACTAGGCTACCTGCCCCCTCCCTACACTCTAACCACTAGGCTACCTGCCTCCTCTACACTCTAACCACGAGGCTACCTGCCCCCTCCCTACACTCTAACCACTAGGCTACCTGCCTCCTCTACACTCTAACCACTAGGCTACCTGCCCCCTCCCTACACTCTAACCACTAGGCTACCTGCCCCCTCCCTACACTCTAACCACTAGGCTACCTGCCTCCTCTACACTCTAACCACTAGGCTACCTGCCCCCTCCCTACACTCTAACCACGAGGCTACCTGCCCCCTCCCTACACTCTAACCACTAGGCTACCTGCCTCCTCTACACTCTAACCACTAGAGTACCTGCCTCCTCTACACTCTAACCACTAGGCTACCTGCCTCCTCTACACTCTAACCACTAGGCTACCTACCCCCTCCCTACACTCTAACCACTAGGCTACCTGCCTCCTCTACACTCTAACCACTAGGCTACCTGCCCCCTCCCTACACTCTAACCACGAGGCTACCTGCCCCCTCCCTACACTCTAACCACTAGGCTACCTGCCTCCTCTACACTCTAACCACTAGAGTACCTGCCTCCTCTACACTCTAACCACTAGGCTACCTGCCTCCTCTACACTCTAACCACTAGAGTACCTGCCTCCTCTACACTCTAACCACTAGGCTACCTACCCCCTCCCTACACTCTAACCACTAGGCTACCTGCCTCCTCTACACTCTAACCACTAGAGTACCTGCCTCCTCTACACTCTAACCACTAGGCTACCTACCCCCTCCCTACACTCTAACCACGAGGCTACCTACCTCCTCTACACTCTAACCACTAGAGTACCTGCCTCCTCTACACTCTAACCACTAGGCTACCTACCCCCTCCCTACACTCTAACCACTAGGCTACCTGCCTCCTCAACACTCTAACCACTAGGCTACCTGCCCCCTCCCTACACTCTAACCACTAGGCTACCTGCCCCCTCCCTACACTCTAACCACTAGGCTACCTGCCGCCCCTACACTCTAACCACTAGGCTACCTGCCCCCTCCCTACACTCTAACCACTAGGCTACCTGCCTCCTCAACACTCTAACCACTAGGCTACCTGCCCCCTCCCTACACTCTAACCACTAGGCTACCTGCCCCCTCCCTACACTCTAACCACTAGGCTACCTGCCGCCCCTACACTCTAACCACTAGGCTACCTGCCCCCTCCCTACACTCTAACCACTAGGCTACCTGCCCCCTCCCTGCACTCTAACCACTAGGCTACCTGCCCCCTCCCTACACTCTAACCACTAGGCTACCTGCCCCCTCCCTACACTCTAACCACTAGGCTACCTGCCCCCTCCCTACACTCTAACCACTAGGCTACCTGCCGCCCCTACACTCTAACCACTAGGCTACCTGCCCCCTCCCTACACTCTAACCACTAGGCTACCTGCCTCCTCAACACTCTAACCACTAGGCTACCTGCCCCCTCCCTACACTCTAACCACTAGGCTACCTGCCGCCCCTACACTCTAACCACTAGGCTACCTGCCTCCTCAACACTCTAACCACTAGGCTACCTGCCCCCTCCCTACACTCTAACCACTAGGCTACCTGCCCCCTCCCTACACTCTAACCACTAGGCTACCTGCCGCCCCTACACTCTAACCACTAGGCTACCTGCCCCCTCCCTACACTCTAACCACTAGGCTACCTGCCTCCTCAACACTCTAACCACTAGGCTACCTGCCCCCTCCTCAACACTCTAACCACGAGGCTACCTGCCTCCTCAACACTCTAAACACTAGGCTACCTGCCCCCTCCCTGCACTCTAACCACTAGGCTACCTGCCCCCTCCCTACACTCTAACCACTAGGCTACCTGCCCCCTCCTCAACACTCTAACCACTAGGCTACCTGCCTCCTCAACACTCTAACCACTAGGCTACCTGCCTCCTCAACACTCTAACCACTAGGCTACCTGCCTCCTCAACACTCTAACCACTAGGCTACCTGCCCCCTCCCTACACTCTAACCACTAGGCTACCTGCCTCCTCTACACTCTAACCACTAGGCTACCTGCCTCCTCAACACTCTAACCACTAGGCTACCTGCCTCCTCAACACTCTAACCACTAGGCTACCTGCCTCCTCAACACTCTAACCACTAGGCTACCTGCCCCCTCCCTACACTCTAACCACTAGGCTACCTGCCTCCTCCCTACACTCTAACCACTAGGCTACCTGCCTCCTCCCTACACTCTAACCACTAGGCTACCTGCCTCCTCCCTACACTCTAACCACTAGGCTACCTGCCCCCTCCCTACACTCTAACCACTAGGCTACCTGCCCCCTCCCTACACTCTAACCACTAGGCTACCTGCCTCCTCAACACTCTAACCACTAGGCTACCTGCCCCCTCCCTACACTCTAACCACTAGGCTACCTGCCCCCTCCCTACACTCTAACCACTAGGCTACCTGCCTCCATACACTCTAACCACTAGGCTACCTGCCACCTCCCTACACTCTAACCACTAGGCTACCTGCCCCCTCCCTACACTCTAACCACTAGGCTACCTGCCCCCTCCCTACACTCTAACCACTAGGCTACCTGCCACCTCCCTACACTCTAACCACTAGGCTACCTGCCACCTCCCTACACTCTAACCACTAGGCTACCTGCCACCTCCCTACACTCTAACCACTAGGCTACCTGCCACCTCCCTACACTCTAACCACTAGGCTACCTGCCTCCTCAACACTCTAACCACTAGGCTACCTGCCACCTCCCTACACTCTAACCACTAGGCTACCTGCCTCCTCAACACTCTAACCACTAGGCTACCTGCCACCTCCCTACACTCTAACCACTAGGCTACCTGCCTCCTCAACACTCTAACCACTAGGCTACCTGCCTCCTCAACACTCTAACCACTAGGCTACCTGCCTCCTCTACACTCTAACCACTAGGCTACCTGCCTCCTCAACACTCTAACCACTAGGCTACCTGCCTCCTCAACACTCTAACCACTAGACTACCTGCCCCCTCTACACTCTAACCACTAGGCTACCTGCCTCCTCAACACTCTAACCACTAGGCTACCTGCCTCCTCTACACTCTAACCACTAGGCTACCTGCCCCCTCCCTACACTCTAACCACTAGGCTACCTGCCTCCTCAACACTCTAACCACTAGGCTACCTGCCACCTCCCTACACTCTAACCACTAGGCTACCTGCCTCCTCAACACTCTAACCACTAGGCTACCTGCCACCTCCCTACACTCTAACCACTAGGCTACCTGCCTCCTCAACACTCTAACCACTAGGCTACCTGCCTCCTCAACACTCTAACCACTAGGCTACCTGCCTCCTCTACACTCTAACCACTAGGCTACCTGCCTCCTCTACACTCTAACCACTAGGCTACCTGCCTCCTCAACACTCTAACCACTAGACTACCTGCCCCCTCTACACTCTAACCACTAGGCTACCTGCCTCCTCAACACTCTAACCACTAGGCTACCTGCCACCTCCCTACACTCTAACCACTAGGCTACCTGCCTCCTCAACACTCTAACCACTAGGCTACCTGCCTCCTCAACACTCTAACCACTAGGCTACCTGCCTCCTCTACACTCTAACCACTAGGCTACCTGCCTCCTCTACACTCTAACCACTAGGCTACCTGCCTCCTCTACACTCTAACCACTAGGCTACCTGCCTCCTCTACACTCTAACCACTAGGCTACCTGCCTCCCTACACTCTAACCACTAGGCTACCTGCCCCCTCCCTACACTCTAACCACTAGGCTACCTGCCTCCTCTACACTCTAACCACTAGAGTACCTGCCTCCTCTACACTCTAACCACTAGGCTACCTGCCTCCTCTACACTCTAACCACTAGGCTACCTACCCCCTCCCTACACTCTAACCACTAGGCTACCTGCCTCCTCTACACTCTAACCACTAGGCTACCTGCCTCCTCTACACTCTAACCACTAGGCTACCTACCCCCTCCCTACACTCTAACCACTAGGCTACCTGCCTCCTCTACACTCTAACCACTAGGCTACCTGCCTCCTCAACACTCTAACCACTAGGCTACCTGCCACCTCCCTACACTCTAACCACTAGGCTACCTGCCTCCTCAACACTCTAACCACTAGGCTACCTGCCTCCTCAACACTCTAACCACTAGGCTACCTGCCTCCTCTACACTCTAACCACTAGGCTACCTGCCTCCTCTACACTCTAACCACTAGGCTACCTGCCTCCTCTACACTCTAACCACTAGGCTACCTGCCTCCTCTACACTCTAACCACTAGGCTACCTGCCTCCCTACACTCTAACCACTAGGCTACCTGCCCCCTCCCTACACTCTAACCACTAGGCTACCTGCCTCCTCTACACTCTAACCACTAGAGTACCTGCCTCCTCTACACTCTAACCACTAGGCTACCTGCCTCCTCTACACTCTAACCACTAGGCTACCTACCCCCTCCCTACACTCTAACCACTAGGCTACCTGCCCCCCACTACACTCTAACCACTAGGCTACCTACCTCCTCAACACTCTAACCACTAGGCTACCTGCCTCCTCTACACTCTAACCACTAGACTACCTGCCTCCTCTACACTCTAACCACTAGACTACCTGCCTCCTCTACACTCTAACCACTAGGCTACCTACCTCCTCTACACTCTAACCACTAGGCTACCTGCCTCCCTACACTCTAACCACTAGGCTACCTGCCCCCTCCCTACACTCTAACCACTAGGCTACCTGCCTCCTCTACACTCTAACCACTAGGCTACCTGCCTCCTCTACACTCTAACCACTAGGCTACCTGCCCCCTCCTCTACACTCTAACCACTAGGCTACCTGCCCCCTCCTCTACACTCTAACCACTAGGCTACCTGCCTCCTCTACACTCTAACCACTAGGCTACCTGCCTCCTCTACACTCTAACCACTAGGCTACCTGCCTCCTCAACACTCTAACCACTAGACTACCTGCCCCCTCTACACTCTAACCACTAGGCTACCTGCCTCCTCAACACTCTAACCACTAGGCTACCTGCCTCCTCTACACTCTAACCACTAGGCTACCTGCCCCCTCCCTACACTCTAACCACTAGGCTACCTGCCTCCTCAACACTCTAACCACTAGGCTACCTGCCACCTCCCTACACTCTAACCACTAGGCTACCTGCCTCCTCAACACTCTAACCACTAGGCTACCTGCCACCTCCCTACACTCTAACCACTAGGCTACCTGCCTCCTCAACACTCTAACCACTAGGCTACCTGCCTCCTCAACACTCTAACCACTAGGCTACCTGCCTCCTCTACACTCTAACCACTAGGCTACCTGCCTCCTCTACACTCTAACCACTAGGCTACCTGCCTCCTCAACACTCTAACCACTAGACTACCTGCCCCCTCTACACTCTAACCACTAGGCTACCTGCCTCCTCAACACTCTAACCACTAGGCTACCTGCCACCTCCCTACACTCTAACCACTAGGCTACCTGCCTCCTCAACACTCTAACCACTAGGCTACCTGCCTCCTCAACACTCTAACCACTAGGCTACCTGCCTCCTCTACACTCTAACCACTAGGCTACCTGCCTCCTCTACACTCTAACCACTAGGCTACCTGCCTCCTCTACACTCTAACCACTAGGCTACCTGCCTCCTCTACACTCTAACCACTAGGCTACCTGCCCCCTCCCTACACTCTAACCACTAGGCTACCTGCCTCCTCTACACTCTAACCACTAGGCTACCTGCCTCCTCTACACTCTAACCACTAGGCTACCTGCCCCCTCCCTACACTCTAACCACTAGGCTACCTGCCTCCTCTACACTCTAACCACTAGAGTACCTGCCTCCTCTACACTCTAACCACTAGGCTACCTACCCCCTCCCTACACTCTAACCACGAGGCTACCTACCTCCTCTACACTCTAACCACTAGAGTACCTGCCTCCTCTACACTCTAACCACTAGGCTACCTACCCCCTCCCTACACTCTAACCACTAGGCTACCTGCCTCCTCAACACTCTAACCACTAGGCTACCTGCCCCCTCCCTACACTCTAACCACTAGGCTACCTGCCCCCTCCCTACACTCTAACCACTAGGCTACCTGCCGCCCCTACACTCTAACCACTAGGCTACCTGCCCCCTCCCTACACTCTAACCACTAGGCTACCTGCCTCCTCAACACTCTAACCACTAGGCTACCTGCCCCCTCCCTACACTCTAACCACTAGGCTACCTGCCCCCTCCCTACACTCTAACCACTAGGCTACCTGCCGCCCCTACACTCTAACCACTAGGCTACCTGCCCCCTCCCTACACTCTAACCACTAGGCTACCTGCCCCCTCCCTGCACTCTAACCACTAGGCTACCTGCCCCCTCCCTACACTCTAACCACTAGGCTACCTGCCCCCTCCCTACACTCTAACCACTAGGCTACCTGCCCCCTCCCTACACTCTAACCACTAGGCTACCTGCCGCCCCTACACTCTAACCACTAGGCTACCTGCCCCCTCCCTACACTCTAACCACTAGGCTACCTGCCTCCTCAACACTCTAACCACTAGGCTACCTGCCCCCTCCCTACACTCTAACCACTAGGCTACCTGCCGCCCCTACACTCTAACCACTAGGCTACCTGCCTCCTCAACACTCTAACCACTAGGCTACCTGCCCCCTCCCTACACTCTAACCACTAGGCTACCTGCCCCCTCCCTACACTCTAACCACTAGGCTACCTGCCGCCCCTACACTCTAACCACTAGGCTACCTGCCCCCTCCCTACACTCTAACCACTAGGCTACCTGCCTCCTCAACACTCTAACCACTAGGCTACCTGCCCCCTCCTCAACACTCTAACCACGAGGCTACCTGCCTCCTCAACACTCTAAACACTAGGCTACCTGCCCCCTCCCTGCACTCTAACCACTAGGCTACCTGCCCCCTCCCTACACTCTAACCACTAGGCTACCTGCCCCCTCCTCAACACTCTAACCACTAGGCTACCT
This sequence comes from Oncorhynchus mykiss, assembly GCF_013265735.2. Lineage (NCBI taxonomy): Eukaryota > Metazoa > Chordata > Actinopteri > Salmoniformes > Salmonidae > Oncorhynchus > Oncorhynchus mykiss. The sequence goes on along the minus strand of NC_048574.1, from coordinate 7,710,521 downwards.
GCCTCCTCAACACTCTAACCACTAGGCTACCTGCCTCCTCAACACTCTAACCACTAGGCTACCTGCCTCCTCAACACTCTAACCACTAGGCTACCTGCCCCCTCCCTACACTCTAACCACTAGGCTACCTGCCTCCTCTACACTCTAACCACTAGGCTACCTGCCTCCTCAACACTCTAACCACTAGGCTACCTGCCTCCTCAACACTCTAACCACTAGGCTACCTGCCTCCTCAACACTCTAACCACTAGGCTACCTGCCCCCTCCCTACACTCTAACCACTAGGCTACCTGCCTCCTCCCTACACTCTAACCACTAGGCTACCTGCCTCCTCCCTACACTCTAACCACTAGGCTACCTGCCTCCTCCCTACACTCTAACCACTAGGCTACCTGCCCCCTCCCTACACTCTAACCACTAGGCTACCTGCCCCCTCCCTACACTCTAACCACTAGGCTACCTGCCTCCTCAACACTCTAACCACTAGGCTACCTGCCCCCTCCCTACACTCTAACCACTAGGCTACCTGCCCCCTCCCTACACTCTAACCACTAGGCTACCTGCCTCCATACACTCTAACCACTAGGCTACCTGCCACCTCCCTACACTCTAACCACTAGGCTACCTGCCCCCTCCCTACACTCTAACCACTAGGCTACCTGCCCCCTCCCTACACTCTAACCACTAGGCTACCTGCCACCTCCCTACACTCTAACCACTAGGCTACCTGCCACCTCCCTACACTCTAACCACTAGGCTACCTGCCACCTCCCTACACTCTAACCACTAGGCTACCTGCCACCTCCCTACACTCTAACCACTAGGCTACCTGCCTCCTCAACACTCTAACCACTAGGCTACCTGCCACCTCCCTACACTCTAACCACTAGGCTACCTGCCTCCTCAACACTCTAACCACTAGGCTACCTGCCACCTCCCTACACTCTAACCACTAGGCTACCTGCCTCCTCAACACTCTAACCACTAGGCTACCTGCCTCCTCAACACTCTAACCACTAGGCTACCTGCCTCCTCTACACTCTAACCACTAGGCTACCTGCCTCCTCAACACTCTAACCACTAGGCTACCTGCCTCCTCAACACTCTAACCACTAGACTACCTGCCCCCTCTACACTCTAACCACTAGGCTACCTGCCTCCTCAACACTCTAACCACTAGGCTACCTGCCTCCTCTACACTCTAACCACTAGGCTACCTGCCCCCTCCCTACACTCTAACCACTAGGCTACCTGCCTCCTCAACACTCTAACCACTAGGCTACCTGCCACCTCCCTACACTCTAACCACTAGGCTACCTGCCTCCTCAACACTCTAACCACTAGGCTACCTGCCACCTCCCTACACTCTAACCACTAGGCTACCTGCCTCCTCAACACTCTAACCACTAGGCTACCTGCCTCCTCAACACTCTAACCACTAGGCTACCTGCCTCCTCTACACTCTAACCACTAGGCTACCTGCCTCCTCTACACTCTAACCACTAGGCTACCTGCCTCCTCAACACTCTAACCACTAGACTACCTGCCCCCTCTACACTCTAACCACTAGGCTACCTGCCTCCTCAACACTCTAACCACTAGGCTACCTGCCACCTCCCTACACTCTAACCACTAGGCTACCTGCCTCCTCAACACTCTAACCACTAGGCTACCTGCCTCCTCAACACTCTAACCACTAGGCTACCTGCCTCCTCTACACTCTAACCACTAGGCTACCTGCCTCCTCTACACTCTAACCACTAGGCTACCTGCCTCCTCTACACTCTAACCACTAGGCTACCTGCCTCCTCTACACTCTAACCACTAGGCTACCTGCCTCCCTACACTCTAACCACTAGGCTACCTGCCCCCTCCCTACACTCTAACCACTAGGCTACCTGCCTCCTCTACACTCTAACCACTAGAGTACCTGCCTCCTCTACACTCTAACCACTAGGCTACCTGCCTCCTCTACACTCTAACCACTAGGCTACCTACCCCCTCCCTACACTCTAACCACTAGGCTACCTGCCTCCTCTACACTCTAACCACTAGGCTACCTGCCTCCTCTACACTCTAACCACTAGGCTACCTACCCCCTCCCTACACTCTAACCACTAGGCTACCTGCCTCCTCTACACTCTAACCACTAGGCTACCTGCCTCCTCAACACTCTAACCACTAGGCTACCTGCCACCTCCCTACACTCTAACCACTAGGCTACCTGCCTCCTCAACACTCTAACCACTAGGCTACCTGCCTCCTCAACACTCTAACCACTAGGCTACCTGCCTCCTCTACACTCTAACCACTAGGCTACCTGCCTCCTCTACACTCTAACCACTAGGCTACCTGCCTCCTCTACACTCTAACCACTAGGCTACCTGCCTCCTCTACACTCTAACCACTAGGCTACCTGCCTCCCTACACTCTAACCACTAGGCTACCTGCCCCCTCCCTACACTCTAACCACTAGGCTACCTGCCTCCTCTACACTCTAACCACTAGAGTACCTGCCTCCTCTACACTCTAACCACTAGGCTACCTGCCTCCTCTACACTCTAACCACTAGGCTACCTACCCCCTCCCTACACTCTAACCACTAGGCTACCTGCCCCCCACTACACTCTAACCACTAGGCTACCTACCTCCTCAACACTCTAACCACTAGGCTACCTGCCTCCTCTACACTCTAACCACTAGACTACCTGCCTCCTCTACACTCTAACCACTAGACTACCTGCCTCCTCTACACTCTAACCACTAGGCTACCTACCTCCTCTACACTCTAACCACTAGGCTACCTGCCTCCCTACACTCTAACCACTAGGCTACCTGCCCCCTCCCTACACTCTAACCACTAGGCTACCTGCCTCCTCTACACTCTAACCACTAGGCTACCTGCCTCCTCTACACTCTAACCACTAGGCTACCTGCCCCCTCCTCTACACTCTAACCACTAGGCTACCTGCCCCCTCCTCTACACTCTAACCACTAGGCTACCTGCCTCCTCTACACTCTAACCACTAGGCTACCTGCCTCCTCTACACTCTAACCACTAGGCTACCTGCCTCCTCAACACTCTAACCACTAGACTACCTGCCCCCTCTACACTCTAACCACTAGGCTACCTGCCTCCTCAACACTCTAACCACTAGGCTACCTGCCTCCTCTACACTCTAACCACTAGGCTACCTGCCCCCTCCCTACACTCTAACCACTAGGCTACCTGCCTCCTCAACACTCTAACCACTAGGCTACCTGCCACCTCCCTACACTCTAACCACTAGGCTACCTGCCTCCTCAACACTCTAACCACTAGGCTACCTGCCACCTCCCTACACTCTAACCACTAGGCTACCTGCCTCCTCAACACTCTAACCACTAGGCTACCTGCCTCCTCAACACTCTAACCACTAGGCTACCTGCCTCCTCTACACTCTAACCACTAGGCTACCTGCCTCCTCTACACTCTAACCACTAGGCTACCTGCCTCCTCAACACTCTAACCACTAGACTACCTGCCCCCTCTACACTCTAACCACTAGGCTACCTGCCTCCTCAACACTCTAACCACTAGGCTACCTGCCACCTCCCTACACTCTAACCACTAGGCTACCTGCCTCCTCAACACTCTAACCACTAGGCTACCTGCCTCCTCAACACTCTAACCACTAGGCTACCTGCCTCCTCTACACTCTAACCACTAGGCTACCTGCCTCCTCTACACTCTAACCACTAGGCTACCTGCCTCCTCTACACTCTAACCACTAGGCTACCTGCCTCCTCTACACTCTAACCACTAGGCTACCTGCCTCCCTACACTCTAACCACTAGGCTACCTGCCCCCTCCCTACACTCTAACCACTAGGCTACCTGCCTCCTCTACACTCTAACCACTAGAGTACCTGCCTCCTCTACACTCTAACCACTAGGCTACCTGCCTCCTCTACACTCTAACCACTAGGCTACCTACCCCCTCCCTACACTCTAACCACTAGGCTACCTGCCTCCTCTACACTCTAACCACTAGGCTACCTGCCTCCTCTACACTCTAACCACTAGGCTACCTACCCCCTCCCTACACTCTAACCACTAGGCTACCTGCCTCCTCTACACTCTAACCACTAGGCTACCTGCCTCCTCAACACTCTAACCACTAGGCTACCTGCCACCTCCCTACACTCTAACCACTAGGCTACCTGCCTCCTCAACACTCTAACCACTAGGCTACCTGCCTCCTCAACACTCTAACCACTAGGCTACCTGCCTCCTCTACACTCTAACCACTAGGCTACCTGCCTCCTCTACACTCTAACCACTAGGCTACCTGCCTCCTCTACACTCTAACCACTAGGCTACCTGCCTCCTCTACACTCTAACCACTAGGCTACCTGCCTCCCTACACTCTAACCACTAGGCTACCTGCCCCCTCCCTACACTCTAACCACTAGGCTACCTGCCTCCTCTACACTCTAACCACTAGAGTACCTGCCTCCTCTACACTCTAACCACTAGGCTACCTGCCTCCTCTACACTCTAACCACTAGGCTACCTACCCCCTCCCTACACTCTAACCACTAGGCTACCTGCCCCCCACTACACTCTAACCACTAGGCTACCTACCTCCTCAACACTCTAACCACTAGGCTACCTGCCTCCTCTACACTCTAACCACTAGACTACCTGCCTCCTCTACACTCTAACCACTAGACTACCTGCCTCCTCTACACTCTAACCACTAGGCTACCTACCTCCTCTACACTCTAACCACTAGGCTACCTGCCTCCCTACACTCTAACCACTAGGCTACCTGCCCCCTCCCTACACTCTAACCACTAGGCTACCTGCCTCCTCTACACTCTAACCACTAGGCTACCTGCCTCCTCTACACTCTAACCACTAGGCTACCTGCCCCCTCCTCTACACTCTAACCACTAGGCTACCTGCCCCCTCCTCTACACTCTAACCACTAGGCTACCTGCCTCCTCTACACTCTAACCACTAGGCTACCTGCCTCCTCTACACTCTAACCACTAGGCTACCTGCCCCCTCCTCTACACTCTAACCACTAGGCTACCTGCCCCCTCCTCTACACTCTAACCACTAGGCTACCTGCCCCCTCCTCTACACTCTAACCACTAGGCTACCTGCCTCCTCTACACTCTAACCACTAGGCTACCTGCCCCCTCCTCTATACTCTAACCACTAGGCTACCTACCTCCTCTACACTCTAACCACTAGGCTACCTGCCTCCTCTACACTCTAACCACTAGGCTACCTGCCCCCTCCTCTATACTCTAACCACTAGGCTACCTACCTCCTCTACACTCTAACCACTAGGCTACCTGCCCCCTCCTCTATACTCTAACCACTAGGCTACCTACCTCCTCTATACTCTAACCACTAGAGTACCTGCCTCCTCTACACTCTAACCACTAGGCTACCTACCTCCCAAATGAATGTTACTCATTGTGCATTTATTCCTCAGTTTTATTATTTTTCTATTATTTTCTAAATGTTTCTCTCTGCCGTGTTGGGAAGGGTCCGGAAATGTCCGGAAGGGTGTTACTTCGGCTCTGGAAGGCCCCGAACAGCCAGAAAACCCCTCACCGAAATCCGAAACAAAAATAAACGCTGTCAAAAATATATGCACACACTCCTCAGAAGTGTTTCAGCTGGGATGCATGCGGACGCCTTTAGTCTACACCTGTTTGTTTACAAAGCATGTGACAAATACAATTGTATTTGATTATTTGTTGGCTTCTGTATGGATTCTAGTGTACATACCCCAGGACTCAGCTGGAGTGTAAAAGCATTAGTCGGGAAAAAAAATTGCAACGAAAACAAGTTTTTAATATTTATATATATTTTTTAAATGTTGTATTTATTTTTATTGAACAAATTCAGAGGTCCCTCCTTGTTCATCTGAGTACCCGTGTTGATTGTTCATGTGGTTGCAATCATCATATACTGTAGATTTTACTCCCTGCCGAAGGCCATGCAGCCGAAACGCGTCGGTTTAATAAAAAACTTTGTTTCTATTGAACATGCCATACTAATAAAGGCATTTTTAATTAATTATATGAAGAGTGCCTTGGTCCTCCTTTCATTTTTGATGACGGTAGATTTTGCCTTCAACTATTGTAACATTGGCTGACCCAAACCATTGTGTCTTCCCGATGCCCTGTCCCTCAGGTGAGACGGGTTCTGGGAAGACCACCCAGATTCCTCAGTACCTGTATGAAGCTGGCATCGCGCGACAGGGCATCGTCGCTGTGACACAGCCCCGCCGAGTGGCAGCTATCTCCCTGGCAACGAGGGTAGCAGAGGAGAAGAGAACTCAGCTGGGGAAGCTGGTGCGTAAAAACAATTTTTTTTTTAACAATCTGTGGTGGTCAAACTCTAGTAGAACACGTGTTTTTGTACTTCATTCAATAGCCATGTGGTGGTTGTTACCTCATCATCATCATCATCATCATCAGTGGCTGCATGTACCCAACGACAATCCCTGTCTTGTAGTTTTATAAGTCTTGTACAAAACTTCAGTCTTGTAAACTCTCTAACGCTAGGCTGTCTGTGGACTGAAACCAACCAATCAAATCGAGGGGGAAATCCTCCTTTTCAGGTCGGCTACACGGTGCGATTTGAGGATGTCACCTCCTCGGAGACGAAGTTGAAGTTCATGACAGATGGTATGCTCCTGCGTGAGGCCATAGGAGACCCCTTACTGCTACGCTACACCGTGGTGGTGCTGGATGAGGCCCACGAGCGCACTGTGCACACTGACGTACTTTTCGGAGTGGTGAAGGCTGCCCAGCGCAAACGCAGAGAACAGAACAAGGTCCCCCTCAAGGTAGGTCATTGCTAGCCCTCAGTAGCCTGGAATCTAAAAAGTGATACGATCTGAAACAATGGTGAAACAGAACACATCACTTTGAATTCCAGACTAGGCCACTAACTGTAGGCCACTAACTGTAGGCCACTAACTGTAGGCCACTAACTGTAGGCCACTAACTGTAGGCCTCTAACTGTAGGCCACTAACTGTAGGCCTCTAACTGTAGGCCACTAACTGTAGGCCACTAACTGTAGGCCACTAACTGTAGGCCACTAACTGTAGGCCACTAACTGTGTGTGTGTGTGTGTGTGTGTGTGTGTGTGTGTGTGAGAGAGAGAGAGATCTGGTGTTCCATTGTCAAAGCACCCAATGTAAAATAAAAGTCAAACATACTCTAAGACCACTTCAAGACGGGTGTTAAAAAAAAAATGTTTTAAAGGCTTTATAAATAAATCTGGTATATTGCCGCCTCCAATGTACCGTTTGTAGGTGATTGTGATGTCAGCCACCATGGATGTGGACCTGTTCTCTCAGTACTTCAACAAGTCCCCTGTGCTGTACCTGGAGGGCAGGCAGCACCCCATCCAGATGTACTACACCAAGCAGCCCCAGTCGGACTACCTGCAGGCTGCCCTGGTCTCAGTCTTCCAGATCCATCAGGTATGTGACTTAACGGAGCAGACGTTACAGTGTATCTATCTCTGTTCGTGTCGGGAAAAGAAACTGGCCAATTATGGGCATTGCAGTTAATTACCACGTTTGTGAGGTGAAGTAGGTTTAATATTTGCTTAATGAAAACTACTGCAGCTGGCGGTGTATGGGGTCTGTGTATATCTAACCTAACTTAGCAGGCGGTGAATGGGGTCTGTGTGTATCTAACCTAACGTAGCAGGCGGTGTATGGGGTCTGTGTGTATCTAACCTAACGTAGCAGGCGGTGTATGGGGTCTGTGTGTATCTAACCTCACGTAGCAGGCGGTGTATGGGGTCTGTGTGTATCTAACCTAACGTAGCAGGCGGTGTATGGTGTCTGTGTGTATCTAACCTCACGTAGCAGGCGGTGTATGGGGTCTGTGTATATCTAACCTCACGTAGCAGGCGGTGTATGGGGTCTGTGTATATCTAACCTCACGTAGCAGGCGGTGTATGGTGTCTGTGTGTATCTAACCTAACGTAGCAGGCGGTGTATGGGGTCTGTGTGTATCTAACCTCACGTAGCAGGCGGTGTATGGGGTCTGTGTATATCTAACCTCACGTAGCAGGCGGTGTATGGTGTCTGTGTGTATGGTGTCTGTGTGTATCTTAACCTCACGTAGCAGGCGGTGTATGGTGTCTGTGTGTATCTAACCTAACGTAGCAGGCGGTGTATGGGGTCTGTGTGTATCTAACCTCACGTAGCAGGCGGTGTATGGGGTCTGTGTATATCTAACCTCACGTAGCAGGCGGTGTATGGTGTCTGTGTGTATCTTAACCTCATAACATGAATAATACCTTCCTGAAAAACACAAGTTAGACACGATTCCAAATCAACATATGATGACAGACAAGATTTTGGTTGTGATGCGTCCGTCCTGAACAGGAAGCCCCTGCGTCACATGACATCCTGGTGTTCATGACAGGACAGGAGGAGATAGAGGCGCTGGCTCGTACCTGCCGTGACATCGCCAAGCACCTACCTGACAGCTGTGGTCCCATGACTGTCATCCCTCTGTACGCCTCCCTACCCCCTGCTCAGCAGCTCAGGGTCTTCCAGCCTGCCCCTAAGGTAGGATACACCTACACCCCCCCCTTAGAAGTCCCGGTACAATATCCTGCAATCATTGATTTGTGATGCATGGTCTCCTCGAGCAACTAAGGCTTCATATTGAAGTCACCGTCCAGTGACGATCTGTTTTAGAAGTGAATATTCTGTTAACTCCTACCCGAATAATGTTGTTGACTCATCCAGTTCTCGTACTTGTGGCCTAAATTAGAGGGGGATTTAAAAAATAATAATAATTATAATAATCTGGAAGGAAAACTATTTCACTCATATTGTAAATCATTATTTCATAGTCATTTGGAAATCCTGGACAGTTGAATCTGTATCTATTGTCCTCTTGTGTTTTTTGCTTTGGTTTTGCCAGGGTTGTAGGAAGGTAATCCTGTCAACCAACATTGCAGAGACGTCGATCACCATCTCAGGGATCAAATACGTCATTGACACAGGCATGGTGAAAGCAAAACGCTTCAACCCAGGTGAGACTTCACATTGTGACAGAACACGAAGCTGTTTCACCTCACTTCCTATCTGTTTCTCTACTTGTCGGCACTCAGTTCTGTAGCCCTGGTGTGAATTGATGAATTCATTTGATTTGATAATTAATATTTTCTAACTTTTTGGGAAAAAAAACAACAATACACACACACACGTATAAAAAAGGATTGAAGATTTTTTTTTAAAGCAGATTTATTTCCATTGTGATGTACCTTGTTATCCGCCCCTCAGAGAGCGGTCTGGAGGTGTTGGCAGTACAGCGGGTATCTAAAGCCCAGGCGTGGCAGAGGGCGGGCAGGGCTGGCAGAGAGGACTCCGGCTCTGTCTACCGTCTCTACACCGAGGATGAGTTTGACAACCTCATCCCCATGACCGTGCCTGAGATACAAAGGTAGGAAACACACACACACACACACACAGAGAGTTAGATCCCCATGTCTGTGATGGAGGTTGGACCAGCATGGCTGGAGTTGGATCAGGTGGACAAATGTATATGAGCAACCAAAGCAAGTGTAGTCACTGTTGACCTGTTGGAAGAGAACAGAACTCTTTTCAATAGATGCCAACCAGAGAAGTACTATCTCGACATGTCCAATAAGAAATGCTTGTTTAAAAAAAATATATAAAAAAAATCTCAGTTGCGAAAGGTTTTTGCTACAGTGTGCTCTAATGAACACGACCCAGTTGTTGCTGCAGTATAAATTGAAACATGTCTCTGTCGTTGTGATGGACTGTTCTGCTCTCGTGTTCTCTCTGCAGGTGTAACCTGGCCAGTGTCATGCTACAGCTTCTGGCTCTGGGGATCCCTGACGTGATGAACTTTGACTTCATGTCTAAGCCTTCTCCTGGTAAGCAGCGTGTGAAGTCATCAGACATGGTAGAATCCATTAAAAGGGGTATTAATCCACTGAGTTGTAGGCTCAGATAAGAGTTAGTTGTGTTGCAGTTTTGTTTTGTGTTGTTGTGTTTGGTCAGAATGGAATGTTGTGGGTGTGATGCGACTGGTCAGAGATGGTTGTAATAATGTTGTGGGTGTGATGTGACTGGTCAGAGATGGTTGTAATAATGTTGTGGGTGTGATGTGACTGGTCAGAGATGGTTGTAATAATGTTGTGGGTGTGATGTTACTGGTCAGAGATGGTTGTAATAATGTTGTGGGTGTGATGCGACTGGTCAGAGATGGTTGTAATAATGTTGTGGGTGTGATGCGACTGGTCAGAGATGGTTGTAATAATGTTGTGGGTGTGATGCGACTGGTCAGAGATGGTTGTAATAATGTTGTGGGTGTGATGCGACTGGTCAGAGATGGTTGTAATAATGTTGTGGGTGTGATGCGACTGGTCAGAGATGGTTGTAATAATGTTGTGGGTGTGATGTGACTGGTCAGAGATGGTTGTAATCATGTAATGTTGTGGGTGTGATGTGACTGGTCAGAGATGGTTGTAATAATGTTGTGGGTGTGATGTGACTGGTCAGAGATGGTTGTAATAATGTTGTGGGTGTGATGCGACTGGTCAGAGATGGTTGTAATAATGTTGTGGGTGTGATGTGACTGGTCAGAGATGGTTGTAATAATGTTGTGGGTGTGATGTGACTGGTCAGAGATGGTTGTAATAATGTTGTGGGTGTGATGTGACTGGTCAGAGATGGTTGTAATAATGTTGTGGGTGTGATGTGACTGGTCAGAGATGGTTGTAATAATGTTGTGGGTGTGATGTGACTGGTCAGAGATGGTTGTAATAATGTTGTGGGTGTGATGTGACTGGTCAGAGATGGTTGTAATAATGTTGTGGGTGTGATGCGACTGGTCAGGTATGGTTGTAATAATGTTGTGGATGTGATGTGACTGGTCAGAGATGGTTGTAATCATGTAATGTTGTGGGTGTGATGCGACTGGTCAGAGATGGTTGTAATAATGTAATGTTGTGGGTGTGATGTTACTGGTCAAAGATGGTTGTAATAATGTTGTGGATGTGATGTGACTGGTCAGAGATGGTTGTAATAATGTCATGTGACTGGTCAGAGATGGTTGTAATAATGTAATGTTGTGGGTGTGATGTGACTGGTCAGAGATGGTTGTAATAATGTAATGTTTTGGGTGTGATGTTACTGGTCAAAGATGGTTGTAATAATGTTGTGGATGTGATGTGACTGGTCAGAGATGGTTGTAATAATGTTGTGGGTGTGATGTGACTGGTCAAAGATGGTTGTAATAATGTAATGTTGTGGGTGTGATGCAACTGGTCAGAGATGGTTGTAATAATGTCATGTGACTGGTCAGAGATGGTTGTAATAATGTAATGTTGTGGGTGTGATGCGACTGGTCAGAGATGGTTGTAATAATGTCATGCGACTGGTCAGAGATGGTTGTAATAATGTCATGTGACTGTTCAGAGGCGATGCGTTCGGCAGTGGAGCAGCTGGATCTGCTCGGGGCTGTAGGGAGGAAAGGTGAGCAGGTCACCCTCACTCCTTTGGGTAAGAAGATGGCCAGCTTCCCCCTGGAGCCACGCTATGCCAAGGTAAGATAGACACACAGGAAATGGGCCTTCAGTTGTGCAACTGACTAGGCATCCCCCTTTCCTTTGTTTATGAGGAGCCATGACAATAAATACTGGATTAAAACATTATTTCTGACTGTCTCTGTCTTTCTCTCTCTGTCTTTCTCGTTCTGTCTCTCTCTGTCTTTCTCGTTCTGTCTCTCTGTTTCTTTCTCTCTCTGTCTTTCTCGTTCTCTCTCTCTGTCTTTCTCGTTCTCTCTCTGTCTTTCTCGTTCTCTCTCTGTCTTTCTCGTTCTGTCTCTCTCTGTCTTTCTCATTCTGTCTCTCTCTGTCTTTCTCATTCTGTCTCTCTCTGTCTTTCTCGTTCTGTCTTTCTCGTTCTGTCTTTCTCGTTCTCTGTCTCTCTCGTTCTCTCTCTCGTTCTCTCTCTCTCTGTCTTTCTCTGTCTCTCTCGTTCTGTCTCTCGTTCTCTGTCTCTCTCGTTCTCTCGTTCTCTCTCTCTCTCTGTCTTTCTCTCTCTCTTTCTCTCTCTCTCCCGTTCTGTCTCTCCCGTTCTGTCTCTCCCGTTCTGTCTCTCCCATTCTGTCTCTCCCGTTCTGTCTCTCTCGTTCTGTCTCTCTCGTTCTGTTTCTCTCTTTCTTTCTCATTCTGTCTCTCTCTCTCTTTCTCGTGTGTGTGTGTCTACAGACCATCTTGCTGTCACCAGACTTCCAGTGTTCCGAGGAGGTGCTGACCATCGTGTCTCTGCTGTCGGTGGACTCGGTGCTCTACAACCCGCCCGCACGCCGAGAGGAGTGTCTCGCCGCACGCAAGAAGTTCACCACCAGCGAGGGAGATCACTTGACCCTGCTCAACATCTACAGAGCCTTCAAGAAAGTAAACGCCAACAAGGTCAGGGGTCAGAACGAAGAGGCCTTCAGGAGTCTTCATACAGTCTGTACAATATCTCTGGACATTGTAGGGTCTGGTCCCCAGACTAAAATGCTTCTCCAGGTCTCCTGAAGTGGCGCAGTGATCTAAGGCACCGCATCACAGTGCTAGCTGTGCCACTAGCGATTCTAGGTTCGAGTCCCAGGCTCTGTCGCACCCGGCGGCAACCGGGAGACCCGTGGGGCGGCGCACAATTGGCCCAGCGTTGTCCGGGTTAGGGGAGGGTTTGGCCGGCAGGGATGTCCTTGTCCCATCGCGCACTAGCGACTCCTGTGGCGGGCCGGACGCAGTGCACGCTGACACGGTCACGGTACGGTGTTTCCTCCGACACATTGGTACGGCTGGCTTCCGGGTTAAGTGGGCGTTGTGTCAAGAAGCAGTGTGGCTTGGTTGAGTTGTGTTTCGGAGGACTCACGGCTCTCGACCTTCGCCTCTCCCGAGTCCGTACGGGAGTTGCAGCGATGAGACAAGACTGTAACTACCAATTGGAAACCATGAAATTGGGGAGAAAAAGGGGTAGATAAACTAATTGCTTCTCCATTGTTTTTTAGTCCAGATGTTCAGCCCCTAGTGTTTATTGATGAAGTGTTATGGTCTCTAGATGGTGTTTTCAGTGCAGGCTCTGATGTGTGTGTCGTAGGAGTGGTGTCGGGAGAACTTTGTCAACAGCAGAAACATGAGCATGGTTGGAGAGGTCCGTGCACAGCTCCGAGAGATCTGCCTTAAGGTAGGAGAACAAGTCCCTAACATCACAAGTAACCAGTTCTCCGAACATGGCTGTTCATCAGCAAGAGGGGAATCGGCACACTGCAATTTTTCCAAATGTGTTGGCGGCAACATTTCAACTCTTAGGTCTTCTAATCGGCTGAAGAATTCAAACATGGTTATCTGTCACCTGAACAAGTCCATGATATTTCCGTGTGATTTATCTCTTTTCACACATAATGACCTCTCCTTCTCCCCTCTGTGTACCAGCTGAGCATGAAGTTGGAGTCGTGTGGGTCGGACACGGGGAGCGTGCGTCGCTGCCTGGCCCACGGTCTGTTTATGAACGCTGCAGAGCTACAGCCAGATGGCAGCTACACGGCTCTGGATACCCACCAGCCTGTTGCCATCCACCCCTCCTCTGTCCTTTTCCAGGCCAAGCCTGCCTACGTGGTCTTCAACGAGCTCCTGCACACCTCAAAGTGCTACATGAGGGACCTGTGTCTGGTGGATGCTGATTGGCTGGTCGAGGCAGCGCCTGAGTACTTCCGCCGGAAGCTACGCCCCACCAAGAGCTAGCCTCTGATTGGACAGAACTCGGGGGTGACAAGAGACTACAGCGGAACCAAAGCTCCCTGAGCAGTGACACACCTGGCCCACCTCTCCCTCAGTGTCAATAGAAACTGGATGGAGGCATGATGGGAAAAACATCTTTCTACTTTTTCCTGTTTGCTGAATCGCTCGTTTTTGTTTACACAAAGCGTAGAAAGATTCTTCAGCGCTGTTTGTGTGTGTGTGTGTGTGTGTGTGTGTGTGTGTGTGTGTGTTTGTGTGTGTGTGCCAGTCGAAGACAGAACATTTAGCATTTGGTCTGACAGTTTGGCAGCGTTCAGACAAGCAGCCCAATTCTAAACTTTTTTTAAATTAATTGATCTTTTGAATAATCAGATCAGCTCTGAAACATATTTGATGTGATTGGTTAAAAGACCAATTAGTGGGGGGGGGGATCAGAATTGTGCTGCCTGTCTAAATTCAGCCAAGTAGAGGGAGGTCTGAGTGAGGGTTCTTCTCTGGGTTCTTCTACCTAGTCATTGGACAGCGGCCATGTTTTATTAGACGTCTGCTGAACCATAGAAGAGTAGAGATTCCCCTGGCCTAGAACGGAGGTTACAAACGAATGTTCCCGTTACTATGGTTACGAACCGACCTTCTCGGTCTTCATTCTACTCTCCTCTCTACCTGTTGGCTAATCATTGCCTGTTGCCACATATTTGCTTCACAACCAGAAATGAGGTTTCATCATGATTGAGTTCAAACACTGATTCTAAAATATCTGCATGTTTCTTAGCAACATAGATTTAACTCACAGAAGTGGGAGGGCATGGTTATTCCTTCAAACATATATATTCAACAACTGACTTGAATTGGCTGTTCATATTTAAATTCTGGCCCCTGGTCTAACTTATTGGCTGTTTTGTCACTTGCTTAAAAAACAGGGGACGTATATAACATCAATGCCATTCCATGTACATAATATTTTCTGTTGAAAAATATAGATATATCACAGGATTTAATTAGATATATATAAGCAGCAGTTTACATAAACACTTGGGCATAGGTTGACTTTTTGTCTTCATTGAGTTTAGTCACACACATCTACATCAACTACCAGGGAAATAAGTGATATTGCTGACTAAAAATGACTCGTTTATCATTTGTCCTAAAAGGATACCAAGACATCTGTCCACATCATTTGAGGTGGGCGGTCATAGTGTGGCGGGGGTGTGTGTGTGTGTGTGGTTGGGTTAATACATTATGGCGTCTGTCAGTTGAGGTGGTGGTGGAGGAGGAGTGTAATTGAATGTCTTTCATTAACTGATAAGAGAATTATGTTCTCCTGGTACATCACCCAATTTAATTATATTACTCAGTCTGCAAACCAGAATGTGTAAGATCCTGGTCGAATGAAACAGACGGAGGCCCAGCTAAATAGTCAAAGGTTTATTCACGGAACGTTCTGAAGTCAAGAATACAAATCAATTAATTTTATACTGACTTCTCATGCACACACATACACACATCCATACGCACACACATACACACAACCATACGCACACACATACACACAACCATACGCACACACATACACACATGTCCTGCTACGCACACACTGTCTGACTCACTTCCCAGCCGACAGAGATAGTGACCTTTGTCTGCTACACTGTCTGTCTCACTTCCCAGCCGACAGAGATAGCGACCTTGTCCTGCTACACACTGTCTGTCTCACTACCCAGCCAACAGAGATAGTGACCTTGTCCTGCTACACTGTCTGTCTCACTACCCAGCCGACAGAGATAGTGACCTCGTCCTTGAGACATTCTCCCCGTTCTCTCCCAAATCTCTAGTCAGGTCGGCACCAAGCTCAGACAGTCTGTGTTTTAAAATACCATAAAGGCATATTGTTTCACCCTAATTCTGACTAGAACTACACATTTATTGATTATGATTTTATACATTCTAATCAATTCCATACAATAATATGTTTTAGGGTTCGGGAAAATTCTAATGATCCAATTAACAGACAATTCTCACCTATCATTAACAAATGCCTGCTTTTTCAAAAATCTGTTCACTCACTATTACCTGATGCATGCTCCTGCTGCAGTAAGTTACAGTAAGTAACTGGCAGCTCCAAAGACCGATGCATTGACCCTCTGGGTAAATGGACTTCAAATCTTATGGTGAAGTTGGTCACATCAGTTATCCTGCTTAAATGCAGAGCACTGTTGCACAAATTCCTGCTAGACCATGCCAAGTAGGTGTACTCGTACATTGATAATGCAATGCATGGAGATTATATAGTAGGATTTGATTACTCAGGTCTTTGATACACTTGTAAAATGTCTCGAATTGGTATGAAATGGATTGTATCTATTCGCTCTTCTCTTTTTGTATTGTTCAGAGCAACCGGAGGATTTGAAGCTGGGGCGGCGGGATTTGAACAGGGTGTCTGTTGTGCTGACATGGCATTCTTCACCCATCTATCTTTCTATTGAAAAAATAAATAAATACGGAAATAATATTGTCTTTAAACTAAATGAATGCCACATTTAGATCTTGAAGAGCATCTTAACATGTGATTCCTAAAATATTTCCTATGGGGAATATTTATAAAACAGATCAAGAATGTCCCAAAACAAGAATGATTGTTTAAATGAGTGGGATAGGTTTACTGGATAACCAATGGTCATATGTTTGATTGAAACGTCATTTTTGACTGAAATATTCGTGTTATATTGGATGATAAACAACCTGACCTGAGTGTGTTGAAAGTCAAAACGATTATAGGGGCGGATTATGACAGGGTGACTTTATATTATATATGCTGGTTATTATATCCACTCGTGTTTTTCTAATAAATAAAACAACTTTGCCTCATCAATTGAATTTGTTTGATTTGCAATCATGTTAATGGTTTTCAACTGTATAGTGAAGCGCCAACGTGAACGTACAGTATGAGCGCGCGTTGTCTTGTGCTCGTCATTCGTTTGAACGCAGGGGGGCGCTCTACACCGTAGACCAATAAGAACCGCTTTGTTTGCATTCTGCAGCGAGTTATCACAACACACGGTTGTTGGATGTATTAGAAATATTTCATTACATGTATCTATTGACTCTTAATAGTTATTTTACCCCAAAACGTGTCTGGTCTAGTCATTGGTTTAGACCGTGTGATCACTTCCGGTTCAAAGTTTGAGGAGGTCACGGTGTCCTTCCACACGTGTGTTTCCAGGCATAACTAGTACTCGCATTACAGTAGCTGGTAACTGGAACTTGGGGCTTATCAAACCATTGTATTTTTTTTCATTTATTTACTAGTCAAATTGACCAACCTATAATCATGCTAAAGATGCTTTCCCGAGCGGTGACTACCGCAGTCCGAATTTCTACATCCACAATGTCCTCGACTGGTGCTCTCCATCCTCTTGCCAGATCGGCGTTATGCTCTCCAAACTCGGGAACAATCCGGCCGTTCACCCGGTCTCTCTGGGTGATGAGCAATAATGGTGCAGCATCGGGGTACCGACCGAAACTCTTGGGTTCAAAAGGACCGAGTCCTGTATCCTGTGAATGTGTGTCGCTACATACGGAAGGTAATGATCGCTAAATTGGGTAGCTAGCTAGTTACTGTAGTGTGAGTACTAGCTATGTTAACGTCAGCTAGCTAAATTACCCCCCTCCACTTGCTTGGTCTTGTTGAACTAGCTAGCTAGTTAATTGTGTGTAAAACAACGGAGGAATAGCTGCGACCAGCTTCGACAACTTTTGTAACATATGTTCTCATGTAACTATCTGACTGGAGGGGCAAGATATGTCACCAATGCGTGTCCCCCAATGTATGGAACCATCATGTCTATAGTATCTAGTCAAAAGTTAACTCGTGGGTTTATCAAGCAGGACAGCGTGTTTTAGAGCAGTGCCGAATGCGAAGCTGATGATGAAACCAACTATTGAGTGTGATGTTAGCTGGCTTGACATCCTTGATGGCATCTCCGTCTGGACCTGTGTCGAGCAATGCGCATGTGACCTTGGAAATGGAACCATGGGTGGGGACAGTCTATGGGACTAACGTGTAGTTTAATAATGACTTCTGTTTTTTGTTGTTTTTGTTTAATATTATCTTATTAACCGCTTTGTTTCAGGAGACAAAGCCTTTGGAGATTTCCTGTCTGATGAAACGAAAGAAGAGAAGAAAATTCAGAAAAGCAAGACTCTTCCCAAGATGTCTGGAGGGTGGGAGCTAGAGCAGAACGGCACAGAAGCCAAACTCATCAGGAAGCTCTCTGGAGAAAAGTAATGAGCATGGCGAGAAAATAACGTTATGTTAATATTACAATACATAGGCACACCTCCCCCATCCTGCGTAAATGGCCAATTTTTTTTTTTACCTTCATTTAACTAGGCAAGTCGGTTAAGAACAGATTCTTATTTACAGTGGCGGCCTAGGAACGGTGGGTTAACTGCCTTGTTCAGGGGCAGAATGACATATTTTTACCTTGATCTTGCAACCTTTCGGTTACTGGTCCAACACTCTAACCACTAGGCTACCTGCCCCCCCTACACTCTAACCACTAGGCTACCTGCCCCCCCTACACTCTAACCACTAGGCTACCTGCCGCCCCTACACTCTAACCACTAGGCTACCTGCCGCCCCTACACTCTAACCTCTAGGCTACCTGCCGCCCCTACACTCTAACCACTAGGCTACCTGCCGCCCCTACACTCTAACCACTAGGCTACCTACCACCCCTACACTCTAACCACTAGGCTACCTGCCGCCCCTACACTCTAACCACTAGGCTACCTGCCACCCCAACGCTCTAACCACTAGGCTACCTGCCACCCCTACACTCTAACCACTAGGCTTCCTACCACCCCTACACTCTAACCACTAGGCTATCTGCCTCCTCTACACTCTAACCACTAGGCTACCTACCTCCTCTACACTCTAACCACTAGGCTACCTACCACCCCTACACTCTAACCACTAGGCTACCTACCGCCCCTACACTCTAACCACTAGGCTACCTGCCGCCCCTACACTCTAACCACTAGGCTACCTACCGCCCCTACACTCTAACCACTAGGCTACCTGCCACCCCTACACTCTAACCACTAGGCTACCTGCCGCCCCTACACTCTAACCACTAGGCTACCTGCCGCCCCTACACTCTAACCACTAGGCTACCTGCCGCCCCTACACTCTAATCACTAGGCTACCTACCGCCCCTACACTCTAACCACTAGACTACCTGCCTCCTCTACACTCTAACCACTAGACTACCCTGCCGCCCCTACACTCTAACCACTAGACTACCTACCTCCTCTACACTCTAACCACTAGGCTACCTGCTGGTTACTAGTCCAACACTCTAACCACTAGGCTACCTACCTCCTCTACACTCTAACCACTAGGCTACCTACCTCCTCTACACTCTAACCACTAGGCTACCTACCTCCTCTACACTCTAACCACTAGGCTACCCTGCCGCCCCTACACTAACCACTAGACTACCCTGCCGCCCCTACACTCCTACCACTAGGCTACCTGCTGGTTACTAGTCCAACACTCTAACCACTAGGCTACCTGCTGGTTACTAGTCCAACACTCTAACCACTAGACTACCCTGCCGCCCCTACACTCTAACCACTAGGCTACCTGCTGGTTACTAGTCCAACACTCTAACCACTAGGCTACCTGCTGGTTACTAGTCCAACACTCTAACCACTAGGCTACCTGCTGGTTACTAGTCCAACACTCTAACCACTAGGCTACCTGCTGGTTACTAGTCCAACACTCTAACCACTAGGCTACCTGCTGGTTACTAGTCCAACACTCTAACCACTAGACTACCTACCTCCTCTACACTCTAACCACTAGGCTACCTGCTGGTTACTAGTCCAACACTCTAACCACTAGGCTACCTGCTGGTTACTAGTCCAACACTCTAACCACTAGGCTACCTGCTGGTTACTAGTCCAACACTCTAACCACTAGGCTACCTGCTGGTTACTAGTCCAACACTCTAACCACTAGGCTACCTGCTGGTTACTAGTCCAACACTCTAACCACTAGGCTACCTGCTGGTTACTAGTCCAACACTCTAACCACTAGACTACCTACCTCCTCTACACTCTAACCACTAGACTACCTGCTGGTTACTAGTCCAACACTCTAACCACTAGGCTACCTGCTGGTTACTAGTCCAACACTCTAACCACTAGGCTACCTGCTGGTTACTAGTCCAACACTCTAACCACTAGACTACCCTGCCGCCCCTACACTCTAACCACTAGGCTACCTGCTGGTTACTAGTCCAACACTCTAACCACTAGACTACCTACCTCCCCTACACTCTAACCACTAGGCTACCTACCTCCTCTACACTCTAACCACTAGGCTACCCTGCCACCTCTACACTCTAACCACTAGGCTACCTACCTCCTCTACACTCTAACCACTAGGCTACCTACCTCCTCTACACTCTAACCACTAGACTACCTACCTCCCCTACACTCTAACCACTAGGCTACCTACCTCCTCTACACTCTAACCACTAGGCTACCTACCTCCTCTACACTCTAACCACTAGACTACCTACCTCTCCTACACTCTAACCACTAGGCTACCTACCTCCTCTACACTCTAACCACTAGGCTACCCTGCCACCTCTACACTCTAACCACTAGGCTACCTACCTCCTCTACACTCTAACCACTAGACTACCTGCCCCCCCTACACTCTAACCACTAGGCCAGCTGCTGGTTACTAGTCCAACACTCTAACCACTAGGCTACCTACCGCCCCTACACTCTAACCACTAGGCTACCTGCCGCCCCTACACTCTAACCACTAGGCTACCTGCCACCCCTACACTCTAACCACTAGGCTACCTGCCGCCCCTACACTCTAACCACTAGGCTACCTACCCCCTCCCTACACTCTAACCACTAGGCTACCTACCGCCCCTACACTCTAACCACTAGGCTACCTGCCACCCCAACGCTCTAACCACTAGGCTACCTACCTCCTCTACACTCTAACCACTAGGCTACCTACCGCCCCTACACTCTAACCACTAGGCTACCTGCCACCCCAACGCTCTAACCACTAGGCTACCTACCTCCTCTACACTCTAACCACTAGGCTACCCTGCCGCCCCTAAACTCTAACCACTAGGCTACCTACCTCCTCTACACTCTAACCACTAGGCTACCTACCTCCTCTACACTCTAACCACTAGTCTCCCTGCCGTCCCGGCAGTCACCGTAGACATTTTATTTTGACTATGAATACAGGTGGATGTCCTATGAATAAATGCACACCTGCACAAAATTAACCCTGTCACGATTCACATCATTTGAAATGTATTCTTCATGGGAATCATTGTCCCTTTCCCTTCCTTGCAGAGTGACGGTCACATTCAACATCAACAACAGTGTTTCCCCTAACTTTGAAGAGGAGGCTGAACAAGTGCAAGGACAGAAGCCGGCAGAAAGTGAGGTAAAGCCCAGAGCTGGACCGATCAACCAAAACTTAGCTGATACCAAGAATAGATTGGGGGGGCACCAGAAGAAGCCACTTTGGGTTCCTCGTGTGGTCATCTGCCTCTGGTGTTCTTTCCCAGGTGCAATGAAATGTTTGTTCTATTCCTTCAGGATACTATCTCTCTTGAGTCACACACACACAATGCCGGGCCAATCAGACCCGGAGACATAGATCTCACATGCGCCACCAATCATAGAATGGAATGTGGTTGTTTGGTTTTCACCACCAAGCCATCTCTTAAACAGTTGTCAGCCCAAGCTTCAAAGACTCCTCTCAGTTCAATCAGAATGAAGAGAGAGGTGGAAGAACCCTACTCTATTGGAAGGGAATGAAGAGAGAGGTGGAAGAACCCTACTCTATTGGAAGGGAATGAAGAGAGAGGTGGAAGAACCCTACTGCATAAGACAACCATTTGGTGGATAAACATCGTCTTGGAACTGATACCATAAGAGTCATAGCTTTGTGTGAGTTTATCATGTATTTCTCACCTCTTAATATTGAGTTCGTGGCGCCACTTTGCTACCTGAGTTGGCCGACTAATTATTACAGATCTACAGGAGTATAAGTTTCACCGTGGCACTGAACATGGCGATACGTTGGCACATGAGAACTATTACGAGATGGCAAATATTAGTCAATTATTGCATCCTGTCATTCATGGCCTACATGAGATATGATAGTTGGGAGGGCATACTGGCGGTCGCCAATTTAATAAAGATGCAATGTGCAGAAATCGCTCCCGCCATTTCCTGGTGGCTGAAATTCAAATAGTTAGTCTAATTTCAGTTTGTGACAAAACAAGCAATTCATAGTGTAGAGAATCATTGTACCATCTACGCCACTGTGAAATGTGTTTTCAATCACCCAAAATACTGTATTTTCAGCTCTTTGACGTTGGAAACGGAAAGTAAAAGACTAAGAACTAAACATAAGAACGGGAAGCATAGAAATAGTGGACTTAGAACAGAATCTATAGCTCACTTAGAACAGATCTACCGCTTCTTAGACTTGTAGTCAATGAGAATGACAGATGACATCTGTCGTTCTGCCCCTGAACAAGGCAGTTAACCCACTGTTCCTAGGCCGTCATTGAAAATAAGAATTTGTTCTTAACTGACTTGACTAGTTAAATAAAGGCAAAAAGACGGTAGACAATTAAGGTTAAAACTATGAAAACTTAGGACACTAAAGAGGCCTTTCTACTGACTCTGGAACAATGCCTGGGGTCCCTGCTCATCTGCGTGCCTTGGACATGCTGCAAGGAGGCATGAGGACTGCAGATGTGGCCAGGGCAATAAATTGCGATGTCCGTACTGTGAGATGCCTAAGACAGGGAGACAGGACAGACAGCTGATCGTCCAAGCAGTGGCACACCACGTGTAACAACACCAGCACAGGATCGGTATATCCGAACATCACACCTGCGGGACAGGTACATGATGGCAACAACTGCCCGAGTTACACCAGGAATGCACAATCCCTCCATCAGTGCTCAGACTGTCTGCAATAGGTTGAGAGAGGCTAGACTGTGGGCTTGTAGGCCTGTTGTAAGGCAGGTCCTCACCGGCAACAACGTTGCCTATGGGGACAAACCCACCGTCGCTGGACCAGACAGGACTGTCAAAAAGTGCTCTTCGCTGACGAGTCGCGGTTTTCTCTCACCAGGGGTGATGGTCGGATTCGCGATTATGGTCAAAGGATTGAGCGTTACACCGAGGCCTGTACTCTGGAGCAGGATCGATTTGGAGGAGGAGGGTCCGTCATGGTCTGGGGCGGTGTGTCACAGCCTCATCGCACTGAACTTGTTGTCATTGCAGGCAATCTCAATGCTGTGTGTTTCAGGGAAGACATCCTCCTCCCTCATGTGGTACCCTTCCTGCAGGCTCATCCTGACATGACCCTCCAGCATGACAATGCCACCAGCCATACTGCTCGTTCTTTGCGTGATTTCCTGCAAGACAGGAATGTCAGTGTTCTGCCATGGCCAGTGAAGAGCCCGGATCTCAATCCCATTGAGCACGTCTGGGACCTGTTGGATCGGAGTGTGAGGGGCTAGGGCCATTCTCCCCAGAAATGTCCGGGAACTTGCAGGTCAAATCAAATTTTATTTGTCACATACACATGGTTAGCAGATGTTAATGCGAGTGTAGCGAAATGCTTGTGCTTCTAGTTCCGACAACGCAGTAATAACCAACGAGTAATCTAACCTAACAATTCCAAAACTACTACCTTATACACACAAGTGTAAAGGGATAAAGAATATGTACATAAAGATATCTGAATGAGTGATGGTACAGAACGGCATAGGCAAGATACAGTAGATGGTATCGGGTACAGTATGTACAGATGAGATGAGTATGTAAACAAAGTGGCATAGTTTAAAGTGGCTAGTGATACATGTATTACATAAAGATGCAGTAGATTATATAGGGTACAGTATATACATATACATATGAGATGGGTAATGTAGGGTATGTAAACATTATATTAAGTAGCATAGTTTAAAGTGGCTAGTGATATATTTTACATCAATTCCCATTATTAAAGTGGCTGGAGTTGAGTCGGTGTGTTGGCAGCAGCCACTCAATGTTAGTGTGCTCCCTCTACTGTTTCCTGAAGTCCACAATCATCTCACACATTATTCAATTTCTGTTAGTCACATGTCTGTGGAACTTGTTCAGTTTGTTGTTGAATCTTATATTCATAAGTTTGCTGAAAATATACAAAGTTGACAGTGAGGACGTTTTCATTTTTGCTATTTTTGGTTGTGTGTGTGTGTGTGTGTGTGTGTGTATATATAGTTATCGGGCAACATAGTTACATTTATTTCTGTATGAATATGTCCATACCAGTGTCAATGATTATTTATTGGAGAAGACCAAGATGAGACTCTGGACAAGGCGGATACGGTATATTCGAGGCCTTTTAATCAAGCATAGTAATATCTGGCAAACGTGCAGCACGGCTCTTATCGTCCAACCCTTAGGGAGTTTTCGGAAAAAGAGGGCGTGCCACATATTTGGGCAGTACATTTATACATTGAAATGACGTAGGTAGATTCTAGTAGTCCTGGCTCCTGGTTGGTTGTTCGTAGGTGATAGACAGTCCTCTCCAGCCTGTTGTCAGTATCCCATTGGTTCTTGACAGAGTTCTTTGTAGCCCATCCCAAAGGGTTTTGAGCAGTGTATATTCATGGGTTATCAGTGTGTTTAACAACAGTCAGTGAATGCGTCATTACATGTTTTAATATGTTATTACAACACCAGCCAGCTGTTACAACGCTAAGGCTTTGAACCTTGTGTCTCCTAACAGCCTGATATTGTGTCCACACCGAACTTTGTTGTCGAGGTGACGAAACCAGCAGCAAAACATTCCTTGGTGTTTGACTGCCATTATCCTGAAGATGAGGTAAGATATCATACAAGTGAATCATCATGGGCTATATTGGTCCAGAAACATTTTAATTGAAGACATCTTTATCAACATTGGGAAGAACACTTTGATTTGTTAATAAGCAATACATCTAACAATGTTGGGTTAAATTGATTTCTCAGGTAAGCCATGGTGAAGGGGAAGAGGAGAGCGACATCTTTTCCATACGGGAGGTCAGTTTCCAGCCCGAGGGAGATGGAGAGTGGAAGGAGACGTCCTACACACTCAACACAGAGTCTCTGGATTGGGTAAGAGCTGATGCTCATGGTCTTTCTCTCAGCATGTCTAAATATCATTGTTCCCTGATCTGTTTGTGGTGTTCCCAGGAGGGCAGAAAGACTGGTACCCAGGCTATTATTCATCTACGATGACTTTACCGCCTACAATAAGGACATTTTCAGGAAGGCTGCTCTACTTGAAGTTGGCCTGGCTTATAGGTGTCCCTGATTTAGGTGCTTCAAACTGGCCTGTCTCTCTCTCTAGGCTCTGTATGACCACCTGATGGACTTCCTGGCTGACCGGGGGGTTGACAACACGTTTGCTGATGAACTGATCGAGCTGAGCACTGCCATGGAGCATCAGGAATACGTCAAGTTCCTGGAAGACCTTAGTGGCTTTATCAAATGCAATTAATGTGTATGTAGATGGAACAAAATTAACTGAAATTTAAACATGTGGCTTAGACACCATCCCCCTCTAAATATTTTCCATTGGTTTCCCAATCTAATTTTGTGGAGTGGGGGAGGGTATAGGTACAAGAATTGTTGCATTTGATGTTTCTGCAGCTTTTAATTTCATATTGAATCACTTTGCTGCACCTTACTGTAACTGATGTTAATATAAAAGGCCGCTAGTATCGATCTTGCTCCATGATGTTGACGACACTAACCTGTGGTGAGACATTAATGACACGAGTGGTTTTAAGCATGATTTTATTGCCGACATAGCAATTAGTTGTGGACATGAGGACAGAAGTACAGAAGAGAAATTAAGCCAGTGATCATATCAAAAAGACTTGTTTAAGGCATTGAGCTGGTTGTAGCAGTCTGTACCTTTTCAGGTAGGAAGGCCTCCAGAAAGACCACAGGAAAACATTGACAACATCAGCTGTTATAAATCAGAGCTATGGCATCTCATTAGCCAGCCCCAGTGTACTGCCATGACTACTTTTGGCACACGATTGTGCCCTTGTATAGCAAGTCTTTAAGACATACTCTGAATACCAGTCAAAACTTAAAACGGCCCAATCTTACTGTACAAATATAGTCTTTATTTCAGAACAAAAATCCTCCCACGGACACAGGATGGTTAAAAATCAGCCTCTTTCCCGGTAGGACGGGTGATTCACAGAACTATGGACAGGTAATCACAAGCCTGAAACCAGAAACAAGATCCAGTCAGTGATCATTCAACAATATCATAGAACTATTCAAGGGTAATTGCTTCGACACCTAAAATTAAACTATATAAACCCATGCAAAATTGTGCAGGACCCCCTTAATCAAAATATGATTTCATCAGAGGAATGTTTAACACAAGGCACTACATGTAGGGAGCGCAGTAGTGATAAGTGGAACATTATGGCCTGACTTCCCAAACAGAAGAGGATTGTAAGTATGAGAAAAGACAATTGCGTCCCAAGTGGCACTGCTCCCTTTATAGTACACTACTTTTAACCAGGGCCCATGGGGTACACTATGTAGGGAACAGATTGCCATTTGGGACACAAGCATGTATTCAAGCCAGTCAGTCACCTTGCAGCTCATCATGAGGTTAGGGGAGCTATCTGCATTGGGGGCCATGGAGAAGACCGGGTTCTGAAGACAATCCTCCATGTGTTCCGTTACCCTCCTCTCCAACAAACACTGCAGAGACTCTAGGGTCACGTTGCTTTGCTGGAGACGAGATGAACAGACACTGATGAGACGTACTATGCCGTTGGCTGATTTGACATTAACTAGAAAGTGCCTTAACGTGATCATGAGGAACAGAGTGGGAAGCACAACTGATAATCCAACAACAAAAAGGGCATATTTGAATTGTATACGAGCTCATACAAACCCGTGTGTTGATGTAAAGCCCACAGGGACAGGAGGTACAATGGCTGTTCACAGTCAGGTTGTGCCTGAAATGTAGATAGTCACACAGTCCGTGGTTTTTAAGAGTCTTAACTATGACACAGAGCAGGTGCAATAGCATATCAAGTCACATCTCGGAGAGACTTACGAATGACATACGGGACAAATGATTTGCCTTTCCCCTTCCAGCCCTTCCACAACTGAATTCAAATACTGCTCCTCAAACCGCATGCTCTTCTCATATTCCTCAATGATGGAGAGCTCTGGAGAGAGAACAAGTTGCATGAACATTCAGAGAGAACCATCTATGCCCGGGGGTTTCATCCTGTGTTCCTGTCTGTGTGTAGCTGTGGGCGAGTGTGTGTGTGTTGTGTACTAATATAGTCAGGCAAGATTCACTTGGGAATTAAACTACCTTGTGACATAAGTTCCTGTTGGATTTCTTCAAACACTGCCAGTTCATCATACTCCTTCATGACGCTGTACATCTGTAGAGAAGACATGAGGTAGGCGCTAAGTAGCTATCTAGTATCTGCCTTATTTAACCCCCCCCCCCAACAAAAAAAAAAATGAATAACCTTCATGTAATGCCATTGCTACATAACTCATGTAAAATTAGCTGTAGATTAGTTGTATGCATGTGTCATGTTAGCTACACGATCACCTCTCGTGCACAGTCATTAGTATGCAACTGACAAACCCTCACCTCTTCCAGTCCGTCGTTACGCCACAGGGAGGGCAGCCCTCTGTTGGCTGACTGAAGCGCGTTCCACTCTTCCTCCATCACCTCCTGGACGAAAACAGAGCCCTTGGCGCTGCAGTGTTGACCATCTCCCATCTGACGGTACTTCTCCAGTAACCTGGATCGGCTGTTCTTCAACCTGTCCACGCAACGCTGAGGAACAAACAAAACAACTAAAGTTAACCATCAAAACAAGTTACACTTCATGAACTAAAGCTTTGACATTAACTCGGTGAGCCACGCAAGTCTTCAAATATTGAGCGTTATTCCAATTCTGGTTTCAACTAGATTCAGATAAAGACTACGCCTAATGTTTGGCCTCGAGTCTATCAACTAGCCGTGGTTACCTTGTTCGCAAACCACCGTGCAGATATTGATAGATTCCATAACTAACATTACCTTCCTGTAGGTTTCCTTCCATGGTGGAGTCGTCCCCTTGTGAAGAGAACGATGTCTGTGTAACGCATCCATGATATCAATAGCGTTGATGATGTATCGTTAGTGAATAATTTAAAAAAAATCTAACTAGCTACAAGTTCACAACAACAAACCAAACCGTTCTGCTTTTGCAGCATTTTGGTCGAGTTTTAAGCTTTCTGACAACCCTCGTGGCCCGGAAGTTGTTACTAAGCCTGGGATATGTAGTCAGTCGAGTGGTTCACTGCCTACACGCAACTCTTCCTCTCTGATATCAATTAACAACCTGTTTGGCAAAAAAATATTAGCAACTCTCTTAATACATTGAAACTATGTTTACATTTTTTATTTTCATTATTCCCAATGATTAATCGTTGATCGTTCAAAAAATGTCAATTCTATGCAGAGATAAATATGTGTTTTCTATTTGCACGTTATTGGCGTCACAGTGTATGTAGACATGCATCTACTTTTTTTCACCAAAAGACAAAATGTACATTAGGTACTTCACATGGACGCTGTAGGAGAAGTGGTGGAATATGTACTTTTCTAGAATCGATAGCAGTCTTTATTCAGTCTGCTCTCACTTCTAGGCATAGGCAGCGCGTCCATAGGACAATGGGACAGCTATGAGCTTTCCCTAAAGTAAATTGAATTACCAAAATTATACTTGCATAAATAAAATAATTAAAACAGGCTAATGCACCAGAAAGCATTATTTGGCCAAAGAGGATAATTGGCGTTTAAAAATAATAATGTTGAATTGTTTTAAATCGCGTAGCCTACAGTCAGAAGAGCTCACAATTTGAGCAGCTCGCACGGCAAAATACCAAATAGATGATTGTTGAGTTGCGACTGTCAGTAAAAAGCACAGAGACCCAGACAGGCATATCACAATATTTAAAAATACAACAACAGAAAAAAAAAAACATTTGGAAAGCAAATGGATATTGCTGTAAAGAGAAGACAATGAAAATACTCCAATCTGTCTTTTAGATATCAAAATGCTCAACGTAAATGAGCGAACTGTATGTAGCATGTCTTATTGGCACCAGAGGAGGACATCGGCCAAATACCCGGTGAGCCGGTACATATTCAGTCTTTATCATTGGGTCAGTGACGCTTCTGTTTGTTTTGGGGACAATAATTTCCTCCTCCAGGTTAGATGGACGTTAAATTGTATTTGTCCCCCCCCCCCCCCCTCTTTTGTAGACCTATTATGTGGCTCAGTGTCAGCAGATTAGGCTATCCTGTAATTGTTGTCGTATTAAAAAAAGATTCTGCTAATGTTTCCAGCCATATAAAGTGTAGTAGAATTGCACAAAATGTGATTATAAAAAGTACTGTAATACAGTATAGAGTAGTACTGTAATGCAGTATAGAGTAGTACTGTAATACAGTATAGAGTAGTACTGTAATACAGTATAGTATAGAGTAGTACTGTAATACAGTATAG
Source organism: Oncorhynchus mykiss (assembly GCF_013265735.2). Taxonomy (NCBI): domain Eukaryota; kingdom Metazoa; phylum Chordata; class Actinopteri; order Salmoniformes; family Salmonidae; genus Oncorhynchus; species Oncorhynchus mykiss. The sequence goes on along the minus strand of NC_048574.1, from coordinate 7,681,055 downwards.
AGTAGTACTGTAATACAGTATAGTATAGAGTAGTACTGTAAAACAGTACAGTATAGTGTCCAACATTTTAGTACACCTTCCATTGAGAAAACAACTGTTCTGTCATGGACTGACTCACAGAGGGAGGTCCACAAAAATCTTGAAAAGATGAATGAGACAAGCATGTTTGACAAAATAGTATTTGAATGCCTGAACAATATCTTCAGTGTGTGTATGTGTATGTATACTGAAAAAATATAAATGTAACATGCAACAATTTCAAAGATTTTACTGAGTTACAGTTCATATAAGGAAATCAGTCAATGGAAATAAATTCATTAGGCCACAATAACATGGATTTCACATGACTGGGAATACAGATATGCATCTGTTGGTCACAGATACCTTAAAAAAGTAGGTGCGTGGATCAGAAAATCAGTCAGTATCTGGTGTGATCATGCAAATGAGGCAGCGTAGTCTAGTGGTTAGAGCTTTGGACTAGTAACCGGAAGGTTGCAAGTTCAAATCCCCCGAGCTGACAAGGTACAAATCTGTCCTTCTGCCCCTGAACAGGCAGTTAACCCACTGTTCCTAGGCCGTCATTGAAAATAATTTGCCTAGTAAAATAAAATAAATGCAGTGTGACAAATCTCCTTTGCTGTTGATTGTTGGCCTCTGGAATGTTGTCCCACTCCTCTTCAATGGCTGTGTGAAGTTGCTGGATATTGGTGGGAACTGGAACACGCTGTCGATCCAGAGCATCCCAAACATGCTCAATGGGTGACATATCTGGTGAGTATGCAGGTCATGGAAGAACTGGGACATTTACAGCTTCCAGGATACAGATCCTTGCAATATGGGGCCGTGCATTATCATGCTGAAACATGAGGTGATGGTAACGGATGATTGACACGACAATGGGCCTCAGGATCTTGTCACGGTATCTCTGTACATTCAAATTGCCATCGATAAAATGCAATTGTGTTCATTGTCTGTAGTTTATTCCTGCCTACCACGGGGGCACTCTTTTTACAATGTCAACATCAGAAAACCGCTCGCCCACATGCGGTCTGCGATTGCAAGGCCCGTTGGACAACATCTCTGGAGGACAATCTTGCAGTCGGCATGCCAATTGCAATCAATTGAATTTACCACAGGTGGACTCCAATCAAGTTGTAGAAACATCTCAAGGATGATCAATGGAAACAGGATGCACCTGAGCTCAGTTTTGAATCTCATAGCAAAGGGTGTTTTGCTTTGTCATTATGGGGTATTGTGATGTCATTATGCGGTGTTGTGATGCCATTATGGGGTATTGTGATGTCATTATGGGGTATTGTGATGTCATTATGGGGTATTGTGATGTCATTATGGGGTATTGTGATGTCATTATGCGGTGTTGTGATGTCATTATGGGGTATTGTGATGTCATTATGCGGTGTTGTGATGCCATTATGGGGTATTGTGATGTCATTATGGGGTGTTGTGATGCCATTATGGGGTATTGTGATGTCATTATGGGGTGTTGTGATGTCATTATGGGGTATTGTGATGTCATTATGCGGTGTTGTGATGCCATTATGGGGTATTGTGATGTCATTATGGGGTATTGTGATGTCATTATGCGGTGTTGTGATGCCATTATGGGGTGTTGTGATGTCATTATGGGGTGTTGTGATGTCATTATGGGGTATTGTGATGTCATTATGCGGTGTTGTGATGCCATTATGGGGTATTGTGATGTCATTATGCGGTGTTGTGATGCCAATATGCGGTGTTGTGATGTCATTATGGGGTGTTGTGATGTCATTATGGGGTGTTGTGATGTCATTATGGGGTATTGTGATGTCATTATGGGGTATTGTGTGTAGATTGATGAGGGAAAAAATAATGTAATCCATTTCAGAATAAGGCTGTAACACAACAAAATGTAGAACAAGTAAAGGTGTCTGAATCATTTACAAAGGCACTGTATGTGATTGGGAGTCCCAATCGGCGCACAATTGGCCCAGCGCTGTCCGGGTTAGGCTTTGCCCGGGGTGAGCCATCATTGTAAGTAATAATTTGTTCTTAACTGACTTGTCTAGTTAAATTGAGGTTAAATATAACATAAATCAATGTAGCTACTGAACATCATTTTTTAAAGCAGCGTTGGGTTAGAGTGGTTAGAGCGTTGGGTTAGAGTGGTTAGAGCGTTGGGCTAGAGTGGTTAGAGCGTTGGGCTAGAGTGGTTAGAGCGTTGGGTTAGAGTGGTTAGAGCGTTGGGTTAGAGTGGTTAGAGCGTTGGGTTAGAGTGGTTAGAGCGTTGGGTTAGAGTGGTTAGAGCGTTGGGTTAGAGTGGTTAGAGCGTTGGGCTAGAGTGGTTAGAGCGTTGGGTTAGAGTGGTTAGAGCGTTGGGTTAGAGTGGTTAGAGCGTTGGGTTAGAGTGGTTAGAGCGTTGGGTTAGAGTGGTTAGAGCGTTGGGTTAGAGTGGTTAGAGCGTTGGGTTAGAGTGGTTAGAGCGTTGGGTTAGAGTGGTTAGAGCGTTGGGTTAGAGTGGTTAGAGCGTTGGGTTAGAGTGGTTAGAGCGTTGGGTTAGAGTGGTTAGAGCGTTGGGTTAGAGTGGTTAGAGCGTTGGGTTAGAGTGGTTAGAGCGTTGGGCTAGAGTGGTTAGAGCGTTGGGCTAGAGTGGTTAGAGCGTTGGGCTAGAGTGGTTAGAGCGTTGGGCTAGAGTGGTTAGAGCGTTGGGCTAGAGTGGTTAGAGCGTTGGGTTAGAGTGGTTAGAGCGTTGGGTTAGAGTGGTTAGAGCGTTGGGTTAGAGTGGTTAGAGCGTTGGGTTAGAGTGGTTAGAGCGTTGGGTTAGAGTGGTTAGAGCGTTGGGTTAGAGTGGTTAGAGCGTTGGGTTAGAGTGGTTAGAGCGTTGGGTTAGAGTGGTTAGAGCGTTGGGTTAGAGTGGTTAGAGCGTTGGGTTAGAGTGGTTAGAGCGTTGGGTTAGAGTGGTTAGAGCGTTGGGTTAGAGTGGTTAGAGCGTTGGGTTAGAGTGGTTAGAGCGTTGGGTTAGAGTGGTTAGAGCGTTGGGCTAGAGTGGTTAGAGCGTTGGGCTAGAGTGGTTAGAGCGTTGGGCTAGAGTGGTTAGAGCGTTGGGCTAGAGTGGTTAGAGCGTTGGGCTAGAGTGGTTAGAGCGTTGGGTTAGAGTGGTTAGAGCGTTGGGTTAGAGTGGTTAGAGCGTTGGGTTAGAGTGGTTAGAGCGTTGGGTTAGAGTGGTTAGAGCGTTGGGTTAGAGTGGTTAGAGCGTTGGGTTAGAGTGGTTAGAGCGTTGGGTTAGAGTGGTTAGAGCGTTGGGTTAGAGTGGTTAGAGCGTTGGGCCAGTAACCTAAAAGTTGCTGGAATGAATCCCTGACCTGACAAGGTAAAAAATCTGTCGTTCTACCCTTGAGCAAGACTGTTCCCCAAATGTCATGGTTTAACTACACTGCTAAACTTATGCTTAACCCTAACCTTAAAAATAAAAGTTAGAGACTGGATCTGGATCTACATAAGCTGTGTGAGTGATCGTAAATATGAAGATTATTGGATGAGCTTGAGTGGATTTGAGGAAGGAAAACCTTTGCGTTTCCAAATATTGTGTCTGAATAGCTGAATTGAGGCATTATTGAACATGATGAGGGAGGTAAGTGAAGTTGTGTTTATCTTGAGTTGAGCACATTTAGAGGCCAGATGAGGACTGTGGAACATTCCTTTTCTGTTTTCTTATTCACATTTGACATTTTCTTAGAATTTAGAGAATTGGACAATTACATATTGTTTCATATTTGTATAGCAGTTACAATCACATGGCAAGCTGCCAGTGACTTTCTAGTGGATTTACTATATATTCTCATGTGACGTTCTTCTTCTTTTTCTCTCCTCTTTACATCATGTTGTCTTGTTGTTATTGCCCTCTAGTGGGAGGATCTGTTTTTTTCAGCTGTGAGTTGTGTCTTGTCTCAACTAATCTCTCCGCAATTCCTTGCATCTTCTCTCCCCGCCTCCAACTCTATTGGAGGGGAAGGTCCAAGGTCCCTCCCCTCTGACCTTCTTCAAAGGTTTTTGAGAAGAAGGGAGGGACAACAGTATGGGAGGAATTGCAGAAAGATGAATTGAGATGGAGATTTTTTGTTTAGATCAGTGATTTTTCAAGGAAGAGAGGAACTAAGAATTCATTTTTGAGTATTAGAACATAGACTTCATGTCGTCCCCTCCCGTCTGTCCCCAGGGTCAGATCTGCAGAGCGGAGGTGGAGAAATGGTCCAGTCTGAAGTGCCAGGAGCCTGAGGTCCCGTCTGTCCCCAGGGTCAGATCTGCAGAGCGGAGGTGCAGAAATGGTCCAGTCTGAAGTGCCAGGAGCCTGAGGTCCCGTCTGTCCCCAGGGTCAGATCTGCAGAGCGGAGGTGCAGAAATGGTCCAGTCTGAAGTGCCAGGAGCCTGAAGTCATGCCAGAGGAGGCCCACATGTTTGACCTGGGCTGCTTCCTGTCCGACATCTCTGACACCCTGTTCACCATGACCCAGAAGCCCTGCCCTGGAGCCAATGACCGACACAACAGTGTTAACATTAACTAGTTAACATTAACTCTCCCCATAGGTTATCTGTACTGTACATCAAATTCAATTCCTAGGCAATCTATTTCAGTACACTTACAACTGACAGAAATTCTCTCTCATTCTTAGGTGATCCAAATGAACCTATTTGTGCAACTACCACACCACATGGTCCACTGTATTTACCCGTGGACAGGTAAACAACCTATCTACCTACCTAGTCTAGTATACTTAAAGGAACTAACTGTCTACAGATGCCTTGGCCCTGGGCCAACGATGGCCACAACAGTTTGTGATGTAGGCTATGTATAGTCCCTCTCAATACACTGTCTATGATATGTAAGTAAATCCTTATGAAAGTGAAAATTCTTTAGTGACAAAAATAACAGAAAACTCCACTTGCTATTTATCCAACCTATGGTCATGTGAGAATAATGCAGGAAAGACACCGGCCTACAAATAATGAACTTCAAATGAATAAATGAGGCTGAAAATGTAGACAGAGGCACACACCCATCTCTCTCTCTCCCCCCAACCTCTCAATTCAATTCAATTCAAGGGCTTTATTATCATGGGAAACATGTGTTAACATTGCCAAAGCAAGTGAGGTAGAGAATATATAAAGTGGATATATAAAGTGAAATAAACAATAAAAATTAACAGTAAACATTACACATACAGAAGTTTCAAAACAATAAAGACATTACAACTGTCATATTATATATATACAGTGTTTTAACAATGTACAAATGGTAAAGGACACAAGATAAAATAAATAAGCAGAAATATGGGTTGTATTTACAATGGTGTGTGTTCTTCACTGGTTGCCCTTTTCTCGTGGCAACGGGTCACAAATCTTGCTGCTGTGATGGCACACTGTGGAATTTCACCCAGTAGATATGGGAGTTTTTCAAAATTGGATTTGTTTTCGAATTCTTTGTGGATCTGTGTAATCTGAGGGAAATATGTCTCTCTAATATGGTCATACATTGTCTAGGAGGTTAGGAAGTGCAGCTCAGTTTCCACCTCATTTTGTGGGCAGTGAGCACAGAGCCTGTCTTCTCTTGAGAGCCATGTCTGCCTACGGCGGCCTTTCTCAATAGCAAGGCTATGCTCACTGAGTCTGTACATAGTCAAAGCTTTCCTTCATTTTGGGTCAGTCACAGTGGTCAGGTATTCTGCCACTGTGTACTCTCTGTGTAGGGCCAAATAGCATTCTAGTTTGCTCAGTTTTTTTGTTAATTCTTTCCAATGTGTCAAGTAATTATCTTTTTGTTTTCTCATGATTTGGTTGGGTCTAATTGTGCTGCTGTCCTGGGGCTCTGTAGGGTGTGTTTGTGTT
>NC_048574.1:7645175-7672675 GCF_013265735.2 Oncorhynchus mykiss | reverse complement strand
TGTGTTGTTGAGTCAGGTATTCCCCTGGGTCTGTGTTGTTGAGTCAGGTATTCTGTCTATGTTGTTGAGTCAGGTATTCCCCTGAGTCTCTGTTGTTGAGTCAGGTATTCCCCTGAGTCTCTGTTGTTGAGTCAGGTATTCCCCTGGGCCTGTGTTGTTGAGTCAGGTATTCCCCTGGGTTTGTGTTGTTGAGTCAGGTATTCCCCTGGGCCTGTGTTGTTGAGTCAGGTATTCCCCTGGGCCTGTGTTGTTGAGTCAGGTATTCTGTCTATGTTGTTGAGTCAGGTATTCTGTCTATGTTGTTGAGTCAGGTATTCCCCTGGGCCTGTGTTGTTGAGTCAGGTATTCCCCTGGGCCTGTGTTGTTGAGTCAGGTATTCCCCTGGGCCTGTGTTGTTGAGTCAGGTATTCCCCTGAGTCTGTGTTGTTGAGTCAGGTATTCCCCTGAGTCTGTGTTGTTGAGTCAGGTATTCCCCTGCGTCTGTGTTGTTGAGTCAGGTATTCCCCTGGGTCTGTGTTGTTGAGTCAGGTATTCTGTCTATGTTGTTGAGTCAGGTATTCTGTCTATGTTGTTGAGTCAGGTATTCCCCTGGGCCTGTGTTGTTGAGTCAGGTATTCCCCTGGGCCTGTGTTGTTGAGTCAGGTATTCCCCTGGGCCTGTGTTGTTGAGTCAGGTATTCTGTCTATGTTGTTGAGTCAGGTATTCTGTCTATGTTGTTGAGTCAGGTATTCCCCTGGGCCTGTGTTGTTGAGTCAGGTATTCCCCTGGGCCTGTGTTGTTGAGTCAGGTATTCCCCTGGGCCTGTGTTGTTGAGTCAGGTATTCTGTCTATGTTGTTGAGTCAGGTATTTTGTCTATGTTGTTGAGTCAGGCATTCCCCCGGGTCTGTGTTGTTGAGTCAGGTATTCCCCTGAGTCTGTGTTGTTGAGTCAGGTATTCCCCTGGGCCTGTGTTGTTGAGTCAGGTATTCCCCTGGGCCTGTGTTGTTGAGTCAGGTATTCTGTCTATGTTGTTGAGTCAGGCATTCCCCCGGGTCTGTGTTGTTGAGTCAGGTATTCCCCTGAGTCTGTGTTGTTGAGTCGGCGCACAATTGTCCCAGCGTCGTCCAGGTTTGGCCTGGGTAGGCCGTCAATGTAAATAAGAAGTTAACTAGTCTGTTATAAATAACTTTGCATCCCTCCTGAATAAGGGAATTGTTGGACGGTCGACAGCGGTGAGTGTTTCTGTATTTCGGACAACGTCTGACGCTGAGGGGAGCAGCTGGCAAGCAATTTCCCAAACATTAGAAGTGCCGGTAAGGTGTCCGGATAGCTTTGACCCAAATCAAGCATTGATAGTCCTACTTCAGATAATGGACTTTTACGGATTGTTTTTTATAGCACTGAAACCATTTTTTAAATGACAATTTCTGTGCTCTGTTGTCCCAATAAAATGAATCTGATTATATGTAGGCAGAGCCAACTGAACGGGTCGCTTCTCAATCCACGTAGGCTACTATAACTGTGAATTAAATATTCATCTATGTGTATTTAACTTGTCTGTACTATCTTTACATAATGTCTTGAATGCAAATAGCCATATGTTTCCTACAGACCAAGGACAGAGTGGATTTTTACATGCACACTAATTATTCGATATGAATCTGATTATGCCTGAATACTCTAAACAATCAGCATGGGCTTGCGGTCAAAACGGCCACGCCAGATGGCGCATTCCGAACGTTAACGCCAAATACCACCCTTCCAGGCTTTTGTTGACTATTTGTTTGATCAGACAGCATCCTTTGCGTTGTTCATGGATGCAACGTTCCCTCCCGTCCGGTAGAGGTTGCTGTGCAGTATGATGGCGAGGAGCGCTGTGTTTTTACAGCACTGCTTTGCTGCTGTTTAGTGCGCTGTCCACTTCAGCACCAGGCAGGAGAAAAGTCAGCTCGAGATTGGGAATCCAGGACCACGGACAAATCCTTCATAAGAGGACGGCACCCCTCAGCGTCACACGTTGTCTGAAATACAGAAACACTCACCGCTGTCGGCCGTCCAACAATTCCCTTGTTCAGGAGTGAGGGATACGAATAAGGTAAGAAACATCACATCACCTCGTGCTTATTCATAGAAGAGGAATTAAGTTGACAAGCTCGCGACAGCAGGGCTGTTCGCGCATCAGTAACGAATGAACGGTAGCTCAAACCTCGTTAGCATACTCAGGCTGGATGAAATGAACACATTCACTTTGCAGTTATATTTTACTATTGCTTCTGTGTAAACACGACAGTCTGTTTTGTTAGCGTAAATTGTGCGCTCGAGAAATGTCCGTGTACAAACAAATACCGTTATTGTTGTTAACCACACAGATCGTGGCGCTGCAGATGTCCCTGTTTTTTTTGTACTAATCGATTTCCGGAGCTCTGTTGCCTGCTACTTCTTTCATTCGTAGGTTCATGCTTTTCAATGTTTACCGTAACCGTTCAGTGAACTGTCTGTGGTTGTTCATAATCATTTTAGCCTCAAATATGAGCCGCGCTGATATGAGTTTGGGGATGACATAGTTCATTGGATATGTTTGGAGGATATGTGTTTATAGCGTGCTGCTATCATTCATCTTACCTGATAGTGAATCAAATGGATTAGTATGGTTGATAATAATCCTACTATTCATGACTACCTTCCCTGAGCCATTATTGAAATCATACGCAATTTTACATTTCATACTATCATATGATGAATCCTGACTGAGTGGGATGAATGTCCTTGATTTCCCCGACATAAATGATAACGGTACAGTAAACAGAATGAAATTGACCGGCATCCTTGAATTCAGGAATCCACTTCCGTTCAGTAGACTCCTCTCAACTCAATGGGTAAATTGCTCCCATTTCCCTAGGCTCCAGATGTAATTTACACTGGTTTAGTAGTGATTCTGACATAGTTCTGCATGGAGGTAGACACATTTTTTTTTTTAAATAAGTAAATATAGCATACACCTGGCAGCATTGAAAGACAGGCAGAGAGTCGTTGTCATCCTAATCATTATTTCTGGAAACAACTTTACCATGTTTTTTTGGCTGAGGAACTGGTTGTACAGAAGACGTTGGTTGTCATACGGTGTTATTGTTTATTGGCATACTGTTAATTGGTTGTCATACTGTAAATTGGTTGTCATACTGTAAATTGGTTGTCATACTGTAATTGCTTGTCATACTCTGAATTGGTTGCCATACTGTAATTTTGTTGTCATATGGTGTAACAGTTGGTTGTCATACTGTAAATTGGTTGCCATACTGTAAATTGGTTGTCATATGGTGTAACAGTTGGTTGTCATACTGTAAATTGGTTGTCATACTGTAAATTGGTTGTCATATGGTGTAACAGTTGGTTGTCATACTGTAAATTGGTTATCATACTGTAAATTGGTTGTATACTGTAAATTGGTTGCCATACTGTAAATTGGTTGTCATGCTGTAAATTGGTTGCCATGCTGTAAATTGGTTGCCATACGCTGTAACAGTTGGTTGTTGTGTTCGGTGTGTCCTGATAAGTGTCATCCAATGTTACTGTGAGTGTTCAAAATCAAATGACATTTTATTTGTCACATGTTACAGTAATCCACTAATTCAAAAGGCACTCGCACGTCTGAGCAGTCTTTTTTTGCAGGTGCCTGACTAACAGTTGAACAAGATGAAGGAATAAAGGAAACCCGCACACTGCTCTTGATCGTATCACTGATTTCTAATAAGCTTTATACATATCGACCTCTCGTAAAGCTTCTTAAATATCAGTGAGACTATCAAGAGCAGTGTGCGGTTTCCTTTTTCCTTCACATGTTACAGTGAAATGCTTTTCTTGCCCTTAAATGCCCTTAACTAACAATGCTGTTTTAAGAAAAAAAAAAATATATATGTAAAAAATAATTAATAAGGAGCAACAATAAAATAACAGTAGCAAGGCTATATACAGGGTGTTCCGGTACAGAGTCAATGTGGAGGCTATATACAGGGGGTACCGGTACAGAGTCAATGTGGAGGCTATATACAGGGTGTTCCGGTACAGAGTCAATGTGGAGGCTATATACAGGGGGTACCGGTACAGAGTCAATGTGGAGGCTATATACAGGGTGTTCCGGTACAGAGTCAATGTGGAGGCTATATACAGGGGGTACCGGTACAGAGTCAATGTGGAGGCTATATACAGGGTATTACGGTACAGAGTCAATGTGGAGACTATATACAGGGGGTTCCGGTACAGAGTCAATGTGGAGACTATATACAGGGGGTTCCGGTACAGAGTCAATGTGGAGGCTATATACAGGGGGTTCCGGTACAGAGTCAATGTGGAGACTATATACAGGGGGTTCCGGTACAGAGTCAATGTGGAGGCTATATACAGGGGGTTCCGGTACAGAGTCAATGTGCGGGGGTACAGGTTAGTATTGAGGCTATATACAGGGGGCACTGGTTAGTAGTGAGACTATATACAGGGGGTACTGGTTAGTATTGAGGCTATATACAGGGGGCACTGGTTAGTAATGAGGCTATATACAGGGGGTACCGGTACAGAGTCAATGTGCGGGGGCACTGGTTAGTATTGAGGCTATATACAGGGGGTACTGGTTAGTATTGAGGCTATATACAGGGGGCACTGGTTAGTAATGAGGCTATATACAGGGGGTACCGGTTAGTAATGAGGTTATATACAGGGGGTACCGGTTAGTAATGAGGCTATATACAGGGGGTACCGGTTAGTAATGAGGTTATATACAGGGGGTACCAGTTAGTATTGATACTATATACAGGGGGTACCGGTTAGTATTGAGGTTATATACAGGGGGTACCAGTTAGTATTGATACTATATACAGGGGGTACCGGTTAGTATTGAGGCTATATACAGGGGGCACCGGTTAGTATTGAGGCTATATACAGGGGGTACCGGTTAGTATTGAGGCTATATACAGGGGGTACCGGTTAGTATTGAGGCTATATACAGGGGGTACCGGTTAGTATTGAGGCTATATACAGGGGGTACCGGTTAGTCGATGTAATTGAGGTAATATGTACAGGTAGTTAGAGCTCTCACTTTAGCCACCCTTTTGCAGTCAGCTAGTCAGTCAGCCAGTCAACCAGCTAGTCAACCAGCTAGTCAGTCAGCTAGTCAGCCAGCTAGTCAGTCAGCAAGTCAGCCAGCTAGTCAGTCAGCTAGCCAGTCAGCCAGTCAGTCAGCAAGTCAGCCAGCTAGTCAGTCAGCTAGCCAGTCAGCTAGTCAGTCAGCAAGTCAACCAGCTAGTCAACCAGCTAGTCAGCCAGCTAGTCAGTCAGCAAGTCAGCCAGCTAGTCAGCCAGCTAGTCAGCCAGCTAGTCAGCCAGCTAGTAAACCAGCTAGTCAGTCAGCTAGCCAGCCAGCTAGTCAGTCAGCTAGTCAGCCAGCTAGTCAACCAGCTAGTCAGTCAGCTAGCCAGCCAGCTAGTCAGTCAGCAAGTCAGTCAGCTAGTCAGTCAGCTAGTCAGTCAGCTAATCAGCCAGCTAGTCAGTCAGCCAGTCAACCAGCTAGTCAGCCAGCTAGTCCGTCAGCTAGTCAACCAGCTAGTCAGTCAGCTAGTCAGTCAGCTAGTCAGCCAGCTAGTCAGTCAGCTAGTCAGTCAGCTAGTCAGTCAGCCAGTCAACCAGCTAGTCAGTCAGCAAGTCAGTCAGCTAGTCAGTCAGCTAGTCAGTCAGCCAGTCAACCAGCTAGTCAGCCAGCTAGTCAACCAGCTAGTCAGTCAGCTAGTCAGTCAGCTAGTCAACCAGCTAGTCAGTCAGCTAGTCAGTCAGCTAGTCAGTCAGCTAGTCAGCCACTTAGTCAGTCAGCTAGTCAGCCAACTAGTCAGTCAGCTAGTCAGTCAGCTAGTCAGTCGCCAGCTAGTCAGTCAGCTAGTCAGTCAGCTAGTCAACCAGCTAGTCAGTCAGCTAGTCAGCCACTTAGTCAGTCAGCTAGTCAGCCAGCTAGTCAGTCAGCTAGTCAGCCAGCTAGTCAGCCAGCTAGTCAGTTAGCTAGTCAGCCAGCTAGTCAGTCAGCTAGTCAGCCAGCTAGTCAGTCAGCTAGTCAGCCACTTAGTCAGTCAGCTAGTCAGTCAGCAAGTCAGTCAGCTAATCAGCCAGCTAGTCAGCCAGCAAGTCAGTCAGCTAGTCAGTGAGCTAGTCAGCCACTTAGTCAGTCAGCTAGTCAGTCAGCAAGTCAGTCAGCTAGTCAGCCAGCTAGTCAGTCAGCAAGTCGGTCAGCTAGTCGGTCAGCAAGTCGGTCAGCTAGTCGGTCAGCTAGTCGGTCAGCTAGTCAGTCAGCTAGTCAGTCAGCTAGTCAGTCAGCAAGTCAGCCAGCTAGTCAGTCAGCTAGTCAGCCAGCTAGTCAGTCAGCTAGTCGGTCAGCTAGTCGGTCAGCTAGTCAGTCAGCTAGTCGGTCAGCTAGTCGGTCAGCTAGTCGGTCAGCTAGTCAGTCAGCTAGTCAGTCAGCTAGTCAGCCAGCTAGTCAGTCAGCTAGTCAGCCAGCTAGTCAGTCAGCTAGTCGGTCAGCTAGTCAGTCAGCTAGTCAGCCAGCTAGTCAGTCAGCTAGTCAGCCAGCTAGTCAGTCAGCTAGTCAGCCAGCTAGTCCAGTCCAGACTTTGAGAGTCCAGACTAAGAGTCTGATAGAGGGGTTAAATCAGTGTGTATTAATATGAAGCTAGCTGCTAGCAGAACACAAGGTGACTAAGAAATAAACATGGTTGGAGTCTGTAGTGTGGACAATAGAGACCTACTGTCTGGCCAACAGTAATCCCTAGTCACCTAGTTGGTCTAGATGTTGAAGCTGGTCACTGACCAACTACTCTAAGCACAAGTCTCTCCTGTACTCTATATCTTTCTGCTTCTCTCTTTCTCTCTCCATTTTAAACCATCTGTCTGCTACGTCTCTCTGTCTGTCTGCTACATCCCTCTGTCTGTCTGCTACACCCCCCTGTCTGTCTGCTACATCTCTCTGTCTGTCTGCTACATCTCCCCCTCTCTCTCTCTCTGCTACATCTCCCCCTCTCTCTCTCTCTGCTACATCTCCCTCTCTCTCTCTCTGCTACATCTCCCTCTCTCTCTCTCTGCTACATCTCCCTCTCTCTCTCTCTGCTACATCTCCCTCTCTCTCTCTCTGCTACATCTCCCTCTCTCTCTCTCTCTCTGCTACATCTCCCTCTCTCTCTCTCTGCTACATCTCCCTCTCTCTCTCTCTCTGCTACATCTCCCTCTCTCTCTCTCTGCTACATCTCCCTCTCTCTCTCTCTGCTACATCTCCCTCTCTCTCTCTCTGCTACATCTCCCTCTCTCTCTTTCTGCTACATCTCCCTCTCTCTCTCTCTGCTACATCTCCCTCTCTCTCTCTCTGCTACATCTCCCTCTCTCTCTCTCTGCTACATCTCCCTCTCTCTCTCTCTGCTACATCTCCCTCTCTCTCTCTCTGCTACATCTCCCTCTCTCTCTCTCTGCTACATCTCCCTCTCGCTCTCTCTGCAACATCTCCCTCTCTCTCTCTCTCTCTGCTACATCTCCCTCTCTCTCTCTCTGCTACATCTCCCCCTCTCTCTCTCTCTGCTACATCTCCCTCTCCCTCTCTCTCTCTCTGCTACATCTCCCTCTCTCTCTCTCTCTCTGCTACATCTCCCTCTCTCTCTCTCTGCTACATCTCCCTCTCTCTCTCTCTCTCTCTGCTACATCTCCCTCTCCCTCTCTCTCTCTCTGCTACATCTCCCTCTCTCTCTCTCTCTCTGCTACATCTCCCCCCTCTCTCTCTCTGCTACATCTCTCTCTCTCTCTCTCTCTCTCTCTGCTACATCTCCCTCTCTCTCTGCTACATCTCCCTCTCCCTCTCTCTCTCTCTGCTACATCTCCCTCCCTCTCTGCTACATCTCCCTCTCCCCCTCTCTCTCTCTGCTACATCTCCCCTCTCTCTCTCTCTGCTACATCTCCCTCTCTCTCTCTCTCTCTGCTACATCTCCCTCTCTCTCTCTGCTACATCTCCCCCTCTCTCTCTCTCTCTCTGCTACATCTCCCTCTCCCTCTCTCTCTCTCTGCTACATCTCCCTCTCTATCTCTCTCTCTGCTACATCTCCCCCTCTCTCTCTCTGCTACATCTCTCTCTCTCTCTCTCTGCTACATCTCCCTCTCTCTCTGCTACATCTCCCTCTCTCTCTCTCTGCTACATCTCCCCCTCTCTCTCTCTGCTACATCTCCCCCTCTCTCTCTCTGCTACATCTCCCTCTCTCTCTCTCTGCTACATCTGTCTCTCTGCTACATCTCTCTGTCTGTCTGCTACATCTCTCTGTCTGTCTGCTACATCTCTCTGTCTGTCTGCTACATCTCTCTGTCTGTCTGCTACATATCTCTGTCTGTCTGCTACATCTCCCTCTCTCTCTCTCTGCTACATCTCCCTCTCTCTCTCTCTCTCTGCTACATCTCCCCCTCTCTCTCTCTGCTACATCTCCCTCTCTCTCTCTCTGCTACATCTCCCTCTCTCTCTCTCTCTCTGCTACATCTCCCCCTCTCTCTCTCTGCTACATCTCTCTCTCTCTCTCTCTGCTACATCTCCCTCTCTCTCTGCTACATCTCCCTCTCTCTCTCTCTGCTACATCTCCCCCTCTCTCTCTCTGCTACATCTCCCCCTCTCTCTCTCTGCTACATCTCCCTCTCTCTCTCTCTGCTACATCTGTCTCTCTGCTACATCTCTCTGTCTGTCTGCTACATCTCTCTGTCTGTCTGCTACATCTCTCTGTCTGTCTGCTACATCTCTCTGTCTGTCTGCTACATATCTCTGTCTGTCTGCTACATCTCCCTCTCTCTCTCTCTGCTACATCTCCCTCTCTGCTACATCTGTCTGTCTGCTACATCTCCCTCTCTCTCGCTCTCTCTGCTACATCTCTCTCTCTCTCTCTATCTGCTACATCTCTCCCTCTCTATCTCTCTCTCTCTCTCTGCTACATCTCTCTCTCTCTCTGCTACATCTCTCTCTCTCTCCTCCTTCCCGTCTCCCAACGGCCCTAAACACCTCTCCCTACGCAGATCAGCGTGTTTTCAAATCCAAACAGTAAATGTTAGAGCACAACGGGTGGCAGGGGTAGTTCTCCCTAATTCAAAGACAGCGATTCCTTCCAAATGATGTTCTTATCTCTGAGCAGCAGGGAGAACAAAGCCAGAAACTGTTCCCCTTCATTCCCCTTAAACCACCAGGCAGCACCGGGGTGGGCTGGGTTGTGTGGATCACATGTTGTGGGATCCAGGAAGTGTCATTCAGAAGAGGGCTTTACTGTGACCGTCACATGTTGTGGGATCCAGGAAGTCTCTTTCAGAAGAGGGCGTTACTGTGACCGTCACATGTTGTGGGATCCAGGAAGTCTCTTTCAGAAGAGGGCGTTACTGTGACCGTCACATGTTGTGGGATCCAGGAAGTCTATTTCAGAAGAGGGCGTTACTGTGACCGTCACATGTTGTGGGATCCAGGAAGTCTCTTTCAGAAGAGGGCGTTACTGTGACCGTCACATGTTGGATCCAGGAAGTCTCTTTCAGAAGAGGGCGTTACTGTGACAGTCACATGTTGTGGGATCCAGGAAGTCTCTTTCAGAAGAGGGCGTTACTGTGACCGTCACATGTTGGATCCAGGAAGTCTTTCAGATCTGGGCTTTATTTACTAGTTCTAATGGTGCAAAGGATTCAATCTGTATTGTATAGCATTTTCAGTAGACAGACGAATGTTGTTAGCACCTTCCAGTCTTCCAGTTGGGTTAATTAATATGTGATATTACAGAAAGACAAGCCCCCAGTTTCCCCTGTCTGTCAGCCCCATACTGTACACCCAGGGACTTCACACACAGTGCTGGAGGCCAAATTAAAATGCCTCTGTTCCCATCCATTTTTCAACCTATCACCCTCCAAGCACACACACACACAAACACACACCCACACACATGCATGTGTGTGGGTGAGTGAGAGAGAGAGAGAGAGAAAAAAGAGAGAGAGCGAGGAGAAAGAAAGAAAGAGGAGAGAAGAGAGAGAGAGTTGATGTCATCTGGCTCACGTATCTGTGTGTATCTGTGTGTAAGCCTACTGTCTGTCTGGAGTAGCTCAGCCCTGGACCTAATGGACTGTTCCTCATAGATGGGAGAATGTATACGTCCCCTGCATTCAAGAATCCCTCTGCCTAAAAACAATATAAATAAATAGTGAGTTCCTCAAGGGTTCTATGGGAAGGGCTATGCAACCATAATGACCCATAGAACCCAGTGAGCTCAACAATGGTTCTTTACAGGTCACAAACGTTTTTTTTTTGTTCTTCTCTCTTTTAGTGATAATTAAAATGTAGGGGAGGCGGCTCATTTGAATATTTTGGGGGTTCACCTCTTTTTGTGCAGCTTTGAGTGAGAATGTCATTCCAGTTGATCTCATGTGTTGCGCTATGCCTTTACATTTACTATCAGACTACGGCCAGTAGTCTGGGACTTGTGAAAGACTCACGTGTCAATTGAGAACAGTTGACTAAATTAGTCAGTGGTTCTCAATTCTCTCCTCGGGGGATCCCCAGCTGCTCCAGAGGTAGCATCCAGCTGCTCCAGAGGTAGCATCCAGCTGCTCCAGAGGTAGCATCCAGCTGCTCCAGAGGTAGCATCCAGCTGCTCCAGAGGTAGCATCCAGCTGCTCCAGAGGTAGCATACAGCTGCTCCAGAGGTAGCATCCAGCTGCTCCAGAGGTAGCATGCAGCTGCTCCAGAGGTAGCATGCAGCTGCTCCAGAGGTAGCATGCAGCTGCTCCAGAGGTAGCATCCCCTTGATTCAACTTGTCGATGAGAACAATAATTAAAACCTATGACATTTAAAAAACGTACTGTAATATGGCTGACCAGAATAAAGAATAACCTGTGTGATTCTCCAGGAGGATGAACAAAGAACCTTCTGAAACATCCTCCATACAGGTTCTATAAAGAACCATAATAAAGTGTTCTATATAGCCAGATAGTGGAACCCTTTTTTAATGGTTCTTTAATGAAACATTCTCCATAAAGGTTCTATAAAGAACCATAAAAAAGTGTGGTTTTAATGTTCTTGTTTTTAATAGCACCATTTAAAACCTTATGGACCTGTTTTTATACAGTATAGTACCAAAAAAGTTTCTGCTACCGTTGCCAGCCTAAGAAACCCTATCTGGTACTGTTTAGAAGGGTTATGTGTGTGTGTGTGTGTGTGTGTGTACATTCGTTGCCCTGTAGCCCTCAGCCTCCAAAGCGGATGCTACTGAAGAGGGCCTGTGAGTCCAGACCCATGGGTCATTATATTACTCACTACTGAACTGGTGCTTTAAGATAAAGCCACTTTGCTGCTGTTCTCTTCACTTCGTTTTCTAAAACTGACATCTGTTTGTATTGGTTGTTGTCAGTTTTATGGTGTGATTTTTTTCAGATTGGTCTTGAGTAGTGTGTCGTCTGTGTGTGTGTTTATCCCCGTGGGGTTCAGAAGTCCTTAGGGTAAGGGTTACCGTTATGGTTAGGAGTAAAGGTTTGGTTTTGTGTTAGGGAAAATAGGATTTTTGAATGGGAATCAATTGTTTGGTCCCCACAAGGATAGTAAAACAAACGTGTGTGTGTGTGTGTGTGCGTGTGTGTGTGTGTGTGCTCGTGTTAGCTACCTGACGTATGTGAGAAGAGGTCAGCATTACAGCGCGTGTGTGTGTGTGTGCGTGTGTGTGTGTGTATGTGTGTGTGTGTGTGTGTGTGTGCGTGTGTGTGTGTGTGTGCTCGTGTTAGCTACCTGACGTATGTGAGAAGAGGTCAGCATTACAGCGCGTGTGTGTGTGTGTGTGTGTGTGTGTGTGTGTGTATGTGTGTGTGTGTGTGTGTGTATGTGTGTGTGTGTGTGTGTGCTCGTATTAGCTACCTGACGTATGTGAGAAGAGGTCAGCATTACAGCGTGTGTGCGTGCGTGTGTGTGATCTAGATACTTCTTTACATCAGGAAGAAGCTGTTTTACATATCCTTTGATCAGAGAGTCAAGTCTTAGATTCACTCATCAAGCAGAAGAAGAAAATAAACATATTCAGACCCAAATGGAATCAGTCAGATTCTGAAAGGTTCTTTATAGAACCATTCTCCATACAGGTTCTATAAAGAACCATAATAAAGTGTTCTACATACAGTGCCTTGCGAAAGTATTCGGCCCCCTTGAACTTTGCGACCTTTTGCCACATTTCAGGCTTCAAACATAAAGATATAAAACTGTATTTTTTTGTGAAGAATCAACACCAAGTGGGACACAATCATGAAGTGGAACGACATTTATTGGATATTTCAAACTTTTTTAACAAATCAAAAACTGAAAAATTGGGCGTGCAAAATGATTCAGCCCCCTTAAGTTAATACTTTGTAGCGCCACCTTTTGCTGCGATTACAGCTGTAAGTCGCTTGGGGTATGTCTCTATCAGTTTTGCACAGATATATATTACTCAATTAAATTAAAACATAGCGTTGTAATTCATCATTTGTTTTTTTTATATACAAACTATTTCACAGGGCTAACAGGCGACTCTCTACACTGTGTTCACTTCAATAATACAGTCTCACCTGATTCTCTCAACGAAAACATCTGTATGGCACCATATACATGGTCCACCACTGTTTGTTCAAAAGTAGGGCTTCTTGTCTCTTCTTTACCACTGACTTCAGAGCTGCTTTGAAGTTTTCCTCACAGTAACCAGGTGAAGGAGAGAGAGAGAGAGACAGAGAGAGACAGAGAGAGAGAGAAAGAATCCTTCTCCTCCCTCCTTAATCCTTCTCCTCCCTCCTTAATCCTTCTCCTCCCTCCTTAATCCTTCTCCTCCCTCCTTAATCCTTCTCCTCCCTCCTTAATCCTTCTCCTCCCTCCTTAATCCTTCTCCTCCCTCCTTAATCCTTCTCCTCCCTCCTTAATCCTTCTCCTCCCTCCTTAATCCCTCTCCTCCCTCCTTAATCCTTCTCCTCCCTCCTTAATCCTTCTCCTCCCTCCTTAATCCCTCTCCTCCCTCCTTAATCCTTCTCCTCCCTCCTTAATCCTTCTCCTCCCTCCTTAATCCTTCTCCTCCCTCCTTAATCCTTCTCCTCCCTCCTTAATCCTTCTCCTCCCTCCTTAATCCTTCTCCTCCCTCCTTAATCCTTCTCCTCCCTCCTTAATCCCTCTCCTCCCTCCTTAATCCTTCTCCTCCCTCCTTAATCCTTCTCCTCCCTCCTTAATCCTTCTCCTCCCTCCTTAATCCTTCTCCTCCCTCCTTAATCCTTCTCCTCCCTCCTTAATCCTTCTCCTCCCTCCTTAATCCTTCTCCTCCCTCCTTAATCCTTCTCCTCCCTCCTTAATCCTTCTCCTCCCTCCTTAATCCTTCCCCTCCCTCCTTCCCCACTGCGGACCACTTTGTCAACCACTGAAAAGATGGTTGACAAACAGACACCTCCCCTCAGAGAGTCTCTGTACAATAGAGGAGAGGAGTGTCTGGTTTCAGAGCTCACAAAGTAAAGAACAAATGATGGCTCTCCTCTCCTGGCTTGGGTTAAAGGGTTAATTCTGCATGGTTACGGGGTTAATTCTGCATGGTTACAGGGTTAGCTCACAAAGTAAAGAACAAATGATGGCTCTCCTCTCCTGGCTTGGGTTAAAGGGTTAATTCTGTATGGTTACAGGGTTAATTCTGCATGGTTACAGGGTTAATTCTGCATGGTTACAGGGTTAATTCTGCATGGTTACGGGGTTAATTCTGCATGGTTACAGGGTTAATTCTGCATGGTTACAGGGTTAATTCTGCATGGTTAAAGGGTTAATTCTGCATGTTTACAGGGTTAGCTCACAAAGTAAAGAACAAATGATGGCTCTCCTCTCCTGGCTTGGGTTAAAGGGTTAATTCTGCGTGGTTACAGGGTTAATTCTGCGTGGTTACAGGGTTAATTCTGCGTGGTTACAGGGTTAATTCTGCATGGTTACAGGGTTAATTCTGTGTGGTTACAGGGTTAATTCTGCATGGTTGCAGGGTTAATTCTACATGGTTACAGGGTTAATTCTGCGTGGTTACAAAGTTAATTCTGCATGGTTACAGGGTTAATTCTGCATGGTTACAGGGTTAATTCTGCATGGTTACAGGGTTAATTCTGCGTGGTTACATGGTTAATTCTGCATGGTTACAGAGTTAATTCTGCATGGTTACAGGGTTAATTCTGCATGGTTACAGGGTTAATTCTGCATGGTTACAGGGTTAATTCTGCGTGGTTACAGGGTTAATTCTGCATAGTTACAGGGTTAATTCTGTATGGTTACAGGGTTAATTCTGTGTGGTTACAGAAGGGGGGGTATGTGTGTGCAACAAGATCTCATAGTTTCCCTTCAAAATTTGAAGTCTTATGGATGAACATCTACTTTTTACATGAATTCTGCATGGTTACAGTGTTAATTCTGCATGGTTACAGGGTTAATTCTGCATGGTTACAGGGTTAATTCTGCCTGTGTGTGGGAGGATGGAGAAGCTGACAGAAGTATGGTGACGTACAGGATGTGAACAGCTGCTGCTAAACTCAACAACCCAACACACACACACACACACACACACACACATATACACGTACCCTGCTCTATTCACACACTGAATGTCTGGAGTACCTGTTAGACATTACACTCTCATCAACTCCTTCAAACACGCCATGTGCCTTAGAGAGAAAATGGCAACACTTTCTCTACGCACCATGGCAAAATGTGTCGATTTGCTGGAAATGAACTTTAAATCTATTGGTTTTCTCTTCTCTGTCACAAGTTGGGGTGGGGGGTGGGGGGGGTACACAGACCCACGAGCCCCTGCGGCCCCTCGTGATTAGTTGTTTTTTTTTGGTGGCCCCCACCCCCATCAAAGTTACCCGTCATAAACAGCTCTACTGTACAAGGAATGGTATTATGTTTTAGCTCTGTATTTAGCTCTGCTCTCTCCAAGAGAAGACACATCTTTTTTTGCAAAGACTTCACAATGTGATGCATAGCAATGATACCATGTTGGAGGCAGAGAAACAGGCCGAGAAACAGGCCGAGAAACAGGCCGAGAAACAGGCCGAGAAACAGGCAGAGAAACAGACAGAGAAACAGGCAGACAAACAGACAGAGAAACAGGCAGACAAACAGGCAGAGAAACAGGCAGAGGCAGAGAAACCGGTAGAGAAACAGAAACAGACAGAGAAACAGACAGAGAAACAGGCAGAGAAACAGACAGAGAAACAGGCAGACAAACAGGCAGAGAAAAAGGCAGAGAAACAGATAGAGAAACAGACAGAGAAACAGGCAGACAAACAGGCAGAGAAACAGACGGAGAAACAGAGAAACAGGCAGAGAAACAGAAACAGGCAGAGAAACAGACAGAGAAACAGATAGAGAAACAGACAGAGAAACAGGCAGACAAACAGGCAGAGGCAGAGAAACCGGTAGAGAAACAGAAACAGACAGAGAAACAGACAGAGAAACAGGCAGAGAAACAGAAACAGACAGAGAAACAGGCAGAGAAACAGACAGAGAAACCAGAGAAGGCAGAGAAACCGAAACAGGCAGAGAAACAGGCAGAGAAACAGACAGAGAAACAGACAGAGAAACAGACAGAGAAACAGAAACAGACAGAGAAACAGGCAGAGAAACAGACAGAGAAACAGGCAGAGAAACCAGAGAAGGCCTGAACAATGTTGTGAATGCTGCTCCTCTTTCCTGGCTGCCTCTCACTCTTTAACAGGGAATGTTTGACTTCATTGCTCCTTATTGGAAATAGGTACACACACACACACACACACACACACACACACACACACACACACACACACACACACACACACACACACACTTATAGAGAATTGGAAAACGGTAGGTGGTTGGAGGGGACAGGCAGGGGGTAGCGTGGGTGGCAGTAGGAGGCGAGAGCCCAATTTACGTTGCTGCGCTCCTCTGAGGCTAGCGCTGCGGCCTCTCTTAGTCACGGGTTGTAACGGCACACACACACACACACACACACACACACACACACACACACAGGGGCTGCATGGAGGCACGGAGAGGGAAGACGGAGATGAAGGGTGCCGTTTTAGTGTTGTTATTGTACTGAAGTCAGAGCATTTGTCCACATGAAAACATGTTAGACATGGCAAAATGTATAGAACTGCAAGAAAAATTGCTTTGTTACCTCCAGATCCTGGTTATATTACCTCCAGATCCTGGTTATATTACCTCCAGATCCTGGTTATATTACCTCCAGATCCTGGTTATATTACCTCCAGATCCTGGTTATATTACCTCCAGATCCTGGTTATATTACCTCCAGATCCTGGTTATATTACCTCCAGATCCTGGTTATATTACCTCCAGATCCTGGTTATATTACCACCAGATCCTGGTTATATTACCTCCAGATCCTGGTTATATTACCACCAGATCCTGGTTATATTACCACCAGATCCTGGTTATATTACCTCCAGATCCTGGTTATATTACCACCAGATCCTGGTTATATTACCTCCAGATCCTGGTTATATTACCTCCAGATCCTGGTTATATTACCTCCATATCCTGGTTATATTACCTCCAGATCCTGGTTATATTACTACCATATCCTGGTTATATTACCTCTAGATCCTGGTTATATTACTACCAGATCCTGGTTATATTACCTCCAGATCCTGGTTATATTACCACCAGATCCTGGTTATATTACCACCAGATCCTGGTTATATTACCACCAGATCCTGGTTATATTACCTTCAGATCCTGGTTATATTACCTCCAGATCCTGGTTATATTACCTCCAGATCCTGGTTATATTACCTCCAGATCCTGGTTATATCACCTCCAGATCCTGGTTATATTACTACCAGATCCTGGTTATATCACCTCCAGATCCTGGTTATATTACCTCCAGATCCTGGTTATATTACCTCCAGATCCTGGTTATATTACCTCCAGATCCTGGTTATATTACCTCCAGATCCTGGTTATATTACCTCCAGATCCTGGTTATATTACCACCAGATCCTGGTTATATTACTACCAGATCCTGGTTATATTACCACCAGATCCTGGTTATATTACCACCAGATCCTGGTTATATTACCACCAGATCCTGGTTATATTACCTCCACATCCTGGTTATATTACCACCAGATCCTGGTTATATTACCTCCAGATCCTGGTTATATTACTACCAGATCCTGGTTATATTACCACCAGATCCTGGTTATATTACCACCAGATCCTGGTTATATTACCACCAGATCCGGGTTATATTACCTCCAGATCCTGGTTATATTACCTCCAGATCCTGGTTATATTACCTCCAGATCCTGGTTATATTACCTCCAGATCCTGGTTATATTACCTCCAGATCCTGGTTATATTACTACCAGTTCCTGGTTATATTACCACCAGATCCTGGTTATATTACTACCATATCCTGGTTATATTACCTCTAGATCCTGGTTATATTACTACCAGATCCTGGTTATATTACCTCCAGATCCTGGTTATATTACCACCAGATCCTGGTTATATTACCACCAGATCCTGGTTATATTACCACCAGATCCTGATTATATCACCTCCAGATCCTGGTTATATTACAACCAGATCCTGGTTATATTACTACCAGATCCTGGTTATATTACCTCCAGATCCTGGTTATATTACTACCAGATCCTGGTTATATTACCACCAGATCCTGGTTATATTACCACCAGATCCTGGTTATATTACCTCCAGATCCTGGTTATATTACTACCAGATCCTGGTTATATTACCTCCAGATCCTGGTTATATTACCTCCAGATCCTGGTTATATTACATCCAGATCCTGGTTATATTACCACCAGATCCTGGTTATATTACCTCCAGATCCTGGTTATATCACCTCCAGATCCTGGTTATATTACCACCAGATCCTGGTTATATTACTACCAGATCCTGGTTATATTACAACCAGATCCTGGTTATATTACTACCAGATCCTGGTTATATTACAACCAGATCCTGGTTATATTACTACCAGATCCTGGTTATATTACCTCCAGATCCTGGTTATATTACTACCAGATCCTGGTTATATTACCACCAGATTCTGGTTATATTACCACCAGATCCTGGTTATATTACCTCCAGATCCTGGTTATATTACTACCAGATCCTGGTTATATTACCTCCAGATCCTGGTTATATTACCTCCAGATCCTGGTTATATTACTACCAGATCCTGGTTATATTACTACCAGATCCTGGTTATATTACTACCAGATCCTGGTTATATTACCACCAGATCCTGGTTATATTACTACCAGATCCTGGTTATATTACCACCAGATCCTGGTTATATTACCACCAGATCCTGGTTATATTACCACCAGATCCTGGTTATATTACCACCAAATCCTGGTTATATTACTACCAGATCCTGGTTATATTACCACCAGATCCTGGTTATATTACCACCAGATCCTGGTTATATTACCACCAGATCCTGGTTATATTACCACCAGATCCTGGTTATATTACTACCAGATCCTGGTTATATTACCACCAGATCCTGGTTATATTACCACCAGATCCTGGTTATATTACCACCAGATCCTGGTTATATTACCACCAAATCCTGGTTATATCACCAATGTGATAAAAAAGAGTCAGCCCGTAGAGACTGAAGATGGGGCATTCGCTTGGCTTTGTGAGATTCTCAATGCTTTTGTTAAACCCCTTTTGTGGATCTTTTCACTTTTAAAGGGGTGATTTGAAGATTTGCTTTCTCAACTAGACAGGATAGGAGGATAGGCCTGTTAGATATTTTTTCATGGGGTTTTATCCATTCTAGCATCAGCAGTGTTTAGGTTGTCAGTCTTTTATGATGTTCCACAGTCATTCTATTTGCTGTTTAGTATGCTTGTTTGGTTCCTACAGGGACGATGAGCTCACAACTGCATCAGTAAATAACGTCAACGACTGCAATAAGTGATGCTTCCTTTCTGAATGTAGCTGCCTGAATCATTGCTCCAAGAGAGTAGAGAGGGAGAAAGAGAGAGTAGAGAGGGACAAGGGAGGTACAGTAAGAGAGTGAGAAAACAGAAAGAGAGAGAGGAAAGCGAGAGATGGAGAAGAGGATAAGGAAAGGGTGAGATGGAGAAGATATAGGGTGAGATGGAGAAGAGATAAGGGAAAGATGGAGAAGAGGATAAGGAAAGGGAGAGATGGAGAAGAGATATGGAGAGATGGAGAAGAGATAAGGGAAAGATGGAGAAGAGATAAGGAAAGGGAGATATGGAGAAGAGAAGGAAAGGGAGAGATGGAGAAGAGATATGGCGAGGGAGAGATGGAGAAGAGTTATGGAAAGGGAGAGATGGAGAAGAGATATGGAGAAGAGATAAGGAAAGGGAGAGAAGGAGAAGAGAGAAGGAAAGGGAGAGATGGAGAAGAGATATGGGAAGGGAGAGATGGAGAAGAGATATGGAGAAGAGATAAGGAAAGGGAGAGATGGAGAAGAGATATGGAGAGATGGAGAAGAGAAGGAAAGGGAGAGAAGGAAAAAGAAGGAAAGGGAGAGATGGAGAAGAGATAAGGAAAGGGAGAGAAGGAGAAGAGATATGGAGAAGAGATAAGGAGAAGAGATAAGGAAAGGGAGAGATGGAGAAGAGATAAGGAAAGGGAGAGAAGGAGAAGAGTTAAGGAAAGGGAGAGAAGGAGAAGAGATATGGAGAAGAGATAAGGAAAGGGAGAGATGGAGAAGAGATAAGGAAAGGGAGAGATAGAGAAGAGATATGGAGAGATGGAGAAGAGAAGGAAAGGGAGAGAAGGAGAAGAGATATGGAAAGGGAGAGATGGAGAAGAGATATGGAAAGGGAAAGATGGAGAAGAGATAAGGAAAGGGAGAGATAGAGAAGAGATATGGAGAGATGGAGAAGAGAAGGAAAGGGAGAGAAGGAGAAAAGATATGGAGAGGGAGAGATGGAGAAGAGATATGGAAAGGGATAGATGGAGAAAAGAAGGAAAGGGAGAGATGGAGAAGAGATATGGAGAGATGGAGAAGAGAAGGAAAGGGAGAGATGGAGAAGAGATATGGAGAGGGAGAGATGGAGAAGAGATAGGGTGATGGAGAGATGGAAAAGAGATGTGGAGAGGGAGAGATGGAGAAGAGAAGGAAAGGGAGAGAAGGAGAAGAGGATAAGGAAAGGGAGAGATGGAGAAGAGATAGGGTGAGGGAGAGATGGAAAAGAGATGTGGAGAGGGAGAGATGGAGAAGAGAAGGAAAGGGAGAGAAGGAGAAGAGGATAAGGAAAGGGAGAGATGGAGAAGAGATAGGGTGAGGGAGAGATGGAAAAGAGATGTGGAGAGGGAGAGATGGAGAAGAGAAGGAAAGGGAGAGAAGGAGAAGAGGATAAGGAAAGGGAGAGATGGAGAAGAGAAGGAAAGGGAGAGAAGGAGAAGAGGATAAGGAAAGGGAGAGGTGGAGAAGAGAAGGAAAGGGAGAGAAGGAGAAGAGGATAAGGAAAGGGAGAGATGGAGAAGAGATAGGGTGAGGGAGAGATGGAAAAGAGATGTGGAGAGGGAGAGATGGAGAAGAGAAGAAAAAACTGAAGAAAAAAAGAGATGCTACTGTTAGCTTATTAACCATAGGAGGTGCTGACTGCCTTCTTGTCTACTCCGCTGGCTGCTGAAGCACACGGCCAGGGGAAAGGAGTTTTAAGGAAAGGCCAGCCTGGCGGCCATGTTCTCCAGGTGACCTTCTTTTAGAGTGGCAACACGGGGAAGAGTGTGGTGGGGGGGGGGGGCACATTACCTTTTCCAGCCCAGTGGAGATGGCTGGCCCTGGGTCACAGGCGTTCTGAGCCCAGCCTGTAGCATCTATCCTCCAGGCCTGGTTAATAACACGGTGGCTTTGATTGGCCTCTCAGCTCGCCCAGCCCTTTGTGTCCTGATCCACTACACAATGGGAGCTGTCCATCAGGAGCTCTGAGCTTTAACAAGGACTGCATGGATGGCAGAGAGAGAGAGAGAGAGAGAGAGAGAGAGAGAGAGAGAGAGAGAGAGAGAGAGAGAGAGAGAGAGAGAGAGAGAGAGAGAGAGAGAGAGAGAGAGAGAGAGAGAGAGAGAGAGAGAGAGAGAGAGAGAGAGAGAGAGAGAGAGAGAGAGAGAGAGAGAGAGAGAGAGAGAGAGAGAGAGAGAGAGAGAGAGAGAGAGAGAGAGAGAGAGAGAGAGAGAGAGAGAGAGAGAGAGAGAGAGAGAGAGAGAGAGAGAGAGAGAGAGAGAGAGAGAGAGAGAGAGAGAGAGAGAGAGAGAGAGAGAGAGAGAGAGAGAGAGAGAGAGAGAGGAGAGAGAGAGAGAGAGAGAGAGCGCTTTGGCAATGTTAACACATGTTTCCCATGCCAATAAAGCCATTGAATTGAGAGAGAGAGAGAGACAGACAGACAGACAGAGGGAGGGAGGGATAGCGAGAAGAAAGAGAAAAGAGAGAGGCAGAGCAGATTTAATATCCTCAGGATTTCACAGAGCAGAAAGAGTCAGAGCTGGATGAGACAGTCAGGTTAGCGTTTTTCATCATGGAGCTTGTTTTTGAGGTAGCTCTGCAGTGTGGTCACTAGCTGGCACAGCCACAAAGTCAAACCCTAACCTTAACCCTAAAACTATTCAAAGAAAGACTTGAGAAACCTTTACTGCACACTAGCCTTGTCCAGGGAGAGGAGCCTAGTCCAGGGAGAGGAGCCTAGTCTAGGGAGAGGAGCCTAGTCTAGGGAGAGGAGAGGAGCCTAGTCTAGGGAGAGAAGAGGAGCCTAGTCCAGGGAGAGGAGCCTAGTCCAGGGAGAGGAGCCTAGTCCAGGGAGAGGAGCCTAGTCTCGGGAGAGGAGCCTAGTCTAGGGAGAGGAGCCTCGTCTAGGGAGAGGAGCCTCGTCTAGGGAGAGGAGCCTAGTCTAGGGAGAGGAGAGGAGCCTAGTCTAGGGAGAGGAGCCTAGTCCAGGGAGAAGAGCCTAGTCTAGGGAGAGGAGCCTAGTCTAGGGAGAGGAGCCTAGTCTAGGGAGAGGAGCCTAGTCTAGGGAGAGGGACCTAGTCCAGGGAGAGGAGAGGAACCTAGTCCAGGGAGTTGAGAGGAACATAGTCTAGGGAGGTGAGAGGAACCTAGTTCTGGGAGATGAGGGGAGCCTAATCCAGGGAGATGAGAGGAACCTAATCCAGCGAGATGAGAAGAACCTAGTCCAGGGAGATGAGCCTTGTCCAGGGATTTGAGAGGAACCTAGTTTAGGGATTTGAGAGGAACCTAATCCATGGAGATGAGAGGAACCTAGTCCAGGGAGAGGAGAGGAACCTAGTCCAGGGAGATGAGAGGAACCTAGTCCAGGGAGATGAGAGGAACCTAGTCCAGGGAGATGAGCCTAGTCCAGGGAGATGAGAGGAACCTAGTCCAGGGAGATGAGAGGAACCTAATCCAGGGAGAGGAGAGGAACCTAGTCCAGGGAGATGTGCCTAGTCCAAGGAGATGAGAGGAACCTAGTCCAGGGAGATGAGCCTAGTCCAGGGAGTTGAGAAGAACCTAGTCCTGGGAGTTGAGAGGAACCTAGTCCGGGGAGATGAGAGGAACCTAGTTCAGGGAGTTGAGAGGAAGCTAGTCCAGGTAAAGGAGAGGAACCTAATCCATGGAGATGAGAGGAACCTAGTCCAGGGAGTTGAGAGGAACCTAGTCCAGGGAGATGAGCCTTGTCCAGGGATTTGAGAGGAACCTAGTTCAGGGATTTGAGAGAAACCTAGTCCAGGGAGATGAGCCTTGTCCAGGGATTTGAGAGGAACCTAGTTCAGGGATTTGAGAGGAACCTAATCCAGGGAGATGAGAGGAACCTAGTCCAGGGAGATGAGCCTAGTCCAAGGAGATGAGAGGAACCTAGTCCAGGGAGATGAGCCTAGTCCAGGGAGTTGAGAAGAACCTAGTCCTGGGAGTTGAGAGGAACCTAGTCCGGGGAGATGAGAAGAACCTAATCCAGGGAGATGAGAGGAACCTAGTTCATGGAGTTGAGAGGAACCTAGTCCAGGGAGATGAGCCTTGTCCAGGGAGATGAGAGGAACCTAGTCCAGGGAGTTGAGAGGAACCTAGTCCAGGGAGTTGAGAGAAACCTAGTCCAGGGAGATGAGCCTTGTCCAGGGATTTGAGAGGAACCTAGTTCAGGGAGTTGAGAGGAACCTAGTCCAGGGAGATGAGCCTTGTCCAGGGATTTGAGAGGAACCTAGTTGGGGGATTTGAGAGGAACCTAATCCAGGGAGATGAGAGGAACCTAGTCCAGGGAGATGAGCCTTGTCCAGGGATTTGAGAGGAACCTAGTTGGGGGATTTGAGAGGAACCTAATCCAGGGAGAGGAGAGGAACCTAGTCCAGGGAGATGAGCCTAGTCCAAGGAGATGAGAGGAACCTAGTCCAGGGAGATGAGCCTAGTCCAGGGACTTGAGAGGAACCTAATCCAGGGAGATGAGAGGAACCTAGTCCAGGGAGTTGAGAGGAACCTAGTCCAGGGAGTTGAGAGGAACCTAATCCAGGGAGATGAGAGGAACCTAATCCAGGGAGTTGAGAGGAACCTAATCCAGGGAGTTGAGAGGAACCTAATCCAGGGAGATGAGAGGAACCTAATCCAGGGAGAGGAGAGGAACCTAGTCCAGGGAGATGAGCCTAGTCCAAGGAGATGAGAGGAACCTAGTCCAGGGAGATGAGCCTAGTCCAGGGACTTGAGAGGAACCTAATCCAGGGAGATGAGAGGAACCTAGTCCAGGGAGTTGAGAGGAACCTAGTCCAGGGAGTTGAGAGGAACCTAATCCATGGAGATGAGAGGAACCTAGTCCAGGGAGTTGAGAGGAACCTAGTCCAGGGAGATGAGCCTTGTCCAGGGATTTGAGAGGAACCTAGTTCAGGGATTTGAGAGAAACCTAGTCCAGGGAGATGAGCCTTGTCCAGGGATTTGAGAGGAACCTAGTTCAGGGATTTGAGAGGAACCTAATCCATGGAGATGAGAGGAACCTAGTCCAGGGAGATGAGCCTAGTCCAAGGAGATGAGAGGAACCTAGTCCAGGGAGATGAGCCTAGTCCAGGGAGTTGAGAAGAACCTAGTCCTGGGAGTTGAGAGGAACCTAGTCCGGGGAGATGAGAAGAACCTAATCCAGGGAGATGAGAGGAACCTAGTTCATGGAGTTGAGAGGAACCTAGTCCAGGGAGATGAGCCTTGTCCAGGGAGATGAGAGGAACCTAGTCCAGGGAGTTGAGAGGAACCTAGTCCAGGGAGTTGAGAGAAACCTAGTCCAGGGAGATGAGCCTTGTCCAGGGATTTGAGAGGAACCTAGTTCAGGGAGTTGAGAGGAACCTAGTCCAGGGAGATGAGCCTTGTCCAGGGATTTGAGAGGAACCTAGTTGGGGGATTTGAGAGGAACCTAATCCAGGGAGATGAGAGGAACCTAGTCCAGGGAGATGAGCCTTGTCCAGGGATTTGAGAGGAACCTAGTTGGGGGATTTGAGAGGAACCTAATCCAGGGAGAGGAGAGGAACCTAGTCCAGGGAGATGAGCCTAGTCCAAGGAGATGAGAGGAACCTAGTCCAGGGAGATGAGCCTAGTCCAGGGACTTGAGAGGAACCTAATCCAGGGAGATGAGAGGAACCTAGTCCAGGGAGTTGAGAGGAACCTAGTCCAGGGAGTTGAGAGGAACCTAATCCAGGGAGATGAGAGGAACCTAATCCAGGGAGTTGAGAGGAACCTAATCCAGGGAGTTGAGAGGAACCTAATCCAGGGAGATGAGAGGAACCTAATCCAGGGAGAGGAGAGGAACCTAGTCCAGGGAGATGAGCCTAGTCCAAGGAGATGAGAGGAACCTAGTCCAGGGAGATGAGCCTAGTCCAGGGACTTGAGAGGAACCTAATCCAGGGAGATGAGAGGAACCTAGTCCAGGGAGTTGAGAGGAACCTAGTCCAGGGAGTTGAGAGGAACCTAATCCAGGGAGATGAGAGGAACCTAATCCAGGGAGTTGAGAGGAACCTAATCCAGGGAGTTGAGAGGAACCTAATCCAGGGAGATGAGAGGAACCTAATCCAGGGAGAGGAGAGGAACCTAGTCCAGGGAGATGAGCCTAGTCCAAGGAGATGAGAGGAACCTAGTCCAGGGAGATGAGCCTAGTCCAGGGACTTGAGAGGAACCTAATCCAGGGAGATGAGAGGAACCTAGTCCAGGGAGTTGAGAGGAACCTAGTCCAGGGAGTTGAGAGGAACCTAATCCATGGAGATGAGAGGAACCTAGTCCAGGGAGTTGAGAGGAACCTAGTCCAGGGAGATGAGCCTTGTCCAGGGATTTGAGAGGAACCTAGTTCAGGGATTTGAGAGAAACCTAGTCCAGGGAGATGAGCCTTGTCCAGGGATTTGAGAGGAACCTAGTTCAGGGATTTGAGAGGAACCTAATCCATGGAGATGAGAGGAACCTAGTCCAGGGAGATGAGCCTAGTCCAAGGAGATGAGAGGAACCTAGTCCAGGGAGATGAGCCTAGTCCAGGGAGTTGAGAAGAACCTAGTCCTGGGAGTTGAGAGGAACCTAGTCCGGGGAGATGAGAAGAACCTAATCCAGGGAGATGAGAGGAACCTAGTTCATGGAGTTGAGAGGAACCTAGTCCAGGGAGATGAGCCTTGTCCAGGGAGATGAGAGGAACCTAGTCCAGGGAGTTGAGAGGAACCTAGTCCAGGGAGTTGAGAGAAACCTAGTCCAGGGAGATGAGCCTTGTCCAGGGATTTGAGAGGAACCTAGTTCAGGGAGTTGAGAGGAACCTAGTCCAGGGAGATGAGCCTTGTCCAGGGATTTGAGAGGAACCTAGTTGGGGGATTTGAGAGGAACCTAATCCAGGGAGATGAGAGGAACCTAGTCCAGGGAGATGAGCCTTGTCCAGGGATTTGAGAGGAACCTAGTTGGGGGATTTGAGAGGAACCTAATCCAGGGAGAGGAGAGGAACCTAGTCCAGGGAGATGAGCCTAGTCCAAGGAGATGAGAGGAACCTAGTCCAGGGAGATGAGCCTAGTCCAGGGACTTGAGAGGAACCTAATCCAGGGAGATGAGAGGAACCTAGTCCAGGGAGTTGAGAGGAACCTAGTCCAGGGAGTTGAGAGGAACCTAATCCAGGGAGATGAGAGGAACCTAATCCAGGGAGTTGAGAGGAACCTAATCCAGGGAGTTGAGAGGAACCTAATCCAGGGAGATGAGAGGAACCTAATCCAGGGAGAGGAGAGGAACCTAGTCCAGGGAGATGAGCCTAGTCCAAGGAGATGAGAGGAACCTAGTCCAGGGAGATGAGCCTAGTCCAGGGACTTGAGAGGAACCTAATCCAGGGAGATGAGAGGAACCTAGTCCAGGGAGTTGAGAGGAACCTAGTCCAGGGAGTTGAGAGGAACCTAATCCAGGGAGATGAGAGGAACCTAATCCAGGGAGTTGAGAGGAACCTAATCCAGGGAGTTGAGAGGAACCTAATCCAGGGAGATGAGAGGAACCTAATCCAGGGAGAGGAGAGGAACCTAGTCCAGGGAGTTGAGAGAAACCTAATCCAGGGAGATGAGAGAAACCTAATCCAGGGAGATGAGAGGAGCCTCGTCCAGGGAGTTGAGAGGAACCTAATCCAGGGAGATGAGAGAAACCTAATCCAGGGAGATGAGAGGAGCCTCGTCCAGGGAGTTGAGAGGAACCTAATCCAGGGAGATGAGAGAAACCTAGTTCAGGGAGCTGAGAGGAACCTAGTTCAGGGAGCTGAGAGGAAGCTAGTCCAGGGAGATGAGAGGAGCCTGGTGACATGAGGATCCACTAAAGGATTGTATGCTCCTAGTTTCCAAACCTGCTCCTGGGGAACCCAAGGGGTTGTACATTTTTGTTTTGACCCTAGCACATCACAGCAGATTTAATAAAGCAATTAAACCTTTATCTTTACCATCATACTACATTCTGGGTTCTGGGTGTCCATGTCAAAGTGAGGTGTTTTTGTGTGTCAGGGTTGTGCTCAATTCAGAACTGAATTTAGAATGCCTCATGAATTTAAATGTTTGAATTAGAATTTTATTTGAATTGAAGTAGTAGAATACAGAATTGAATTAAAGGAAAAATAACTGATTTCAGTGAAATTCAATTATTCAAATGCCTCTTTTATTTTATGTGAAATATACATAATGTACATAAACCATTAAACACATCGTTATGTACAGTACCAGTCAAAAGTTTGGACACACCTACTCATTACAGTACTATTTTCTACATTGAAGAACAACAGTGACGACATCAAAACTATGAAATAACACATATGGAGTCATGTAGTAACCAAAAAAGCGTTAAACAAATCAAAATGTATTTTAGATTCTTCAAAAAGAAGCCACCCTTTGCCTTGACGACAGCTTTGCACACACTTGTCATACAAATAAAGAAAAACCCTTGACTTTAGACTGCTACTGTTCATACATTTAAACAATTGAACCTGTATGTA